>NC_091290.1:144378190-144701315 GCF_032444005.1 Ranitomeya imitator
TATACTGCACCTTAGATAGCATGTACATCAATAACAGCTGAGCTTTAGTACTCAAAAATGGCCACTATAGACTGGCAAACATCTGGCCACCACAGGATCTACAATCAGCTGGTCAACGCCAGGTATTGAAACTCCAGTTATCTGAACTTGATTTTATGACTAATGGACAACTCCTTTAATTACCATTCATATTGCTTAGATAGGAAGAGATCTTGGATTTCATTACTAATCTTACATAAGTGTAGATTATATCTACATCTTCAACATGTTCATTCTCACACCTGCTATGCTGAGTGCACAGACAGTGGAAGGCCCTGTGCAAGAGCAGTATATAAATACACCTTTATTCCCTGATAGCTCGTCATAGAGTACCCACATTTGTATCGCCACAATAGCGAGCTATGGAATTCAGTAAGTCTAAGTCAAGTTTTTTATCGAAGGTAAATTTCAGAACAGTTTCCCGCCATTTACACAAAGGACCTGGCATCTGTCACTGCATGGTATAGAAAAGAAATACGGCACGCCTAGGCTTCCAGGTGCTCGGATAGAGTCCGACGCCATTGTAATGAAATATAAAGAAAATCTGACACTCCAAAATATGAAGGTAGGTGAAATTTTTTCAATAAAAACGGTCCACCATGGACGTTTTGATCGACACGACCTTTATCAAGCAAACACTAGAGGCTTAAGACCGCCATTTTAAACTAAGGTTAGTGGTGCAGTGGGAATGTGACCGCTATCGCTTAAGGAAAAAATACACTGTATGGTCATAGAAGAGCATAAATGGCCCATTTGCCCAAATGTAAAAACAAATCTTATTACATTTTTCTGCTGTCGCCCTCTGCTTTTCTATATAAAGAAAGTATAATATGTACTGGCCCAACAGAGGCTGAAATGATTCTCTTTAGGATCCATCTTGGGGTAAATGGAGATCTAGGTATATATTTAACATAAACACTGGCATCTTTTACCAGTGTATTGTCCAAATGCAATGCTCCAATCCTTGCAGAAAGTAGAGAATTTCTTTTAGGATCCAAAAATGCATCTTTAGTCCAGCCATATGGATAAAGCATAAAATCTTCTTAATTGAATCTTGAGTAGAAACTGGTTGTAACAGAGTAACATAATAAAATTAGGTACAGAGCATAAGCGTTTCTAGTGGTTAAGTCGCTCTTCATCATGGCTTGGCTCAAAATGTGTAGGAGCTGTACCTTATTTTATGATGTTACTCCACTATATGTTTTTCTCAACATTCAATAAAGAACATTGTATGCTTTGTTCATGTGGCTGGACTAAAGATGCATGCTTGGATCCACATTGGAATGCCACACAGGAGCATGGTCCATGCCTTGGATTAAGCCAATCTATACTCAGTGAGCTGGGATACTTTTTGCTTTTTGGAGCTTCTTTTAGGATAACAGTGGGTCCTACCGACAGAGCCCCTGTGCAACTACACAGGTTGTACACATGGCATGTGCACTGTTGACTTGTTGCAACCTATAAACTGAATACTCATAACAGGTGCTGGACTGTCAAGCATTTTGGAATTTGTGACTTTCCACATGGACCTGAACTGTACAAACTGAAGCTATTCTGAACCATGTTATGGGAGAAGTTGACATCAAGCTCATCGAGTCTTGTGGATCCAATTACCCCACCGTTCGTCCACCACGTCCACATCATATAATATAACATGGGATCATTTCCTGCAGATATTACCAGAGTTTCACTCTACCTCTACCAACAACACAAAAGATTTCTCATCCAATTAAACCACCTCTACAACCCTTCAATCTTCCCCAATACGGTACATTCTACGAGAAAGAGGTCATTGCTGAAGATCTTTTGCAATACATCTTTACAGCATCTTAAAATTGCCAAAAATGGTCAGAGAAATATACGAATGTTGTGAAGAACCTAGAATAAATAAAAGGAGATTTGGGTGGATTAAACTGATAAAAGCCACTGACGTTTTCCTGACATTAAATGTTCAAGCGATACAAAAATGTCAAAGAAATATGCAAGACATATAGGCCATTGTTAAGCACATGTCCGCTGTTCAACTATATAGTAGATGTCAGAAACAGGGACGGAGTTCAGACCTCCTTGGTAATCATCCAGTACCCTTCATGCTGATAGTCATTTGTCCAGGTGTTTTTTTTTAGACTCTCGTGCTGAAAAAAATACCTAAAAAGACTTTTAATGTCTACAGATGAGAGAAGATTGGAAGAGGAATAGATTTGTGCAAAGTTCATGCAGTAAGATACTCTTGATTAAAGAAAATTGTGTACTGCTTCGGCATGGTGCACTAAATGAATTCCGTCATTTCAATACAGATTGCATTTAGGTGCTAAGAATATTCAAATGTATGTATGCCTAGAGAGAAGAGGAAGTTTACACAAGTGCGAAGAACGAAAAAGAAGATTTCATTAACCCTAAAGACTCCACTTCATTCTGCTTTTGGTTGACATTGGAAGACTTGAAAATGCCCAGAGTTGGCTATTGGTCTTTTGGACTCAAATATTTAACAAGCAGAATTGTTATTTGGGTTACGGCACATTCACACATCCGAGCTTCACGGAACGTCCACAGGTCTCCTGACGTGAACTTATGTCCTTGAAACAATCACAATTTTTCTGCATTCTCCATGTGGGTGAGCAGGTACATGACAGCATGTATGCATATTACATACTTTGAATCACGTGCCGAGTCGACTAGTCTTACCTGGCTTTTCTCAATAGAAAAAAATTGATAGAAGTGCGAAAACAGGGGAATGGTGACATTGTGTACATCGCATACAGTCACAAAATGGCAGTCAAATATTGACTGCAGACTTTTCTTCTAAGACCAAACTCTTTAAGGGGTGCAAAAAATTTGAACGTTTTAGTGCATTTGACGTCCAATATCTTGAATAGGCTATTCGCTATGGACAACTATTTTTTTGGAAGAACGGTTCTTCATCACTAAGCTATTTACATATTGCTCCACTCCTAGATCCCCGATTGTTCACCTGTAACCTGTAGGGGAAGTGAAGTATTAGATGTTGTTGAATATTATATACATGTAATGCACAGACATACCACCCTCCAAGGAGAGAAATGCTCTTTGTGTCCAATCTACTTAATTGATGAAGGTTACAAAAGAGCGGTCCACTCTGGTATCTAATAGAATGGACAATGAAAAAGAATTAATATTCATTGATTTCAATCTACCTTTATTCCATATAATACGCATACAGTGCTTTGAACTAATCTTTACCGAGCATGATTGTCCCTCCCCCCTCAACAACTTACACGAAAATGGACATGAAAATCTATCCTTCCCTAAAGAACCAGGTAAATTTGTACAAAAATAATTGGAAAGTGTCACCAAAAAAGGCTCCTCAACTGCAATTCTGCATCTTTTATTAAACAAGGCTTAATGCCTTTTATTCAGGCTCCATTGCTGGTTCTTATAATTAAACCTAAATTATTCCCTTGGGAAGACAAGTATCATCAGTTGGAACTTAAAAGGAAAAAAAAGAATCCTTAATTGCAACAATGACGCCACTCATATATTACTGACCTTCACCATCCTAAAAATCATCACCCCATGCTGGTGTATTTCACTGGCAGACTGTACCAAACTTGTATCAAGCTAATTGAAGAACGGCTTACAAAAAAAGCTGCTGAAATCAAAATCTATATTTGTATAGCTCCATATAAAGCACTGGGCTTTGTAAAAGCCCCTACCGTTCCCGTATTTAATAAGTGCAAACTAGCGTTGCGTATACAGTCTGTTAGTGCGGATACTTGCTTTGTGAACACACAGAATTGTGGCATGAAGTTGGTCGATTATTTGTCAGAATGATAGTACAAAGCTTGGTGGTTACACACCACATTAAGGCACAGGGCTTTGTAGTTACTAATGTGAAAAGGGACAGTCTCCTAAGACAGTCCACAGTGTAACTTAGGGTACCGTCACACTATACGATTTACCTACGATCACGACCAGCGATATGACCTGGCCGTGATCGTAGGTAAATCGTGGTGTGGTCGCTGGGGAGCTGTCACACAGACAGCTCTCCAGCGACCAACGATGCCGAGGTCCCTGGGTAACCAGGGTAAACATCGGGTAACTAAGCGCAGGACCGCGCTTAGTTACCCGATGTTTACCCTGGTTACAAGTGTAAAACTAAAAAAAAAAAAACAGCACATACTTACATCTGGTGTCCGTCACGTCCCTTGCAGTCTCTGCTTCCCGCACTGTGACTGCCGGCCGTAAAGTGAAAGTGAAAGCACAGCCGCTGTGCTCTGCTTTCACTTTACGGCCGGCAGTCACAGTGCTGGAAGCAGAGACGGCAAGGGACCTGACGGACACCAGAATGTAAGTATGTGCTGTTTGTTTTTTTTTAGTTTAACGCTTGTAACCAGGGTAAACATCGGGTAACTAAGCGCGGTCCTGCGCTTAGTTACCCGATGTTTACCCTGGTTACAAGCTAACGCATCGCTGGATCGCATCGCTAGATCGCTAGATCGGTGTCACACACACCGATCTAGCGATGACAGCGGGAGATCCAGCGATGAAAGAAAGTTCTAAACGATCTGCTACGACGTACGATTCTCAGCAGGATCCCTGATCGCTGCTGCGTGTCAGACACAGCGATATCGTAACGATATCGCTGGAACGTCACGAATCGTACCATCGTAGCGATCGAAATGTTATAGTGTGACGGTACCCTTACAGTTGCGATAGCAGAGCTTATCAGGTTGTCTCAGTCTGTCTCTCTGGTCACCCTCACAGCCAAAACATTTGAAGTTATGCTTGCTCCAAGATAAAGATTTTAGGCTGTAGATGGTCTTGTCTTCTCACAGAATGCTCCATTGTGCTGTCAATGGTCTGTATGTGAGAATGTTGATAGTGGTTATTTGTCATATTAAATATAGCCTAGGATGAGGTGTCACTGGATAAAAGAGTGGTTCCTCATTCAGGAATGGTGAAGGAAAGGCCGAACTCCATAAATGTTATATTTACTCACGGAGAGGAAACAAGCTTGATGGTTCCAACAATCTCACAAAAGTCAACAGTTGTGCTTGGAAAGAGGTATACAATTGATATGTGCAATGGTGACAGCACTTTACCAACACTTGTAGCCCGGTGGCGATCGTGATAGCCGTGGGCGAGGCACTCGTCTTCAGCGCCTTGGCATGTTACAAAAAAGTGGACGTCCTTGCTGGGTATGTGGACATGTGGAGGCTGCATGTAGCCAATGTTGTGGGCTGGACAAGACTGGATGTTACACAGTTCAGTGATGGAGACCACTATTCTAAAGTAAACTCTTTACTGAACAGTAACTTTGTAAAGGCTGTATAAAAAGGATAGTGGGTACAAAGTCTTAAGGATATTTCTGTCACATAAAGAAGCATTTTTCCACACAGTATCCTACTACTGTAGTATACTTCAGGCCTTTCAGGGCACACAGTTTCTCCCTATGTCGCCAAAACCCAGCTCTAACACTACAGTCCTGATTAACAAGTCTCATTTACTTGCTCAGTGGTTCTGAATCCTATTTCTTCCACTACTGGCACCCTGGATTGTCCACTTGAGATCCTTCACAAGTCCTCATCTTTCAGTCCTGCTAAAGCCTATTACCTTCTCGTTACAAGCTCTAGGTCTTGTGTCTAGGCATTCTCTCCTGGCCCACAATGTCTCATTGGTCACTTTTCCTTAGGCTTTCGCCATCCCTCCTTCTTCGGTCTCCTCTCACTCAGGGTCACCCTTTTGTTGCAGCACTACTACTTCTCACTTTAAACCCTATCTAACTAACTAGCAGGAAGAAGTCCCTTTCTGTAACACTAGCCCTTTCCTCTGTAGGTTATTCCCAACTCCAACTGTTAACTCTGACTAATCCTACACCACATAACACATTACATAGTACTTACAAAAGACATAGGGCACAATTCATATGAAATTACAACAATAAAATGCGTCTTCTTCAGAGGGGGAACCAGAGCAGCATGTCCATACCCTTAAATCTTTATCATTTTTCATGCAGTTCAAAAAACACTCTCGACACAGTCACCTCTTTTGGCAACAATGTGTTGCAGACAGTACTTTGGACATTTTTGCAGCGTACTCTTAAAGAGCTTGTTCATGACTTAGTTTTTAGGACCACAGACCTGCCTGTTGTACCCGGCACTGGCTCAGAGCAGGCACCGACCACTCCAGCTGACCATTCAGCTGCTCAATGTCAACAGAGGAGCAACTTCTCTTCCACTCTGCTCTGCCGATGGGGTGTGACTTCTGAAGTCTTCCTGACTGACAGCTGCTTTCCTGCAGTTAGTCAGTGGGAAGTTGGCTGTCAATCAGCAGTCACACCCCATCAACAGAGAAGAGTGGAAGAGAAGCTGCAGCTCTGCCAATGTGACATCAATAGAAGCGGTCTGTGCCAGCAGAGATTGGTGGCAGGCAGATAGTCAGCAACTGTCTGTTAGTTCTTAGGTACATTGTACTCTTTATGGCCTTTTCTGGTAAATAGGCTACTATGGCTACGTTAGGCATATGCACTGGCAGCTTTTTCAGTGCATATTCTAAACGTGTTTACATAGCATTCATTCAGATAGATATTTATTTTATTCTTTATCTACGTTATTGCCCTACATATACCTCAGACATATGCCGCTGTGCAGACATACAGAGACATATGCTCAGTGGCTCAGTGGATAGCACTGCAGTTTTGCAGCGTTGGGGTCCTGTGTTAAAATCCAACCAAGGACAACATCTGCAAGGAGTTTGTATGTTCTCCCCGTGTTTGCGTGGGTTTCCTCTGGGTTCCCCAGTTTCTGACCACACTCCAATGACTGGTAGGAAATTTATATTGTGAGCCCCAATCGGGACAGTGATAATGTCTGTAAAGCGCTGCGGAACTAAGTGCTATATAAGTGAGTAAAATAAATAAAAATTAAATTAATTAACTATGATTTAGTTACTTGCCTACTAAAAATGGCAGAAACATGCAACTTTAGATAGCATTCAGTTATATAGATTATAGGTTTATTGTCTCTATAACTGGCTATTTTAATCTGTGCACAGAATAAGGACATTGCCATGCAACAAAGGGGTTAACATGTATTATACTGGAAATTCGATCATACCATTAAATCCGGTCAGTTCAGCTGTGACTGTATTGTGTTCTTGCTGTCTCTTCCTCAAATGCTAGTCTGCTTCTTTTTTTTTTAAGCTACTTTGAAAGAAGGGCTCTCCAGCGGACTGCGGCATGTCACTGCTCCTTGTCATGTGTCCGATAATTAAAATCTGACTGATTTACTGACTGGCAGCAAACACCACAGCTCAAGAGTTAGATGATGTTCATCCTTCCCAAGGCTAAATTTACTTGTCGAAAAAAAAAACGGAGGGAACCGACTGCTTCCAGCCCGAGATGTCATTCAGCTGCCGAGAAAATCGTAAAGATTTCCAGCAGAGCCCTAGCAAGCGGCCTGCAGTTTATTTCATTCCACTATTTACTGCCACCCCAGAAAATGAACATAGTACAGACAAGTTAGTGAGAACGCAGCTTGTGCATGATTTGTGGGGCCTCTGTGAAGTGAGATCAAAACAGCCTTACAGTATTAGAATAAAATAGACCGCAACCAGTTCCCTAAAGTAAGGCAGGGCCATTGACTGTAGTTCTGTTTGATCTAATGGGGCATAATTTATTAGCGCCTTTAAGTAGGGTGAATTCCTTTGAAAAAAAATTGTTGAACGATGCCAAGTAGACAAAATAGGAAAAATAGAAATTTAGCAGAAGCTATATGCAGATGAATGAAGATAATGGGATTCTTTTTTTTTCTTCTTGTCTTGTAGAACCGAGGGCATTTTATATTGTTTTAACAGATTTGCATAGAGAAATTCTATTTAGAACCTGGCGTGTTAAGTGTGAAAAGATGGAGACAATGGCTGTGAGCCTATTGAAAACGTGAAATGAAATGCAAATTGATAAAAAGTGTGCATTCTCGCAGAGAGATTTTCTTTATCCAAAAATATGATATCTGAGGTACGGAACAAGGGTGTCACAATTCTTACGCTCAGTGACTAACAGTTCAGTGGTCCAATCTAGTGCAGGGGCTTGCTGAGTTGTTGGAATTTTGATAGGCAGCTCAGCTGTTCAATCTGAGACTGGGAGGTGCTGAGCTTCCTTCAGGTGTTCCCTGTTCTAGGTGATTAATAAACTATTTAGCTGAGCTGTCAGTCCCAGATCTCTGCCAGAAGTAGAATTTGCTCTGTGGTTTGCCTAGTATTTCTGTGCTTTGTTTATTGGTCCATTGCTGCCTGACCTTGAACCTTGTTCTGACATCCATTTGCCTAGCCCTTTTGCTTTGATCTGCTATCTTCCTGATATTCTGACCTCGAACCGTGACCTGACTTCCCCTTTGTTTTTCCCCTTTAGTTTACTATATAATCTCTTGGTATCTGAGTGATCCCAGAACGTTTGACTTCCCTGCCTCACAGTTTGTCTATGAGTTGTGACTAGCGTCACAAATGGAATGCATATCTAGGGTTTTAAGTGAATGACAACTTTTGTGAGAAATGTTATAAATCTAAGGACCTGAAAGGAGTCATGGGGGTGGAGATGAAACTCTGAAGAGTCACTCTGGCCATGATTAATGTCCTATAGACCAAGTCTGTCATCACAAGCTACCCTTAGCAATATCCAACACGTACTCAGTACAAGCGCATGCGCATTAGAGGTGCATGCGCAGTGCAAAGGTGTATGCACACTGCTCCGGTGAATCATAATTGTACACTATACTTAAATATGCACTCATTGGATGCTACCGGATGTAGATTATCAGTTTCAACCATCATCCACCATTCTGTGAGAACTCAATCAAGGCTGGTGGATGACCAGCCCGAGTGACTCTTCAGAGGAGCAGCTTCAATCCCATGACTGTTCATAGCTCATTATACTGGGTAACAAGTTCGTGGTGATTTGGAGGCCTAAATCCTTTTTAAAGATTTAATTGTTGAACACTACTTGCAGATCACAAAGCATCTACCGAACTGCCTCCGAACCTCCTTTGTGACAGAATGCTAGATACATTATTTCACCCAATTAATCAAGAGAGGCATGCTGAGGACTTTGAATGCACCCACAGGGTATTATTTAAGAATGGCATTTAATTTAGCACAGAGGCCACGGTGCAAGAACAGCCCTATACTCTGCAACATCTCAGTAGTAAGCCATCCCTCTCATGTGTGACTAAGAATCCACTGTGAATGGAGCTATGAAATGCACTAGCTTAGTCCCTGATAGTGGGGATCTGGTATGAAGTGGACAGTTGGCCCGTCTTACCTTCTGGGCCCCTGTGGATGAGGTATGTCTACCCCTGCATGTAATACGTGTACTAGTATCAATTGCATCTGACCTGCGACAAATCCTTTTTAATTTACAAATGGATAGTTCTGTTTGGAAGACCCTTTAAGGCTTTGAATGCTTAATTTTGCTGTAAGACCTCCGGAGTTCCAGCATCAAAGACTATTAAAGGAGAAGAGATAATCTTGTGAATAGTAATAGATAAATACTAGTGAGGACAGAGCTGCATATAATGAGAAGAGGAGAAAGGAGGCAAGTGATAGATCATACCAAAAACTACGTACAGTAGTAGGAGTTTCCCAGCAGCACAGAGTGTTTCAGAAGAGGAAATGATATGGGGTCTGTCCTCACATTGGATGATGCTAGTGAACACAGATCTGCATATAATAAGAAGAGGGATTGAAGAGAAGTGAAAATCACATACAAAGAAAGAGGGTCCCAGCAGCACAGAGCATCTAAGAGGCTCCAATTTATTAACCAGTGTACAAAGAAGAAATCCAGTTTATCTAATTCCAACCAAAATATCTTTCCTTCGTTAAAGTTTATATTATAGATCATGATCTGTTTTACTGCAGGCTGAAAGTGGACATTAAATCTGTCTCGAGACTGAATAATCTATATTTATTCGGAATGAAATGATAATGCGAGGAACTATAGCAAGGCGGAAATATACTGTCTTGTCTTGAACTTGCTGGTGTACAGATGACATATAATAACTTACCACTTCCAGATATGCACAAAACAATACTTACTGAATTAACCAGCGCTAAATGGACTTTTATATCAGAGAAATAAAGCTGAATGTGTTTACTGTATGGCCAAAATAATGAGTGTGGCATAGCCGGACTATCCTGATAAATAAGAGTGTGCAGCCATATGTGGAGAGAAGGGAAAGGAGACAGAACACTGGTTACTTTTGTTAATTCTCTATTGTCTTAAAGCTGTCCAAAGTCTGACCATCCAGGCTGTATGGCAATCAGAACTGTGCGGTCATACGACACCCCTTTACCATAACATTTGAGCCACCTATGGGAAATACATTTCATAAAGAGAAAATGGCACTTACCAGGCTCTGGAGCGGAAAACATTCTTTAACCCATTAGAAATGCAAATACATCGTTAGGGAGGTAGTGAGCGGGCAGACTGTGTTGGACTAAGGCCATTTCATACTCTCAAATCAATTTTGCGAGTCCACATCTTTTGGATGATGTGGACCCGTAGAAGCACTTTGTGAGTGTGAAAACATGATATGGACCTGTAGAAGCGCTTTGTGAGCGTAAAACGGCTGTTGCCCGACACAGTCTCCCGGCTCACTCCCTGCCCGCCAATGTATTTGCATTTCTAAAGGATTAAATAATTTTTTTCCTCCTGCAGAGCCCGGTGAGTGCCATTTTCTCACTTTCCTGCTGGAATGATTTGGATTTATCTCTAATGTGTGCACCAAGATCTGTGTCTGCATTTGGCTCACGCATGTGGGAAGAAAATTATGCTAGTAAGTGAAGAGCTAGTGCCAAAAGACCTCCACACCAATTTTGTACATATCATAATAAAGATTGGCACTAAAATTCAGTTTTAGTTCTGTCTTTGACACGGTGTCTGACAGCTCAGTCATCCAATCTGGTGCAGGAGTGTGCTGAGCTGTCAGTGTTTTCATTGACAGCTCAGTCATCCAATCTGGTGCAGGAGTGTGCTTAGCTTCTGTCAGGTGCTCCCCAATCTAGTGCAGGAGTGTGCTTAGCTTATTTCAGGTGCTCCCTCTTTCAGGTGATTACCCAGCAACTTAGCTGAGCTGTCAACCCCAGATGTCTACCAGACGTAGCATCTGCTCAGTGGTTGTATTTCTGTGCTCTGTTGATCTTTTTCTGCCTGATCTTGGACCTCGTTCTGATGATCCAATTTGCCTAGCCCATTTGCTCTGATCCGCTATCTTTCTGGTATGCTGACCTTGAAGGGTGACCTGACTTCGCCATTGTCTTTTCCCTTTAGTTTACTATGTGCTCTCTTGGTATCTGACTCCAGAACGTTTGACTACCCTGCCTCACAGCTTGTCCGTGAGTAGTGAGTAACATCACATTAACTCATAGTGGGAAGGTCTGCGCAACTAAAAAACAGGTGTCCAAAAACATATGCATACGTGAACACGATAAATGCTGACCACATGATTGAAAAACTGTTTAAAAATAATGTCGGTGGTAATTGATCACCTAATAATAAAAAAATAACTTGGACACAGATGGACACAGATAAGATACAGACCATATGACACTTTGGGAGGTATATCTATTACTCTACCAACCACTACAATGCATGTTTCGCAACCTGCTTCTTCAGGTGCTCATATGGTCGTGCTGACCTGTATTCATAAACCAAAAAAGCCTACAATTAGCCTGCAGATATCTTGTTTGGCTGAATTATGCCCTATGGATATGTTTGTTGCATAAATGTGAAGCAAATTTGGGGCTCTAATGTGAACAAAACCTTTTGGCCAATATTAATAACACTCTGTCTAATTTATAAGCCCAGAGTTAGGACACTAGTTCTCTCCAGGTTTTTGTTGTCCCAATGCATTTGCATGTAGAAAATCCTGCTTAAAAGTACAGGAACACATATTAGGTCACCTGAAGAGATGATACAAGGTCACCATCTTAAAGAAGTAACACAGATGCATCACTCCATTGATACATAATCGTACCCATGAGTAAATGTAATTGGCTTTGTTGATCTTTTCTCCTGATCTTCTGCAGACCTTTTTGTGATTTTGTACAGCCCTATTTGCAAGTCGACACCCTGAAAACACTCACACAACCATATAGTGACCCATGTTATACCGTTCTGAGCAGACCTTAGACCAGCCCATTGGGTTGCACTGGAACACACCATTTAACACCTGATACATTTTGGTCATCACCATTTGGAACATCCTAGCTTTAAACTATCCATGTTAAATTCCCTCCAGTAGTAGAGTTCTTAAAGCTACACATACATCTTACCAACTTGTGTTTCTCTTGCAAATAAAGCAGTTATTTGCCCCCTATTTATTAAAAAAACATGAGCAACTCCAACATGGCCGCTTCAAACACTCCCAATCAAAGACATCATGGGCGCTTTTCTTACAAAGTGACACATCACTCAAACGTTTGCCTTCATATCAGTATAATCCACTGCTCTTTCTAAGAGCATGAATCATTTGTTTAATCAATTTATAATTCCACTAAAATGATTAAAAGTGACTTTTTTTTTGTAGCCCTAACAAAAGTGACTTTTCTTCTTGAAGTTCCTCCTCTTTCTTTATCATCCAGCAAAATCAAACACTATAAATTCTCTAGTGTCTGTTGAAATAAGTTAATCTTGGCAGCTTTGACTGAAGTAAGAAGAAAGATAACACAGTTAGAAGTTCAAAGCTGCGATTTATATTTGTGATAGTTCAAAATTAATTCCTAATCCATGAAGCAGAAAAAAAGGAAAGAAAAAAAAAGCAGGGCAATGTCAGCTGCACATCCCACACTTACCATATGGCTTATAAAGAGTCATTGTTAAACGCAAGGACTGCCGCGGCCCCGGCCTGAATACCTGAAGTTCACGGCCCCTAATCTAATTGGACAGTTTTGTTTGCGAACGTAGCTTGTCCTGCCAAATGTTGAATACCTTGCTTTGACAGACATATCACTTTTCTGATGTGCTCTAAGTGTATTATGAAGTGAGATGACATTCGATCAAGTTCACTTAATATCCCTCAGTCTGGCTGACAGTTGTCCGGCAGGGTCTTTTGCTAGACCCAACTGTCAGCCATCAAGAAACGTTCCTGAGATTTCTCCACACGTATGAAAGAAAAGAAAAAATATCCAAATAAATTTAGGAACAGAGACAAAGCTTGATGCTTAAAATGGCTGTCTCGAGTTCATTAATGAGTAAAACTGCAAACGTCATGGAAAAATAAACATTTTTTTGCAATTTACCCCTTATTAAAAATCCCCTCTTTTATTAACAACAGGTGGATTTTAATTTTAGAGTGTGAAGTTGGTTGCCATCTTGCAATTCTAGCATGGCAGTTTACCTAGGCAAAGAGCACATGGAACAAAACGTGCTCCATCCGTTACAGCCTGCTTGTGGCCCTCTGGAGCTTACCAAACAACTGTATCTGACCAGCCTATGTCCTCGCTCTTTTCCCATACTGCAGAGCCAAATCTACCTCTGCTAGTAGCTTGAGAGAAAGCACACTTTGGAACAGTGGTGTGACTATGCCACTGGTCTGAACTGTCAATCTTAAAGGGAATTGTCACGGGGTCCTTCTCCAATACCACACAATCAACAGAGTGAGGGAAGTGTGAACAATCCGAAGACCTTTATTATAGGCAAAACTAAAAGGTCCATAAACAATCCACCACACAGAGGATACAATAGTCCACAACACGAATGCAGTTCAGTAACAGGATATATGTCCAAGGAGATGAGAGTCCAATAATCCAGCAGACAGAGGATAAAAATGGTCCATATGCTTCCCTTTCTCTCTGACCTGCTGTGTTCACACCATCTTCACCACACGGGAACTGACTTCCAGCTCCTGTCCTCCCCAGCCCCCTCCTTATGTCCAGGGGTAGTCAGACAGGTTGTGGTGGTTTTCAGGCCTCCCACACCTGACAAAGGTGCCTCGGGGATTAAGGCACTACAGGGGGTTCATCAAGAGGCATAGATACAGTCAGGCTGCAGACAGTAAGTGAGCGAATTCACTTATCAGCCTTTTGGAAGGCAATTGAGACTCTAGACAATGGGAAATACATGGAATGATACAGGGCAACAAGAGAACACTATGAAATTCAGTAATGTATAAATATACACAAAATGATACCCACATAACATATCACACCATCACAGGAATATTTGGGACTTTACAAAAAAAATATATATATCTAAGCATTAACAGGCAGGTAGTTGCAACTTCCCTGCCCGTTGTGTCAGTGCCATTCTTCCCTGGCACACAGCGATCACAGACCGCTCCTGTCAGTGATTCAGAAGCCTCTGCTGATGTCACATCTACAGTATGGAGGCTTCTTTTCCGGTCCTCTCTGTTGACAGGGCAGGACTTTTGAGGTCATTCTAAATGACAACCGGATCCCCATTGCCTAACCGGGGGAGACAACTGTCAATCAGAATGATGTCAGAAGTCCTGCTCCGTCGTGTCAGAACAGGCAGCTGAATCTCCGGCAGGAGCAGTATGTGACCAATCTGTGCCAGGGAAGAACAGCACCATGCACAACAGGCAGGTAAATTACAACTACCTGCATGTTAGTGCTTAGATACATGTTTTGTTTTTTGCAATGTCCCGGATATTCCCTTTAAGGAGTACACCAACCCCAGCAAGCAATGATTATGGGAGCGATACATTCTTGACGATTTATCTTGAGACAACCCATTTGAATTGTAAAATCTGTATCGGTGCTCCTTACTTTCCATGGGCCATTTATAATACTAGTGTGCCATGTGGCAGAAGGGTTTTTAGATTCTCTCAGTCAGGGCTCAGAGGTGATCATTGCAGTCTAGTAATTTTCTAATCATTGTTTTTAAGGTCTATCCATCATATCAAAAGACATGTACAGTGGATCTGTTAGGCTCACCAGGTCATGTGGATCTTCTAAGCCTAAGGTCCGAGTGGGCACATGGATTTTGGGTGTTTATGCAGCAAGCGAGTAATTTGCACACTCGGGCATCTCAGGAGCAATAGGACGAGAATCCAGGGGGGTGGAATCAAGTTAAAGCACAGAAGGTGGAGCACACCAGCCATAAAGGTCTAGAGTCTCAATACCAAGACACAGATTTGTGTCTTGATGACCTGTAAATAATCCTAGGGAGATGATGTCATTGATCCAAGGCGGACATCTTGAAAAATGTGATATGAGGGCAGTGGTCCCAGGGGAAGGAAGTGAAGACCAGGATACCTGAGACAGATGTGTACCAACTTCTTCCTACTACATAAAAAAACATCTATTGACCTAAATGAGGCAACATAGAGGAAAGATCTGCTAAAATAAAGTCATGAGTTCTGGAACAATGCAAATTGTTCTTAGAGATGAACCTGTGGATAACTATGTTTGCAGTATATGTGGATTTTAATGTATTGAAAGGAAGAACATTTATATCACTCTTTGGGAAAGTTTTATAACTTCCAAGATGTATTTATCTAGTTTTCTCCATGTGACATCTACTTAGTTACGTAGTTGGAGATGTATTAATGAAGGAAACCTTAGGGTCATGAGAGTAGTACAGGTGTCCATTTTTGTTCTCATCCATGGGTCTAGTTTAACATGGGGTGTTGCTAGTCAAACCCTTATTTTATGTCACATGTACGATAGCTTTAAAGTTGAGCTTCAGTTTAACTCTCTCAAAAACAGCTGCTTTGACATGTCAGGACTTTCTGATGTTCTCAGTCATATGGGAAGATAGGTCACACAAGCAATATGATAAGAACCATTAATCAGAAGAGTGGAGACATGGAGATAAAATGCATCTCCATCTGACATGTGATTAATGGAACTTTGTAAATAAATGATTATGAGCTGACAGCTTTAACATATCCTTGACATTCAATAGAAACAGCAGACAGATTTCTAGTGCCAGTTTTTAACAAACATTATGTTGCTCAATCATTGGTAGTGTCTCAAAGACACCCTGGTAATAATATGCAAAGTAGACAAATTCTGGAAAATAAAAATACCAAACTTAGAACAGTTATAGTTACAGGAAAACTCTCCTATACATATCCTATTTAAAGGGCCAGCATTATAGCAGTTATATTTTTGTACATAGATAGCAGTATTATATTAGTTATATTCTTGTACATACGGAGCAGTATTATAGTAGTTATATTCTTGTACATAGGGACAGTATTATAGTAGTTATATTCTTATACATAGGGAGCAGTATTATAGTAGTTATATTCTTGTGCATAGGAGGCAGTATTATATTAGTTATATTCTTGTACATAGGAGCAGTATTATAGTAGTTATATTCTTGTACATAGGAGCAGTATTATAGTAATTATATTCTTGTACATAGGAGGCAGTATTATAGTAGTTATATTCTTGTGCATAGGAGGCAGTATTATAGTAGTTATATTCTTGTGCATCGTAGGCAGTATTATAGTCGTTATATTCTTGTACATAGGACCTGTATTGTCTATATATATATATATAATTGTCTAAGGGTTTTTCTGTCTGTCCTGGAAATCCCACGTTGCTGATTGGTCGAAGCCTCGACCAATCAGCGACGGGCACAGTCTCTGATTGGTCGAGACTCGACCAATCAACGACGGCACAGTCTGCCGCAAATTCTGGAATCATCATTGTCCTCCACTGCTGTCAAGTGCCGCCATTGTGTTGTCTAAGGGTCTAATTGTCTGTCTGTCTCGGATATCAGCCAATCAGCGATATTAGTGCGGGATTTAAACACCACTGACAGCGCAACATACATACATACATACATAAATACATACATATTCTAGAATACCCGATGCGTTTGAATCGGGCCAACATCTAGTAGTAATTATATTCTTGTACATAGGAGCAGTATTATAGTAGTTATATTCTTGTACATAAGGGCAGTATTATAGTAGTTATATTCTTGTACATGGGAGCAGTATTATAGTAGTTATATTCTTGTACATAGGGGCAGTATTATAGTAGTTATATTCTTGTACATAGGAGCAGTATTATAGTAGTTATATTCTTGTACATAGGGGACAGTATTATAGTAGTTATATTCTTGTACATAGGAGCAGTATTATAGTCATTATATTCTTGTACATAGGGGACAGTATTATAGTAGTTATATTCTTGTACATAGGGGCAGTATTATAGTAGTTATATTCTTGTACATAGGAGGTAGTATTATAGTAGTTATATTCTTGTACATAGGGGCAGTATTATACTATATTCTTGTACATAGAAAGCAGTATTATAGTACACTACATAGTGGTGGCTAAAGTGAGCACAGAGAAAATATTTTCTTCTAGGGGTACCAGCTATATAAAATGTATCTTCTATCCTGAAGCATCATAACACTGGAACAGTCATGGAGAAGGCAGGTGTTAGTCTTGCATGGTGTCTTGAGGGGATCCAAAGGCCCTTCTGGTACATGGGATGACAGCTATAAATGGCCATGATGACAGATGATATTTTCGAGCTCTGGATTGTTAATATTAATCCTGACCGGAATTACTCTTTAAGACAACTTTAACCTAATTATAGACTTTGGCCACCCTCCTTATTTATTGCATTTATTGGATGAGGTCTTGTGCATTGCGTGACATATCGGAGAAGCTTAGGTTTTAATTTGTGAAGCCTGAGTATGGAGCATTTAGGATTTGAGATCATTTATCTTAGTCTCACCTATTCCCTCCTGGGTTCCCTCTTTGTCCGGTCAGCAATATATTTCTGACTCCGTATATAAACATTATCCATTGCACGGAGAAGTCTGCAGGTCCACTGGTAAAGTACGCTCTATAATCAACAAGGCTGAATGATGCTTTTACTAGACCAATGCTGATACTCAATATAATTCACAGTCCCACGGCACATGATTCAGTCATAAAGTTTGAACGTCAGACATCTCGGGTTAAAGCTAACATACTTTTCCTTGAAATTACCTCCAAGCCAACAGCAACACGGCGCAAAAGCTGCAAACATTTAGCCTTCAGAATAATTGTAAATGGTTCCTTTTGAATTCATCCTATGCACGGAAGCATGGGAATACATAAAATGTTAATATGTAATGTAACCTTTAACCACTTCTGCTTGTTATATTTAGAGAAATGTCACTGAATCGTCATGTCATTAGGCTGCAGCCATCTTGTCCCTGAGCGCTTCCATACACAAGATCCTTTTTTTTTTGTAGCCAGATAATGTTACGTTCGTATTTGGTGACTTTTATAACTTGTGATTTGCAATTTTAACACCGAGTACATTGATATCTGTAGCAATTGCCTCCCTCTACTCTTACCTCCCCGAAAGCATTAAAAATAAATGATGATTCTTTTCTGCAAAATTCAATAGCAGCATTACCCTGTAGTACCCTAAAAGTGTCCATTCTGTAAACGTTTAATTTCTCTGCGCAAAACGGCTCAATATTATCCCGTTACTGCGGGTGCTAGCGACGGCGTTTGCAAATCCCATTACATATATAGACGTGAAAAAATAAAAAAAAATCTGATTTTAAGGCCAGTAATAAGAATTGTAGACTCCGAGAGGCTGTTAGAACAGCGTCCTTTATAAATTCCCCTATTCCTCGTCTTGTGGCAAATGTTCGGTTTAGAATAAAATCACTGATCAATGGCTGCAAACGGCCCACATCAAGCGTGTTTGCCTCCCGAGTAGAGGAAACTCGCAGGCGATAGATGACATTTAAAAGGGAAAAAAAGCTGACATTGACTCAATCACTGTCACTGCTTCTGCCATAAAGAAGCCTCAAATATTAAAACATTTTTCATCCCCGCTCCGTTATTGGCACCAGAAATTGTTTTCTCTCCTCTCTGATATTCACTTCAACGGCTGCAGGTTTCCCTCGAGACCACAGATTGTTACCAAGCCCTACTAACATATTGGCAGCTGATGTGGAGCACGTTACTTGTACACTTGCCACTCAAAGCAATGCTTAAGTCGCCCCCTCCTCCTCATCTAGGAGAAATCTTGAGGAAGGAATCCAAAGGCAGCAAGAGCTAATGTTTTTTTTTACTTCTTAAGTGTCTCCTATCCAAATGCATATTTAAGTATACTATTAACATGCTCCAATCCACTTAAGAAGGCTTTTTCAGTTCTGCTGCAGCCATATATTACAGTCAGGGATGTGCAGAAGAAGATAAGAAAAAACATATTACGAGCACCGTGCATTCCACATGTTAAGAGGTGAGTGAAAAAGGGTGTATTACACCATGATTCATCACTGCAGTGAACGAAATACTCCTCTGTTGTAATTTGTAACTATAAAAGTACAAATAAAGAAGGGAACTTATTGCAAAAAATGTAATTGTATGTCTGTTGGCTCCCACTATGATAATACCATGATAGTATCCGTGAAGGTTCGGTGATGAAAAGCTGGTGCATACAGTTCCCAAAAGGTTTAGAGAAACAGGAATGTGATGAAGTGGGAAACTCTACGGAAGAAAAAAGGAACATATGTGTAGGCAATATCGCAGCTTAAAAAAAGGGCACGTGCTGACGGGGAACCCTGAATCTTTTCCCATCAGTTTGTGACTTCATACTTGTGCTTTTTGTGCCTCTTAGGCTTCGTTTACATTTGCTGTGTTTTTGCGGCCCGTTTTTGCGGCCCCAATGCATTTCTATGAGGGCGCAAAAACGGGCCGCAAAAGTTAGTTGGAGCGCCGTACGGCCATGAGGGCCGTGTTTATGGCCGTGAAAAAAAATATCGAGCCTGCTCGATATTTTTCAAGGCTTACGGACACGGCTCCCATTGAAAATCGATAGGGCCGCAAAAACAACGGAAGCTTGTTAATGCTGTGCACTTTAAATATACCGTATTTGGGGAACGCCGTTTTTTTTTTCAATACTTTTTCCCTAGTATTCGAAACTAGAAAAACAGCGATCTGCAAGATTTTTGCTGCCCATTTTTGCAGCAGACCGTAAAAATTACGGCAATACGGCCCGCAAAAAACGGGCCGCAAAAAAACAAGGCAAGTGTAAAAGAAGCCTTACAGGTTGACTGTTACATATAGGGTTGGTTTTTTACATGTTGCTTTTTATCTGAAGCCTAAAATAATAAGTAAAGAGTTCCGTCATTTAGTTACATAGTATGTCGCCCCCTGGTATCCATGGTGTATATATTGTGCAGATCCACCTAATGATTTGAGTGCTGTTTGTCACACATGCTCAGTCAGTCTCCCCAATGCCAGGTCTCTGCATAGAGATCCTCTGTTTTCTGCAGAGCAGCCAATAGAAAAAGCTTTCTGTCTGCTTTACATGGAAGTAGCAGAGCCTCTGTCTTAGGCTAGGGTCACCCCATCTATCATCCGAGAGAATCAAGTCGATTATGAATATCACACTCTGATATAGAGTGTGATTAGAGTGTGATCCAATTCTCTCAGATGAGGAGAAGATGGGGGAAACCAATTTCTTCATCCTCTCCTTCTGTCAGTCCATGAAAATCAGACTGTACTCAGATGTCATCCGAGTACAGTCCGATGTTTTCCATTGACTCTCTGACTTGCATGGCCAAGTGTGATCTGATATTGGTTCAAACTCGGGCATGATGTAAATTTTTCCTCGAACTGTCTCAGTCTGAGGAAAAAATCAGACATGTGCATAGCCCCATAGAATAACAGTGGTCCAAGTGCAAACTGATATTTTGTGCATGAGCCCTTACATGGAAGTCAGTACAGCTGAGAAACTCCTACAAGAAAAGTAAGAAGGGACTAGATTGTCAATTGTCAGAAGGGAAAGAAGAGTAAAGAAACATAAGACCAGTCTGTAAGGTGCTTCCACTCAGATGCCTCGAGGATACAAAGGTATGGATGGATTGAAATTTGTAATTTTAAAAACCTAGCAAAGGGTTGCTAGATAACATATGACAAATTTAAAAAACGTAATAAAACATAAACCCAATGCGTTTCGCCTGTCTAGTCTTCATCAGGTATATATCGGCTATGACCCATACAGTCTATTTATACCTTTTCATTAGTATTGGTGGGAGAAAAGAGGGGCGTGCCTAATAGCACCTTGCACTTCCACCATTACCAAGCCCCCTAAATGTGATGTCAGTAAGTAGAAATGAACCACTCCAGTTATAACATTCAGCTTTGTTTCTCTGACCACATGGGCTTCCTCCCAGGACCGAACCTACTTGCCCTTGCTGGGAATCTCTCTATGGATATGTGCAAGATTTCGAAGGTGGATTAGCTGTCGGGATCATTAAATCAACACAGTGATGTCCGTACTCAATCTCAGGGTACTCAATGCTGTAGGGAGAGCTCCCAGACCTGATTGGTTGAAGAGAAGATTTGAGCTTAAGCAGCCAGGGTGACCACCATTTGTGTGATCCCGTCGACCAAGTGATGTATCCTCACATGTGTCATGAAGGGTCTACACGGCACCCAACTGGGGGACAAAACTAAAGCTTCACCACCACCTCAGAAAAGGAACAGCAGCAAGACGCAAATTGTGGGGAGGGCCAAAGGGTGACCCTTGGAAGTGACCATTGGCCCAGGACAGGCCTGGATCAGCTGCTCTGACAAGGATGTGTGGGTGCAGGGTGGTGGGTAATGGAACGAGATGGGAAAAGGAATGGAACAGGTAGAATTACACTTGCTCTCACATTTTGCTCAGTCCATCTGGGGATAGACTGCAACTTATACATCCAAAAATTCTCTTTTAAAATGAGGACAGATTTCCTTTTGAGGGTGCAAGCCGGGACCTACTACAAGGGGTGACCTACACAGAATCAAAATCTTTATTGTGTTGAAGCTTTAGGTGTCATGATAGACTATGTTTAAGGAATCCATTTTTGGTATTGTGTCTGTGGCCATTAATTCGCACACGCACACGTTGAGTGGTACAGCTGACATAGTGCAGGCCACTGATACCATATACTACATAATCCGAATCGCAGGTCAATTTCTGACTGATACAGGAACACATGGGCTACTTGCACAGTGAGCAAGTCTGTAGGAACATGCTCACATACCACCAAGAAACTTGAAGACACAAAAGCATAGTAAAACCAAAAACACTCAGTTTCAAAAAAACACAGTAATCCGCAAGTGCTAGTAAAAAGATGTAAAAAACAGGGTATTTGGTTGATACGTTTTTTGCAAAAAATGTATACTAAGCTGCTCCACCAAACGTCAAGGTATACTCATATCAGAGCAGTCCTAACTGATGTATGCAATCCCTATCTGATGTATTTAAAAACCTGATCATTTGTATATTACCTGTGTGAACAGGGTTCAGAGAGGAAAAGTCCATGTGGACATGCTGAGTGGAACAGCTTTCGTCCAGATAGCCCAAGAGGAGTGGTGGGTAACTCCCTAGTCTTGCAGACACAAGAGAACAATTATGGAAACAGGAACACATGGGCTACTTACACAGTGAACAAGTCTGTATCTACTGATAGTGTATACAGTATCAGTAGAGTTTGCTCTGAAATGTGTGAGCCAATATCGGATGATTCTGCAGCATCATTTTTTAGCTTCACACTTGGCTACCCCGCTTTCCCACCTCCCACTCTGTTGATTGGTTTCCCAGTTTGGTTTATTTATTTTTTTTAATTCTTGCTACCAATTCCTTGGGGTTACTACTTTTCAGTAAACTGGGTGCTACAATATTTTTAATAGTTTTCTCTCTCCACGGAAGGTGATAGGTGGCTTGAGTGGAATTAATCTTTTCAGAATAGAATTCCTTATTAAATACTAATATTTATTCAGGATCTTCCTGATTAATTGGTTTTACCTATTGAATGTGGTTACAAAATTGTACCTTCAACATGTCTCATCTTTTGATCCATTATTTTGTTGTTTTTCTGATGACCCATCTTTAATCTCATTCCTATTTTTATTGGCATTAAGACAGTCTCCTTCTAATAGGAGATTCTTCCTAAAGACCATCTGGATTCATTATTTTGGGTATCTTCTTTCTGAAAACCTGTTTTTTTAGTATTTTGGACTGATTACAATAATCTTCGGTGGAGGTACAGACTTTTCTTTTTCTTTTTGTATACATCTGAACTGGCTGGGAGGTATATATTTTTTCCATTTATGGAAATGTGCACTACGATAATCCAAGTAACCATTGACGTCTACGGGTTTGAAATATGTTCTGCTTCGGATAAATCCATCCGAATGATATTATTCAAGATCAACTTTTTTTTTCTCCTGAGCGATGTGAGCTGTGAATGTTAAATCCCGTGTTGTCTTATTATGTTTTTCCACAAAGGAAATGGCCTCAACCTCTGTGCCACACCAGATTATAAATAGGTCATCGATGTACTAATGATAATATTTGATGTGTCGCCCATAAACATTGAATAACAATGGCAACAGGGACTCAAAACGCCATATGAAGAGTTTGGAAAACTTGGGGTGACTCTAGTCCCCATTGCCGTACCAAGCCGCTGTAGGTAACGTTCATTCCAAAAAAAAGAGGGTGTTCCAAGGTGAACCTTAACCCTGTCGAGAGGAAGGTCCTCTGTTCAGATTGGATGATGCTGTCAGTAGATCGATAATAATTCACTGCTTCCAAGTCCAATGTGTGATCAGTATTTGACTAAAGTGCAGTGACATCTAAGGTGACAAACCAGTAGTCCTCTTCCCATTTGATGTTCTTGGTTTGTAATATTAATTGTGTAGAATCTCTTAAGTAGGATTTCATTTTGAAAACATATTCTTGTAAAAATCAAGTCAATATAATGGGAAAGGGAGCTCGTGAGTGAACCTATCATGGAGATGATGAGGTGTCCTGGGGGTTCATTTCATTTTTCATTCACCTTGGGCAGATGATAAAATATTGCTCGATTTGGAGCTGGATTCGTAAGGAAACGTTTTTCGTTCCTATTTAGAAATTGCAGTTTGTATACATCTTCAATCAACTGATTGTATTCTCATATTGTTCTGAGGGATCTGTAGACATTTTGGCATAATATTTCATATCAGATATTATATTTAGAGCTTCCTTTATTTAGTCTTCTCTATCTTGCAACACCCCCTCCCTCGTCTGCTTGTCTAATGACTATATTTTCATTAGTCTGTAAAGTTTGTAATGCCATCCTTTTATTTAAGTTATTAATATCCTCCATATTCATCCTCATTCACCCATGGTCTTCTACCCCCAGGGAATAAAAAGTTTCCAGGTAATGTCCCTTATGATGTAGGGGATAACAATTTGATTTAAGTTGAACATTCTGGTGTCTTGTACAAAGTTTGGTGTACCCACCCATGTATTTGTTTGCTCCTCAAAATGTATAAACCTCTAACCTCTATAGTCAGTTTCCAAATGAATATGTTTAAATCAAGAAATGAATGATAATTATCTGCATTTTGCATGAGGCAGAAACTGAGACCTTTATTTAGGAGTGACTCATTTTCCTTAATTAACACATATTTAGACAAATTGGTAATCTTTTTGGTAGTGGTTTTATCAATGTTTGTGGTGACTTTTTTCTTTTCCTTTTTTTTCTTTTTTAATCCTCAATGTTTCCCTCTGACTTTTCATTGCCTTTTTGTGTACTGTTGTGTGGACGTGCCACAAACTAGTTTTTTATTGTATTGCGGGGTGTAGGGACCATGCACCCAGGAGATTGGCTAGTAGGGAGAGTTGCTGCTGCAGAATCGGAGGACGTGTGAGTCCGAACTCCAAAAAAGAAATGAGGGAAGCTGTACTGGCCGGGGATGGTGGTATTGTGGGAGTAATGGAGGGAGAATTGGAACTGGGAGAATGTACAGATGGATGGTGTATGAGTAGTCTGAGTAGACAATTGGTAGGAATAATCATGCACTGTTCACTGACATCAAGCCGCAGGTCAAAAATGAGAGTGGAGGCACCAGTGCTTTAAAACAGTTTTAATGCATTTCACCACAATAACAATTTATATAATACATCTTTATAGAAAAAATGTAACCCTAACATGCCATATCTTTATAGAGTAGCAGTCCTGATTATAGGAGTGGCAGGGGGTAACCTGTATAGTTGAGCAGTACTACGAACATACTTCACCTGTCCTATGAATGGCCCAGAGTAAGGCAGAACTTTGCATGCAGTCTATACTAACTCTTGGGCCCCCCACTATGACTTTTGGTGGAGGGTAAAGTCGTCTGGTGCTTTTGCACTTTCTACACTGAAATATGGTTCAGCAATTATCAGCACATAGACACGAGTATTTAAGTTATGCCCATTTTGCATTTCATGAATGATCCTCATTGTTTATGAACAGTTATACCACGATTGTTCCTGTTCCATTAGTGTATTTACAATGAGTCATGCTAAAATCCTCCGTTTTTTTTTTCTTCCTTTTTTCTTTGTCTTTTCCCTTACAACCTCACAACTGGGCTAAACTCCAAGCCTTGATCTTCTGTTTGAAGTTGGAATTTAGGTTGGGTAATAACCGATTCGCAGTGCTCACCCCATACGTAGAGCCGCCTCAAATATCTGGTTCTCACTTTTCTTAACTCTTGATGGAAATTACACTTTACTGCAGCCAATGAATTCTACTCAAGTTACTGAGCTGATGAATTGGGTGAACTGTGCATGATAAAGCCACGTCCTCAGAGCCTGGAGATGTATTACTACTTTTGCCATGACAATGCCTCGATCGCTTTACTATTTCATGCCATTGAGCCACAGCTTTTCTATGCGCTGGGGATGCTAGCAGGCAAAAAGATTTGCAGGACTCTCAACTGGTGGCTAAGGACTACCAACGTGGCTCCTGGACCAGGGTCCTGCAGGTCTTTTTGCTCAACTCTACTCTTTAGTTAATTTACTGTAATGTCCATTGGATTTAGTGCTGGAGAAATTGAATTGTCACATGAAGTTTTTATTGAAAAGGAAATGTAGCAAAAATCAGCACCAAAAGGAAACTTGAGATACTTTTAGGATGAGTTACGTTATGAAAAAAAAATATTTGCAATTTGGAATCGTTGAACACTTCAGAAAACTGAAACTGAACTTTTCACCACTTTTTCCAAGTGTTTCCAGTGCTAAAAATGATTAAATTCCACTATAAAAGAAAGCAACCGAATGCAGGATCCACAGAATGCAGGAACCACAGCCCAGCACTTTAAGTAATAGTACATGCTTGTGGCTTTTATTACTGGAGTGATTGTCAGCATAGAGGCTCAGTTTTATATGTCCTGTTTTTTCAAGTTCAATAATAATAATAATCTTCATGGCCCACGGACAGACTATAAAATGTGAAACAATGCAGTAGATCAGCCTCACTGTATTTGGATTATCCAGGCATTCAGGAACAATCCCCCCACCCCTAAAAAAGAAAAAATGAAAAAGCGGGACCACACATGGAGACTTCCTTCCTGATACCATCTGCCACAACATTGCAAAGCTCTGCATAAACTGACAACTTCTTGCAAAGCCTGAACACGTCAAATGAATCAATCAATCAAGAAGGGGAAAAAAATCTTATGAAACTTAATCACGAAGGGTCGTGTTAGGGAGTGGGAAACAGATTAAATTACCATGGTATTAGATACGGGAAATGATTCCTGTCAAAACCATCTTTACTGCAATTATAATATGTTAATTATGTATTTCATTAAGTAAGTGGATTAGAGTCTGCACAGATGAAATCACACCGAAGGCTTTGAATCATTGCTAAGCCGGGTGGGAGGACTTGTGAATAAAACTTAAATTATTTTTTTTTTCAAAAACTATGCATGTCAAACCTGGTATACACCCCCTCCACCTCCTTGTTGATGATCCACCTCTTACTTGGTAGGGTAATCGTCACAGACAATAATTTTCAGCATTGTATTTAGCCATTGACACAACTGTAACCTTATTGGTCACGGTAAGATATATAGTGGGCAGAGCTTGGTAGGATTGGGGCGTGCTTAAAGCTAATGGGGGGCATGGCATCAGATTTAATGGGTGCTGCTCTGAGTGGTGACGGACTTGTCTACAATAAAAAAAAAAGCAGGGTTTGCAATTATAAAGAGTTTTGGATTATTTAGTAAGACTAAACTCGCCATAGAAGTACCGTAATTTTCAGGCAAATGATCTTTCTGGTCGGTGCTATCGTCCCCTCATTCCTCCATTATCCATAAAGATGCCACTTCATCCCTTCCACATAGTCACAAATGACACCAATTATCTACCTATTTAATTACTTATTTTTGTTTATATTTTATGTATCCACTGGTCACTATTTTTTGGAGCACCAAACTAGGCACTAGTGGACAAGTATAGTAGCGTCAGCCTATTTGTGGCTTAAGCAGTGAAAAGAGGGAGACACAAAAGCGCAAATAGGGTCTTATCAAACGTTACACAAAGTTGCCCACCAAGAGAACTACTCACCTGGTGAGATTGAAGGAAGGACATATATTAATGGCGGCTGCTGCAGATCCACAGGTCAGTGCAGGACCTGATTGAAGCACACACTTAGATAGGAGAAAAAAGGATCATCCCCGCGCTGCCGTATGAAGAATTTCAAAAATTGTAGAGGTTTCAACGTGGTTTATTCTACGCGTTTCAGGGTTCAGGTGACCCCTTCATCAGGACATACCACAAATATTGTACCAATACAATACAATACTTGGTACAATATTTGTGGTATGTCCTGATGAAGGGGTCACCTGAACCCTGAAACGCGTAGAATAAACCACGTTGAAACCTCTACAATTTTTGAAATTCTTCATACGGCAGCGCGGGGATGATCCTTTTTTCTCCTATCTAAGTGTGTATTTGTGGCTTAAGACTTTTTAAGTCATCAATTCGGGAGGTTTTGAGAATTTGTTTGTTTGCTGTTTCATACTGATCATTTTAAGGGCTAATGTTACAGACTTTTGTTCACATAACCTAGATAATTATATATACAGTCAGGGCCAAAAGTTTTGAAATTGACACAAATTTCGGCTTTCACATTTTGCTGGGGTGGGGGGTATCTTTTTAGTCTGATGTTTCAAATGTTACTGAAGGAAGGTATAGTTATAAACATTTCATAAGTTTTTAATCTTCTATTGGTAAATACATGAAGTTTATGCAAAGACGGCTTCACCCTTACTTTTGAAGATTTCTGTCCTTCACCCCGGCAGCTGGATATCGGCTTCAGGGCCAAATTCTGACTGATGACAGCCCATTCTTGGCTACTCAGTGCTGGGAATTGATGATATTTTCTGTGTTTCTGTTTGTCCACCTACCTTTTTGAGGACTGACCACAGATTGTTAATTAGATTGAGAACTGGGGAGATTCCTGGTCATGGACCCAAAATGTCCTTATGTTTTTTCACCGAGCCACTCAGTTATCATTTTGCCTTGTGTTATAGTTTCCATCATACTGGATAAAGCATTGTTCATCACCAAATGTTGCTGGATCTTTAGGAGAAGTTTCTCTTGGAGGATGTTTCGATACCATTCTTTATTCATGTACTTAAGTAAATCTGAGATCATTCTTGTGTCTGTCTGGTTGTTTTTCATCCAAAGGAGTGGGCTCTCTCACATTTTAGCCGAATAACTCTTATAGGTTTAGGCTTTCTGTGCCACTACATTTGTTTCAACTGTTTATGCACCTGGGGATGCACTCAGTTGAAAATTGTGGTGGGTTGGCGGGCCCCCCGACCCTCTGGGCCTGCTCACTGTCGAGTCCTCTACAGCTGCAATAATTACTCCCTTGATTATACTACTGCTTCCTATATATAAGAATAAAGCTACAGTCGTGGCAAAAAGTTGAGGCCAACGCAAATTTAGATTTTCACATTTTGCTGCGGCAGTGTTTTTTTTATACAAATACATTAAGTTTATGTAAAAACTCAATATTTAAAGTGTTATTTCCCCAGACTTCTGTCCTTTGCCCTGATATGCTGAATATCAAGTTCTAGGCTAAATCCTGGCCCTATTGGCCAACAGTGCACCTGTTTATATCATTTATTTGCTGATTTCCACCCTTTATTGGAGGATATTTCTTTGCCCTGTCATTTTATCATGTTTTTATTATTTTTTTTGTAACCAATAAAGATATATTTTTATTCTATTCTATTAGCTTTCTTCACTTCTTATCATTATGGCACCTTCTATAATAGATTATGTTGTGCTTAATTTATTGTTTGGTTTAGGCTCCCTGCATATATATCAGCGCAGGGCCTTCAGGGTAAGTGAGGAACAGCCGCCGTGGAGCGGGGGTGCCAAACATCGCATTTTAGGGTGCCAACCGCCGCTGGCAGGTAGGGATGATAGTGGACACATAGAGCTTCCTAGGCCATTTGTGATTGTACCTGGGATTTTTTTCCAATAGAGTTTATTTAGCCCCTTTTGTCCCCCTGTCTTCCGATAGGCCTCCTATCTCTGGTTTGGTGTAAGGAGGAGGAGGCAATATATTGGCTCTCTTGGAATATATGTTTGACTGTTTCAAATATGACGCATCAAAAAGTCACATATGAAATATATTGTCTGTATTATCAGTGAGTTTATCATGTTTTTTTGTGCATTTAGGTTAACTTGTGGTGTTATTTTTATATTTATTCTAATAAACATGCTTTTTAAAGGTTAACTTATATGTACATATGTACAGTATGCATGTGTGTATATACAGGTCTGGCAAAAATTAAGAGACCACTGTAAAATGTTCAGTTTGTCTGATTTTTCTCTTTATAGGTTTATTTTTGAGTAAAATATAAATTGATCTTTTATTCTATAAACTTCTGACAACATGTCTCCGAAGTTCCAAGCAATACATTTTGTATTTATTTTCTGAAAATGAGAAATGGTCAAAATAACAAAAAAAAATGCATTGCTTGCAGACCTCAAATAATGTAAAAAATACAAGTTCATAGTTATTTAGAAACAACAATACTAATGTTTTAACTAGGAAGAGTTCAGAAATCAATATTTTGTGGAATAACCATTATTTTTAAACACAGCTTTCATATGTCTTGGCATGCCTTCTACCAGTCTTTCACACTGCTTTTGGGTGACCTTATGCCACTCCTGGGACAAAAATGTAAGCAGTTCTTCTTTGTTTGATGGCTTTTGACTAATCATCTGCCTCTTGATTACATTACAGAAGTTTTCAATGGGGTTAAGGTCTGGAGATTGGGCTGGTCATGACAGGGATTTGATGTGGTGGTCCTTCATTCACACCTTGATTGACCTAGCTGTGTGGAATGGCACATTGTCCTGCTAGAAAAACCAGTCCTCAGAGTTGAGGAACATTGCCTGAGCAAAAGTAATCAACTGTTTTTCCAGGATAACCTTGTATGCGGCTTGATTCATACATCTGTTATGTTTGCTAATGACAGGTGTTATGAAGGCAATCCAGAAACACAGTGTGCATAGTGATCAGAGCGCACACAGTGATCTGACAAATACCCAAAAATACAAGAACGAGCTCTGAGACGTGGAAACTCTGTAGACTGCACACCTGATCCTATCCTAAACACAACTAAAAGCGGCTGTGGATTGCGCCTAACAACTACCTAGGCAACTCGGCACAGCCTAAGAAACTAGCTAGCCTGAAGATAGAAAAATAGGCCTGACTTGCCCCAGAGAAATTCCCCAAAGGAAAAGGCAGCCCCCCACATATAATGACTGTGAGTAAGATGAAAAGACAAAACGTAGGGATGAAATAGATTCAGCAAAGTGGGGCCCGATATTCTAGGACAGAGCGAGGACAGTAAAGCGAACTTTGCAGTCTACAAAAAACCCTAAAGCAAAACCACGCAAGGGGGGCAAAAAAAAACCACCGTGCCGAACTAACGGCACGGCGGTACACCCTTTGCGTCTCAGAGCTTCCAGCAAAACAAAAGACAAGCTGGACAGAAAAAAAGCAACAAAAAAGCAAAAAGCACTTAGCTATACAGAGCAGCAGGTCACAGGAACAATCAGGAGAAGCTCAGATCCAACACTGAAACATTGACAAGGAGCAAGGATAGCAGCATCAGGCGGAGTTAAGTAATGAAGCAGTTAACGAGCTCACCAGAACACCTGAGGGAGGAAGCTCAGAAGCTGCAGTACCACTTGTGACCACAGGAGTGAATTCAGCCACAGAATTCACAACAGTACCCCCCCCTTGAGGAGGGGTCACCGAACCCTCACCAGAGCCCCCAGGCCGACCAGGATGAGCCGCATGAAAGGCACGAACAAGATCGGAAGCATGAACATCAGAGGCAAAAACCCAGGAATTATCTTCCTGAGCATAACCCTTCCATTTAACCAGATACTGGAGTTTCCGTCTAGAAACACGAGAATCCAAAATCTTCTCCACAATATACTCCAATTCCCCCTCCACCAAAACCGGGGCAGGAGGCTCAACAGATGGAACCATAGGTGCCACGTATCTCCGCAACAACGACCTATGGAATACATTATGTATGGAAAAGGAGTCTGGGAGGGTCAAACGAAAAGACACAGGATTGAGAACCTCAGAAATCCTATACGGACCAATAAAACGAGGTTTAAATTTAGGAGAGGAAACCTTCATAGGAATATGACGAGAAGATAACCAAACCAGATCCCCAACACGAAGTCGGGGACCCACACGGCGTCTGCGATTAGCGAAAAGTTGAGCTTTCTCCTGGGACAAGATCAAATTGTCCACTACCTGAGTCCAGATCTGCTGCAACCTATCCACCACAGAATCCACACCAGGACAGTCCGAAGACTCAACCTGTCCTGAAGAGAAACGAGGATGGAACCCAGAATTGCAAAAAAATGGAGAAACCAAGGTAGCCGAGCTGGCCCGATTATTAAGGGCGAACTCAGCCAACGGCAAAAAGGACACTCAATCATCCTGGTCTGCAGAAACAAAACATCTCAGATATGTTTCCAAGGTCTGATTGGTTCGTTCGGTCTGGCCATTAGTCTGAGGATGGAAAGCCGAGGAAAAGGATAGGTCAATGCCCATCCTACCACAAAAGGCTCGCCAAAACCTTGAAACAAACTGGGAACCTCTGTCAGAAACAATATTCTCAGGAATGCCATGCAACCGAACCACATGCTGAAAGAACAAAGGTACCAAATCAGAGGAGGAAGGCAATTTAGCCAAGGGCACCAGATGGACCATTTTAGAAAAGCGATCACAGACCACCCAAATGACTGACATCTTTTGAGAAACGGGAAGGTCAGAAATGAAATCCATCGAAATATGTGTCCAAGGCCTCTTTGGGACCGGCAAGGGCAAAAGCAACTCACTGGCACGAGAACAGCAGGGCTTAGCCCTAGCACAAATCGCACAGGACTGCACAAAAGTACGTACATCCCGTGACAGAGATGGCCACCAGAAGGATCTAGCCACTAACTCTCTGGTACCAAAGATTCCAGGATGACCAGCCAACACCGAACAATGAAGTTCAGAGATAAGTTTATTAGTCCACCTATCAGGGACGAACAGTTTCTCTGCTGGACAACGATCAGGTTTATTCGCCTGAAATTTTTGCAGCACCCGCCGCAAATCAGGGGAGATGGCAGACACAATGACTCCTTCCTTGAGGATACCCGCTGGCTCAGATAAACCCGGAGAGTCGGGCACAAAACTCCTAGACAGAGCATCCGCCTTCACATTTTTAGAGCCCGGAAGGTACGAAATCACAAAGTCGAAGCGGGCAAAAAATAATGACCAACGGGCCTGTCTAGGATTCAAGCACTTGGCAGACTCGAGATAAGTCAAGTTCTTATGATCAGTCAATACCTCCACGCGATGCTTAGCTCCTTCAAGCCAATGACGCCACTCCTCGAATGCCCACTTCATGGCCAGCAACTCTCGATTGCCCACATCATAATTACGCTCAGCGGCCGAAAACTTCCTGGAAAAGAAAGCACATGGTTTCATCACTGAGCAATCAGAACCTCTTTGTGACAAAACCGCCCCTGCTCCAATCTCAGAAGCATCAACCTCGACCTGGAACGGAAGAGAAACATCTGGCTGACACAACACAGGGGCAGAACAAAAACGACGCTTCAACTCCTGAAAAGCTTCCACAGCAGCAGAAGACCAATTAACCAAATCAGCACCCTTCTTGGTCAAATCGGTCAATGGTTTGGCAATGCTAGAAAAATTACAGATGAAGCGACGATAAAAATTAGCAAAGCCCAGGAACTTTTGCAGACTTTGCAGAGATGTCGGCTGAATCCAATCCTGGATGGCTTGGACCTTAACTGGATCCATCTCGATAGTAGAAGGGGTAAAGATGAACCCCAAAAATGAAACTTTCTGCACACCGAAGAGACACTTTGATCCCTTCACAAACAAAGAGTTAGCACGCAGGACCTGAAAAACCATTCTGACCTGCTTCACATGAGACTCCCAATCATCAGAGAAGATCAAAATGTCATCCAAGTAAACAATCAGGAATTTATCCAGATACTCACGGAAGATGTCATGCATAAAAGACTGAAACACAGATGGAGCATTGGCAAGTCCGAATGGCATCACTAGATACTCAAAATGACCCTCGGGCGTATTGAATGCAGTTTTCCATTCATCTCCTTGCCTGATTCTCACCAGATTATACGCACCACGAAGATCTATCTTAGTGAACCAACTAGCCCCCTTAATCCGAGCAAACAAGTCAGATAACAATGGCAAGGGATACTGAAATTTAACAGTGATCTTATTAAGAAGGCGGTAATCAATACACGGTCTCAGCGAACCATCCTTCTTGGCTACAAAGAAGAACCCTGCTCCCAGTGGTGATGACGATGGGCGAATATGTCCCTTCTCCAGGGATTCCTTCACATAACTGCGCATAGCGGCGTGTTCGGGCACGGATAAATTAAATAATCGACCTTTAGGGAATTTACTACCAGGAATCAAATTGATAGCACAATCACAATCCCTATGCGGAGGTAGAGCATCGGACTTGGGCTCTTCAAATACATCCTGATAATCAGACAAGAACTCTGGGACCTCAGAAGGGGTGGATGACGAAATCGACAAAAATGGAACATCACCATGTACCCCCTGACAACCCCAGCTGGATACCGACATGGAATTCCAATCCAATACTGGATTATGGGTTTGTAGCCATGGCAACCCCAACACGACCACATCATGCAGATTATGCAACACCAGAAAGCGAATAACTTCCTGATGTGCAGGAGCCATGCACATGGTCAGCTGGGCCCAGTATTGAGGTTTATTCTTGGCCAAAGGTGTAGCATCAATTCCTCTCAATGGAATAGGACACCGCAAAGGCTCCAAGAAAAACCCACAACGTTTAGCATAATCCAAATCCATCAGATTCAGGGCAGCGCCCGAATCCACAAACGCCATGACAGAAAACGACGACAAAGAGCATATCAAGGTAATGGACAGAAGGAATTTGGACTGTACAGTACCAATGACGGCAGACCTAGCGGACCGCCTAGTGCGCTTAGGACAATCAGAAATAGCATGAGTGGAATCACCACAGTAGAAACACAGACCATTCAGACGTCTGTATTCCTGCCGTTCAACTCTAGTCATAGTCCTATCGCACTGCATAGGCTCAGGTTTAACCTCAGGCAGTACCGCTCGCGCAAGCGTCGACCGATCTGAATGGCCAAAGACAAAGACTCAAACCAGCAGGCATAGGAAATGCCACCATGACATCCTTAAGAGCCTCAGAGAGACCCTTTCTGAACAAAGCTGCCAGCGCAGATTCATTCCACTGAGTGAGTACTGACCATTTCCTAAATTTCTGACAATATACTTCTATATCATCCTGACCCTGGCACAAAGCCAGCAAATTTTTCTCAGCCTGATCCACTGAATTAGGCTCATCGTACAGCAATCCGAGCGCCAGGAAAAACGCATCGACACTACTCAATGCAGGGTCTCCTGGCGCAAGAGAAAATGCCCAGTCTTGAGGGTCGCCGCGCAAAAAAGAAATAATAATCAAAACCTGTTGAATAGGATTACCAGAAGAATGAGGTTTCAAGGCCAGAAATAGCTTACAATTATTTTTGAAACTTAGAAACTTAGTTCTATCTCCAAAAAACAAATCAGGAATAGGAATTCTTGGTTCTAACATAGATTTCTGATCAATAGTATCTTGAATTTTTTGTACATTTATAACGAGATTATCCATTGAAGAGCACAGACCCTGAATATCCATGTCCACACCTGTGTCCAGAATCACCCAAATGTCTAGGGGAAAAAAAAAAGTGAACACAGAGCAGAAAAAAAAAAAATGATGTCAGAACTTTTTCTTTCCCTCTATTGAGAATCATTAGTGTGGCTCCTTGTACTGTTATGTTTGCTAATGACAGGTGTTATGAAGGCAATCCAGAAACACAGTGTGCATAGCGATCAGAGCGCACACAGTGATCTGACAAATACCCAAAAATACAAGAACGAGCTCTGAGACGTGGAAACTCTGTAGACTGCACACCTGATCCTATCCTAAACACAACTAAAAGCGGCTGTGGATTGCGCCTAACAACTACCTAGGCAACTCGGCACAGCCTAAGAAACTAGCTAGCCTGAAGATAGAAAAATAGGCCTGACTTGCCCCAGAGAAATTCCCCAAAGGAAAAGGCAGCCCCCCACATATAATGACTGTGAGTAAGATGAAAAGACAAAACGTAGGGATGAAATAGATTCAGCAAAGTGGGGCCCGATATTCTAGGACAGAGCGAGGACAGTAAAGCGAACTTTGCAGTCTACAAAAAACCCTAAAGCAAAACCACGCAAGGGGGGCAAAAAAAAACCCACCGTGCCGAACTAACGGCACGGCGGTACACCCTTTGCGTCTCAGAGCTTCCAGCAAAACAAAAGACAAGCTGGACAGAAAAAAAGCAACAAAAAAGCAAAAAGCACTTAGCTATACAGAGCAGCAGGTCACAGGAACAATCAGGAGAAGCTCAGATCCAACACTGAAACATTGACAAGGAGCAAGGATAGCAGCATCAGGCGGAGTTAAGTAATGAAGCAGTTAACGAGCTCACCAGAACACCTGAGGGAGGAAGCTCAGAAGCTGCAGTACCACTTGTGACCACAGGAGTGAATTCAGCCACAGAATTCACAACATACATCCTTTGCAAAAAACTGCCTGCCCAATTCCAGCCTTGCTGATGCATCCCCAGATCATCAATGATCCTCCATCAAATTTCACAGTGGGTGCAAGACGCTATGGCTTGTACACCTCTCCAGGTCTTTGTCTAACCATTAGATGACCAGGTGTTGGTCAAAGCTGAAAATTAAACTTATCAGAGAAGATTACCTTACTTCAGTCCTCTATGGTCCAATCCTGATGGTCTTTGGCAAACTTCAGCCTGGCTCTCCTTTGCTTCTCATTGATGAAAGGCTTTTTTCTAGCTTTACATGACTTGAGCCCTGCCTCTAGGAGCCTGTTATGAACTTTTCTTGCTGTGCACTTTACCCCAGCTGCCATTTGCCATTTCTTTTGTAGGTCACTTGATGTCATCCTGCGGTTGCTGAGTGACATTCAAATAAGATGACGGTCATCCCGATCAGTGGAGAGTCGTTTTCACCCTCTGCCGGTCTGTAGCTTTGTTGTCCCCGATGTCTGCTGCTTGACCTTGTTGTAATGGACTGCCGTCTTAGAAATTTTAGGGATGGAGGCAACATGACGCTCACTGTGTCCCTCTGCTAGTAAAGCCAGAATTGAGCCCTTCTTTTCCTCACTCAAGACTTTTGATTTCAACTCCTTTAGCAAGGTTAAAAGTATTTTTTTCATTCCTATTACTTTTGGGATATTACCAGCACTTGTTTTGCCATCGAGCTTGACCTATTGCAAGAGGATTGTGAACACCCCAGCAGTGTTTTTTATACTTTCCTTCGTTGAATAAGATTTGGTTCAGGTGATCACCTAATCAAAGGCACATTCAGTAGAATGAGGTGTACGCTGGTTGGAATTCAACTGACACTGGAATGGAATAGCTGTCAGACATGTAGAGAAGCTGATTTTTATAAAACTATATCTTAGGAGTCGAGTTTCCTCTGCTGCACTGGGGGAATCTCAATCTGTCTCCGTTGCGGTCTCCCATTCTTCTCCAGCCGCGGTGGAGTCTGCTCAGCAGGGACGTCGATCCCAGCGTCTCACTCAGTCTGACTCTGTGCGAAGAGTTACTGCTGCTTTTCCTGCTTCTGCCATTGAAGCCAGTGCTGGGCAGCGGCGAGTGGACGTTTCTGGATCTAAGTCCTGCTTTTCTCTGTCTGAGCATGCCCAGGGCAGGATCTCCCGTTGGAGATCGAGGGTCACATGCTCAGGTATTGCAGCACATCCCATTGGTCCTCTTGGCAGGTCCTGAAAGGGCAAAACTTCTGGAGCTGCTTCCTGTGCTGCTACTATATAAACTGCGCATGACCGCACGGCCATGCGCTAGTATTGTCTTGTAAATATGTGTGTGTTGTGAGTGAAAGTCGCTCTTTAAATAACCCTCCCTATTGAATGTCTGTTCGCGGAAGGTGTATATTTGCTATCTAGCGCCCGACTTATCCAACAGCACGAAACACACATTACAGCTACCAGTTGCTGTGTCTGCCAGTACGGCGCCGTGCGCTTGCTCTGCGCTTTCCTGACCCAAGCCTGGGTGGTTAGTGGCGTCCGTCAGTGCGGCACCGCACGCACTCTTGTGCCTTTATATTATTATTTATGTTCCTCTGACACACCCAGTTGCGGTGTTGTGCCAGCAAGTGTCTAATCGGACTTCAATCCTGTGTAGGGGTTGAGTCCGCTGACTTCTTGCTCGCGCTTTATCTGCGGTACTGCGGTCCTGTGACGCAACAGGATCGCTTCCTTCATGCAGGGTGAAGTTAACCCATGTGTGTATACTTAGTACCGCCATATAGTCCGTCTTACTAGCAGCAGGGTCTTTTACCTGCACGGTGGACCTCGGACTGTGAACGCACCTAGTTTCTTATTATCTATACTTGGTGCGTTCCGCCGGTCCTTAACATAATACTAGCGCCAAGGTCTGGCTAGTAAATGATGGACGATCAGCGTTCACAGCGGTACATCCAGCAGCTGGAGGGAAGGTTGGCGGCTCTTGAGCGTTCAACCTCAGCTGTGGATGTCACTGCTGTCGCTGTTCAGGCTGCTAGTGTTGTTGCAGCCACCTTGTCCACTGTCGCTCCTGTCCCGACTCTAACTCGCCTCCCGCTTCCAGAGAAATTCTCTGGTGACAGTAAGTCTTGTAGGGGTTTCGTGAGTCAGTGCTCTATCCATCTCGAGCTTCTGGCCTCTCATTTCCCTACAGAGCGGGCTAAGGTGGGATTTATAGTGTCTCTTCTATCGGACAGGGCGTTGCAGTGGGCTACGCCGCTATGGGAGCGTAACGATCATGTGGTACAGAGTGCTCCGTTGTTTTTGAGCACTCTGAAACAGGTCTTTTTAGGACCTCGTGTCACCCATGATACGGCGCTCCAATTGTTGGCATTGACTCAGGGCTCGTCCTTGGTCAGTCATTTTGCCGTCCACTTCCGCACCTTAGCATCTGAGCTGGAGTGGTCGGATAAAGCTCTCATTCCAATATTTTGGAGGGGGCTGGCAGACCACGTTAAGGACGCCCTGGCCACTAGGGAGATTCCCGCCACACTGGAGGAATTAATAACTCTATCCACTCGTATTGATCTCCGTTTTCACGAGCGGAGGTTAGAACGAGCCCAGTGTAGGCAGAGGTTTCGGCTGGCTCCCACCTTCGCCAAACCTTTGGAATCTCCAGACCAGGCTCCTGAGCGCCATGAGCCTGTGGTAGAGTCACGAGCGGGATCTAAGTCCCGGACCGCTCGTGCACTCCAGATTTGTCATCTTTGCCAACAGTCAGGACATCTTGCCTCCAGATGTCTCCAGCGGTCGAGGAAACGTCAGCGTCTAGTGGTAGTTGGTGGAGGTGCACTAGACACGGCGACGTTTGCCTCCAAATTGTTTTTTAAGGGGACAATAACATTGGGCTCATCCTCTCACTCGGTAGACCTCTGCGTGGATTCTGGGGCGGAGGGCAATTTTATGTCTTCAGCCTTCGCCCAACGTCACGCAATTCCTCTGGTCATGCTATCTCAACCAGTAACAGTACGAGTGGTGAATTGGTCGACACTGCCCGCACAGATTACACATCAAACTATCCCTTTTACTCTGTCCATGTCACCATCTCATCAGGAGGTTATATCTCTACTCGTCATTCCTGAGGGAATTGATGAGGTTCTCTTAGGGATACCTTGGTTACAGTACCACTCTCCTCACATCGAGTGGTCCTCAGGCAGAATTCTGGGATGGGGTGAATCTTGTGGGAACAGGTGTCATCGAGAGTGCGTTCAGGTTGCTACTACAGAGGTACCCGCAGATCTTTCCTCTCCCCAAGCAATATTGGTCTTATGCAGACGTGTTCTCCAAAAAGGCAACGGAGACCCTTCCGCCCCATCGCCCCTATGACTGTCCTATTGATCTCTTGCCTGGTGCTGAGCCTCCCCGGGGTCGAGTCTATCCATTATCTCTCCCGGAAACGGAGGCAATGTCTCAGTACATTCAAGAGAATTTGGCAAGAGGGTTCATCAGGAAGTCAGTGTCACCTGCTGGGGCAGGGTTCTTTTTCGTGCTGAAAAAGAGTGGAGAACTACGTCCATGCATAGACTACAGGGGTCTTAATGCTATCACAGTTAAGAACAAGTACCCTTTGCCTTTGATATCTGAGCTTTTCGATAGGCTTCGGGGAGCTAGAGTGTTTACTAAACTAGATCTGCGGGGTGCTTATAACCTGATTCGCATCCGTGAAGGGGACGAATGGAAAACGGCGTTTAACACCAGAAATGGGCACTATGAGTATCTGGTGATGCCCTTCGGGCTCTGTAATGCACCTGCCGTTTTCCAAGACTTTGTCAACGACATCTTCCGGGATATGCTTTCCACCTCGGTTGTAGTCTATCTGGATGATATCCTCATCTTTTCTCCAGATATTGACTCCCACCGGAGAGATGTTGGCAGAGTCTTCGACCTCCTACGGGCAAACTCTCTTTATGCGAAGTTGGAGAAGTGTGTGTTTGAGAAGGAGTCCTTACCTTTCCTGGGCTATATCATCTCCGCCCAGGGATTGGCTATGGATCCTGCCAAGCTACAGGCTTTGATGGACTGGCAAGAGCCCCATTCTCTTAAAGCAGTGCAACGCTTTATGGGGTTCATAAACTATTACCGCCAGTTCATTCCCCACTTCTCAACTCTGGTAGCTCCCTTGGTGGCCCTCACCAAGAAGGAAGCGAATCCCAAATTGTGGTCAGAAGAGGTCTCCAAGGCCTTCACTTCTATTAAGTCCCACTTTGCTAGCGCTCCCATCTTACATCGTCCCGACGTGGATAAGCCATTCCTAATGGAGGTGGATGCCTCGTCCGTTGGTGCTGGAGCAGTCCTCTATCAAAAGGATGCTCAAGGTCGGAAGCATTCATGCTTCTTCTTCTCTAAGACCTTCACGCCAGTGGAGAGAAACTACTCCATCGGGGACAGGGAGTTGCTAGCAATGAAGTTGGCCTTTTCGGAGTGGAGACACCTTCTGGAGGGTGCGCGGTTTCCCTTCCAAGTTTACACGGACCACAAAAATTTAGTCTATTTACAAACAGCCCAGCGGCTAAATTCTCGCCAGGCCAGATGGTCCCTGTTCTTCTCCCGGTTCCACTTTTCCCTTCATTATCTCGCCGGGGAGAAGAATATCCGTGCTGACGCTCTCTCTCGCTCCCTTATGTCAACTGAGGAGGAGGAAGAGGAGCCTCGGCTTATTGTCCCTTCCGAGAGCCTGAGAACCGTAGCGCCGGTTTCGCTAGAGTCTGTGCCTCTGGGCAAGACTTTTGTGCCCATTAATTTGCGACCGGAGGTTCTCTCTTGGGCTCATTCGTCCAGGGTGGGTGGACACTTTGGGACAAAGAGGACATCTGAGCTACTGGCGAGGACGTACTGGTGGCCGCATATGGTCCGGGATGTCAGGGATTACATTCTGGCGTGTGTCTCCTGCGCCAAAAATAAATCTCCGCGTCAAAGGCCAGCTGGGTTGCTCTTTTCCTTGCCGGTGGCAGATAGGCCCTGGGATGGACTTTGTTGTGGGTTTACCCAAGTCTCGCGGCTGTACCATCATTTGGGTCATCACCGATCATTTCTCAAAAATGGTGCATTTGGTGCCGCTACCACGGTTACCTTCTGCACGGGCCTTGGCAGCGTTGTTCATCAAACACATCTTCCGCCTACATGGTATGCCTGACAAAATTGTCAGTGACCAGGGTCCCCAGTTTGCGTCTCGGTTCTGGAGAGAGCTTTGTCGTCTTCTCAGTATTGAGTTGAATCTCTCTTCCGCTTATCATCCCGAGACGAATGGGTTGGTAGAGAGGGCCAACCAGACCTTGGTCACATACCTGCGACATTTTGTTTCAGCCAGGCAGGATGACTGGGCATCCTTGCTATCATGGGCAGAGTTTGCACTGAACAACGCCATAGCCGACTCCACTGGACAAACCCCATTCCTCCTCAACTATGGTCAGCATCCACGGGTACCTGTGCCTATGCCCGTGTCTTCCGCCGACTCCAGGGTGGCAGACTGGGCTGTGGAGGCACGGGATATTTGGGACCGCACTCAGGATGCCATTCGGGCCTCTAAGGAGAGAATGAGGTCCTCCGCCGATGCTCATCGGCGCCCCGCTCCGACCTTTGCTCCTGGCGACTTGGTGTGGCTCTCCGCCCGTAACATCAGGCTGCGAGTTGAGTCCACTAAATTTGCTCCTCGCTACTTGGGTCCGTTCAAGGTCCTCGAGCAGGTTAATCCTGTGGTCTATCGTTTGGCCCTTCCGCCACGCCTGGGTATCACCGACACCTTTCATGTGTCCCTCTTGAAACCTGTGTATATGTCCCGGTTTTCCGAGTCATCTGCTGGGACATCCGGTTCGTCTACGGACGATTATGAGGTGAACGCTATTTTGGGGTGCAAGGTGGTACGTGGCAAAAAATTTTATTTGGTGGACTGGAAGGGTTATGGCCCCGAGGACAGGTCCTGGGAGCCTGTTGAGCACATTCGGGCCCCGCAGCTCATTGCTGCCTTCGAACGTGGCGAGGCCCAAGGAGGGGGGGCCCTAGGAGGGGGGGTAATGTTAGGAGTCGAGTTTCCTCTGCTGCACTGGGGGAATCTCGATCCGTCTCCGCTGCGGTCTCCCATTCTTCTCCAGCCGCGGTGGAGTCTGCTCAGCAGGGACGTCGATCCCAGCGTCTCGCTCAGTCTGACTCTGTGCGAAGAGTTACTGCTGCTTTTCCTGCTTCTGCCATTGAAGCCAGTGCTGGGCAGCGGCGGGTGGACGTTTCTGGATCTAAGTCCTGCTTTTCTCTGTCTGAGCATGCCCAGGGCAGGATCTCCCGTTGGAGATCGAGGGTCACATGCTCAGGTATTGCAGCACATCCCATTGGTCCTCTTGGCAGGTCCTGAAAGGGCAAAACTTCTGGAGCTGCTTCCTGTGCTGCTACTATATAAACTGCGCATGACCGCACGGCCATGCGCTAGTATTGTCTTGTAAATATGTGTGTGTGTTGTGAGTGAAAGTCGCTCTTTAAATAACCCTCCCTATTGAATGTCTGTTCGCGGAAGGTGTATGTTTGCTATCTAGCGCCCGACTTATCCAACAGCACGAAACACACATTACAGCTACCAGTTGCTGTGTCCGCCAGTACGGCGCCGTGCGCTTGCTCTGCGCTTTCCTGACCCAAGCCTGGGTGGTTAGTGGCGTCCGTCAGTGCGGCACCGCACGCACTCTTGTGCCTTTATATTATTATTTATGTTCCTCTGACACACCCAGTTGCGGTGTTGTGCCAGCAAGTGTCTAATCGGACTTCAATCCTGTGTAGGGGTTGAGTCCGCTGACTTCTTGCTCGCGCTTTATGTGCGGTACTGCGGTCCTGTGACGCAACAGGATCGCTTCCTTCACGCAGGGTGAAGTTAACCCATGTGTGTATACTTAGTACCGCCATATAGTCCGTCTTACTAGCAGCAGGGTCTTTTACCTGCACGGTGGACCTCGGACTGCGAACGCACCTAGTTTCTTATTATCTATACTTGGTGCGTTCCGCCGGTCCTTAACACTATACACATAGCATATTGCCCAGCCACGTATTATATTGCCCAGTCACGTAGTATATTGCCCAGTCACGTAGTATATTGCCCAGCCACGTAGTATATTGCCCAGCCACATAGTATATTGCCCAGCCACATAGTATATTGCACAACAACGTAGTATACAGCACAGAGCCACGTAGTATAAAGCACAGACAAGTAGTATATTGCCCAGCCACGTAGTATATTGCCCAGCAACGTAGTATATTGCACAGCGACAAAGTATACAGCACAGAGCCACGTAGTATACAGCACAGACACGTAGTATACTGCCCAGTCACATAGTATATTGACCAGCCACGTAGTATATTGCCCAGCCACGTATGTAACAGGTTAAAAAAAGACTTAAAATAAAAAAATAAACATATACTCACCTTCCAAGGGCCCCTTGTAGTCCTGGCGCTTGTGTGCGGTGCACGTGGCAGCTTCCGGCCCCAGGGTTGGTATGAGCGCAGGACCTGTGATGACATCGCGGTCACATGACCGTGACGTCATGGCAGGTCCTTCTCGCATAGCATCCTTGCCACCAAAACCTGCCGCTTGCACTGCCGAGGAGAGCAGGTGATGTCGGAGGGTGAGAATAACGTTTTTTTTTATTATTATTATTTGTAACATTAGATATTTTTAGTATTGATGCTGCATACGCAGCATCAATAGTAAAAAGTTGGTCGCACAGCTTTAATAGCTGCGTTAATGGGTTGCGTTACACCGCGGTCCATTAACGCTGGCATTAACCCTGTGTGAGGGCTGACTGGAGGGGAGTATGGAGCGGGCACTGACTGCAGGAAGGAAGGAGCGGCCATTTTGCCATCGGACTGTGCCCATCGCTGATTGGTCGTGGCAATGGTCGTGGGCATTTTGCCACAACCAATCAGCAACTTGGATTTCCATGACAGACAGAGGCCACGACCAATGAATATCCGGAAGTGACCCTTAGACAATTATATAGTAGATTATACTGCCCCCAATGTACAAGAATATAACTACTATAATACTGCTCGCTATGTATAAGAATATAACTACTATAATACTGCCCCCTATGAACAAGAATATAACTACTATAATACTGCCCCCTATGTACAAGAATATAACTACTATAATACCATAATACTGCCCCAATGTACAAGAATATAACTACTATAATGCTGCCCGCTATGTACAAGAATATAACTACTATAATACTGCTCCTATGTACAAGAATATAACTATTACAATACTGCCCCTATGTACAAGAATATAACTACTATAATACTGCCCCTATGTACAAGAATATAACTACTATAATACTGCCCCTATGTACAAGAATATAACTACTATAATACTGCCCCCTGTGTACAAGCATATGACTACTATAATACTGCTCCCTATGTATAAGAATATAACTACTATAATACTGCCCCATGTACAAGAATATAACTACTATAATACTGCTCCCATGTACAAGAATATAACTACTATAATACTTCCCCCTGTGTACAAGAATATAACTACTATAATACTGTCCCCTGTGTACAAGAATATGACTACTGTAATATTGCCCCTATGTACAAGTATATATGGAGGCTGGTGGAGTATTTTTCTCAGGTCCTTAGTATTACTCAGTTTGGACTCGCTGTTGTCTGACATCTTTAAAATAAACTACTGAATTAGTTTTCTACAATTGCAGTCCCAGGAGCCAATCACTTGCCAGACATTTGAATATGTGTTAGCAAAGCATTTCTCATTGACTGGATACATTACCCTGGCATTTGACCTTTAAGAGTGCATTGCCAGCATATAGTGAACTGGCGCTCGGCAATCGTGTTGTCAGGTGCTCCCATCAACAACTATTTATGGGTATATTTTTCATAGTGTGAAAATGAGCTGGTAACATCTTACTTTGTGCCATACTGCTAATGTGTGTGACGAGGAGGAAGAGCAGCAGGGCTGGAAAACTGCTTTCATTTATTCCCTGCATATGGATGGTTTCACAGCAATCTACAAACTGTGTAATACCAAGCAATAGAGTGGACAATGTTGTAAAGGGGGATTTGTGTATGGGGCAAACTAAGATGCCAAAATTGTAGCCTGACGGCAACATTCGTAGGACAGAGGTCATTCTGCAAGGTTATTATCTGAATTATATGGTTGCAAAGAGAGTGAATGTGCGATCAAAATCTTCAATGCAAGTCTATGGTTCCATGAAAAAAAATCTAATGGCACTTGTATGACATCCACATGCAGTCAGATTTTCACAGACTGACAAAATGGACAAGGAGGAGAACCTATTTTTTTCCCCTACGTCCGATAAGAACTGATTCTACTCTAATCAAAAGTCTGATCAGAATGATTGGACAGTTTTTCTTGCATGTGGAGAAAGCAGTCGTGCAACCCTACCCTAATAGTGGCTACAGAGATACAGAGATGAATACAAAGTTTTGGGAGGGGGGGGTTCACCTGTTTCGGAGCTATTAGCAATCAAATATCTGGCACCTAATGGGTTAACTTTTAATAAGTCCAAGTGGGTGTTCTCTGATATTTGTCACTAGGCATATGAACTTCTTCTCCCTCTATGAGACGCCCAATCATAAGCAGCCAGCAATGCAGCAAAGAAAGAACACACCCCACCATAGCTTAGGTTTCTCAGGGTGTGAGATGTATAGATACAACCTTCATCTTCTGCTCTAACCTCCTGCATAATTAGATAGTGTTGAGAAATTTGAGATTTCTCACACCTTTTGTATAAGATCCTTGTCAAGGAAGGGGCAGCACAGCTGAGTTTAGCTGTGTCACATTACAAACCTTTCTATCAGTTCTTCTTTTCTTACAGCACTGTCAGCTCTGCTGTAGTACACCGCCACTCCATTGTTCCCACACTGCTTGTTTGGAGATGAGTTACACTTATGTCTGTTCTGTTCAAAGCAACTTTTTAGCCCAACAGGCAAAAGTGTGATTACTGACACAGCTCGGGATAGGCAATGTGGGAAAAGGGGCAGGAAGACAGCATGACTCCCGATAAGAGAACATCACTTCGTGTGAGAGAGGCATGGTTTAGCAGAAAAGGTGATGTAGTGAACCACAAATATATCAAAGTAAGTCAACTAATAGGTGGCATATGAAGTCTATTGATCCATAAAACATATTATCCAGTATGAGCCACTATGATAGATTTGTTGCAATTCAGACTGTCTAGCCCAGGCATACGCTGTCTAAAATTAGACAGCTTTAGTGAATCTGCTCCAATATGAACATCCATCGGTCCAGGTCTTGTAATGACGACATGTGACAGAGCAATAAAAACTGTACTGTAACAAATCATGCAGCAGTATGAGCATCATCCAGCCTGACACATACATACAATACATGTTCCTTTACGTCTATATTATACATTAGTTAATTAGTATATCAATATATTATGTTTTCCTCGGGAGATAAAGGTTTAACATTGCAAGTGCTGGATTTCAAGTTCTGAGATTATTTTAGCTCTTTTCGCTCTCCTTTTCCCCTGTTAGATACACAAAGTAACATCCTCCGTAAAAGCCTGTATAACCACTTCGTTTCCAAGCCCCAATAGAGCCATTCCCTTGACAGTTCACATATGTCCACAAGGCATTGAAGGGTTTAAAAAATGCTTATTAACAATCCCCCCTTGATCAGAAGAAGTGGGACTTCAGCGTCACACAGACATTTCTGCGCAGACAGGAGGACGAACCTCTATGATGGCAATGCGAGAGGATGCATCAATTGCTTCCTTCCAATTATTCTTTTATCAGCAATGATCACTAGGGATTGAAAAAAAAGGGAAAAAGGGTTTGAGATACTGTAACACCCTTAATACTGGTGTAAATGACTGGAAAAGGTTGGCTGATTTGATGAAAACCCAATCAGACTCTCAAGGGAGATATTACGTTCTTCATTATTGCGTTGATTGGCCTTACTTCATGTGAAGGCTGCAGCACATTCATTACAATGCTAGCAAAGCTGCTTAACAATATACAATGCGAAAAAAAAAATCTATCACCTCTTTAATCGAAACAACACGGGAGATTAACACAAGGCAAAAAAACATGTCTCAGTCATATGCAAAATAAGTAACAAAACCAAACTAAAAATACATATAGAATCATGAATCTCAGATGTGTCATTTTTAGATCAGATTCTTTAAAATGTTAATGAATGTACAGGTAAGCTAAAGGCTAAAAGTTTCACGACCGTTGACGTATATTTATGTCATATGTCGTGTCCTCAACTTCGGTGGCTTCGATGTTGAGTATGCATCTTTTCCCGCACATGTGCCTTTAACAGCCACCGGTGGATTGGAGCTCCACCCCCTGCTGTTAACCAGTTAAATCCCGCTGTCAATCTCTGAGAGCAGGATTTAACATGCGCCGTCACATGCGCTGGAAGCGCGTCACAAATCCTGCCCATCGGTGCCTCTGTTACGTGTTTGGAGGGCACCAATGGGTTGTTATGACAGCCGGAGTTCTGCAGAAGACCCCCATGCCTGTGTTTGGGAATCTCCTGTGAACACCGGCTCATGGCCGACGTTCATAGGAGATTGTGATTTTTGTTATGCATAACAGTGCTGATGCTCAGCTATGTATGGCACATGCGATCGGACGTTAACAACTTCAAGTCTCCTAAGGAGACTAGTAAAGTAAAAAGTAAGAAAATTTTTTTAAAAGATATGAAAAAAATAAAACACAAAAGTTCAAATCACCCCCCCCCTTTTGCTCCTTTGAAAATAAAAAAAATACATATATTTGGTATCTCTGTGTTTAGAAATGTCCGATCTATTAAAATGTTTAAAAAATTAATCCGATCGGTAAACAGAATAACAAGAAATTACATAGAAACACCAGGTTTACTTTTTTTTTTGTCCGCCACAAGATTGCAATAAAATGTAGTAAGAGGCGATCAAAACATCATATCTACCCCAAAATGGTGTTAATAAAAATGTCGGCTCAGGGCTAAAAATAATAATCCATCTCACAGCCCCAGATCCCTAAAAATGAAAAAGCTACAGGTCTCGGAAAATTCTGGCACATACTGAACGCAGCAATGGATATATATCTAACCATAAAGGGTGGTATAATAGATCTCTTAGGAAGTGAGTGATATAAATCTGCTGTAAAAGGAAGAACGGTGGACCATGGAGAAATTGTGAAGACCAAGGAGAAAGTACCGAACATATGGTCAAAAAAGAAGGGTTAGGACAATAAGCATAATGATAAAATACCTTTATTAGTGAGAGTGGTAAGAAGTAGAACCATATACAAAGAGGTGCCCACACAGATTAATAAAAAAGAAACATGATTATGTAGAACAATCAAAAAAGTATTAAAAAACGAACCACAAGGTAATAGATGGAAGAAATATATAATTGTATAGGCAAAAATAATATAGAATAGCATTTTACAATTCCAGTGTATCAAGTCGCCTGCGAGGAAAATAAAATATCTCACAGTACTAGTGTGACTGAGACATCAGAGCAGCCATATGGGCACAACAATGAAAACAGTGAGAGTATGCTCCATATAATAAAAAAGAAATAAACACAAAATGGGTACAAAATCATATAGGAGCACTAGAGATACGTATCGGTATAAAATATGTAGTGTGTCCAGAGATATGGAAAACAAGTCAGTGAGAGGCAGGAGGTACAAGACCTGTGATAGCACCCCATCAGATCCCAGCTCTGACAGGTAGGGTCCCCAGCGTGTTTCTTCACTCACCCATGCTTGAGACCATCGTTCCCTTCCCCATGCTCGGCATGCTTCCAGCTGGTCCTCTAGCCATGTCCTTAGGGCATGCGCGCGTGCACTCCCGCCCTCTTAAAGGGCCAGCGCATGCACTTGCTATTTCCTCCCCAGCCAAACGCTATGGGACATTGTGTATATATTGCTTCCTCTCCACTGGGAATGTTCCTGAGCAACCTTCCTGTTTTGCAGTCTAAGTTGTGTAAGGTTGCATACCAGTCCCCACTGCACTCAACTGCAGACCCTGCTTGCTGCACTCTAATGCAGACCTTGCCTGCTGCACTCAATTGCAGGACTTGCCTGCTGCACTCAACTATAGATCCCTAGAATGGAAATCCCCAAATCCTCTGTGTGAATGGAGCGGTGGTGAGCATCTGTGACCACTACCCTATTCACTGATGGACTGAAAGAACAGTGACAGCAGTAAGATCATAAACTGATCATCTCTCCTACCGATAAGTGATAGATGTTCATGGTACAACCACTTTTTGTGAGCATGACTGAAGTCACCATCTCCAGCATTGATATTCTCATGGGTTTTTGTTTATACTGATGACCTAATTGAGTCATTACAGTTTTTTCTCCTTTAAGCTTCACCCCTAACTTGGGCTGATCTTAAAGGGAACCTGTCACCTGAATTTGGCGGGACCGGTTTTCAGTCATAGGGGCAGAGTTTTCGGGTGTTTGATTCACCCTTTCCTTACCCGCTGGCTCCATGCTGGCCGCAATATTGGGTTGAAGTTCATTCTCTGTCCTCCGTAGTACATTAGTGCGCATGCATCCCGGAACACAGGAAAATACTTCCGGGACATAGTGCGCATGCGCACTAATGCTTTTCGGCTTTGCCCGCAGTTGGGCAAAGCATACTGCGTGTGCGCAAGGCAAGATTGCCTTGCGCAGGCGTGTACTACGGAGGACAGAGAATGCACTTCAATCCAATATTGCGGCCAGCATGCAGCCAGCGGGTAAGGAAAGGGTGAATCAAACACTCGAAAACTCCGCCCATATGACCGAAAACCGGTCCCGCCAAATTCAGGTGACAGGTTCCCTTTAAAGAGGTTTTGCAGCTTTTTCTTATGTTAAACATATCTCCAAAATGTGCTATAAAAATAGCACAAAATCACATATGGATCCCCTGCTGCTCCTATGTCCGGTTCTCCGTCGATCTCTCCTCTTTTCTCTTTCGACTGGTTGGTGCCTAACCACTGCAGCCAAGAAATAGCTGCAAAGGTGACATGTTGGGGACCGGACTAGTAGTACAGAGGAACTGCAGGCGATCCATGGCGTAAGTAAGTGCCATTTGGTAAATTACAACATGGGCTTTATATTATATTTTCTGACCTATTTTATTAAATACATGTAGTCTCCATAAAATAATGTGGAGCTTCCTTCTTTTTGTTGGCTTTTACCTCTGTTGTTCTTCCATGAAATTTACTCTTTTCCTTTGTCAAAGGGACATGCCCCCTGTCCAGTCTGATACTCGCTCCACTGATTGAACACCCTAAACTGTAATATGCTGCTGCCAATTTAATCATACATTTTTAGGAGGAATAATAGAGGGACAACACAGCGTTCTAAGCATAGATCCTCCAATTGTTATCTTACAGGGAATTTACGTAATTACTACAACAGACATGTGTGGAGAGGTGGCAGGTCTACAGCCACTTGTCCATTACTAAGCGCACACTCAAGGTAGATTGTGTGGAGAATGTGATGAGACTACAGAATTACTAATGCCGGTGACTAAATAAGAATTTCCTTTTTTTTAAAACCAAAGAATAAACACACACTTGTGAAATTCAGTCTGAGAAGTGTGTTATACATGGCCTGCAGCTTCCAGCGCCTGCTAATTAAGTGCCTTTTTGCATTATTCTGCCGCACGGTTTAATGATGTAAATTAACAATAGATGATAATTTAAACTGGTGCCAATTGCTTCATTATTCACACAGGTAAAAATACAAGTTTATGCTCAGTGACGTTTTTATTCCTATTTATTTCACCCCCTTCACCATACTTGTCTGCTGTTAACACATAGGAGAAAAATGAAATTACATTTTTGTATTTTAACTTAGATAATTTGTCTAAATCTGTAACAAAAAAGATAATAATTCAATATAGTACTGGAGTACAGAAAGATACTGACAAACTGTCTCCACCTAGTCCTGCTCACCTAGCTGATGGTTTCATTCAGTGTTTTGGGTTTTACGCGACATATTTGTGGCATGGACAACCACTTTAGGGTTGTTGTCAGTAGTCATCAGGATGCAATGTCAGAACATTAAACCTTACAAAGCCAAAGTCATAGTTTGGATAACCTGAATCTGCTTTCTGGGTGGCACCATGCACCATGCTCTTCAGGTTGGCAATATCTGTGAGGATTCTCCTCTGGGGTTTCATGAGAAGACAAGTTTGACACAGTATTTTACTACAGTGGTTGAACTTTATTCATCTTTAATGCTTGATCATGGATTCATGGATGGCAAGAAGAACATATAAATCTGTTTAGGAATAAATCAAGACAGACATATCACTCGAAGAAAGAATCACCAAGCTGTGACTTACCTACTTTGGAAACATCATATAAAGAGGGCAATCGCTGGAGAAGGACATCATGGTTGAAAGAACAGAAGGATCAAGGCAAAGAAGAAGACCAGCAACCCAATGGCTTGAGACGGTCAAGATAACGTCAGAGAAGACTCTAGTGGATCTATCTAGGCTTGCTCAAGATCGATCTTCCTACAGATTATTCATCCATCAAATCGCCATGGCTTGAGATTGATCTGTAGGCTGTTATATTAAAAACGATATTTACAGAATTTGTCCTCAATCTCAGATCTGCTCTTAGCCACACTTTGGTCACAGTGCCCTACACTTGGACACATAATATGGAGGGCTTTCTTCCTCGTCCCTTTTTTCAGACTCTTTCTGCCACTCACGGCTTCTGCAATGGCACTCTCTACACTTGCGGTTTGGCCTCTTCTAGGTCGCTTAGCCTTTCTGCTTGTCAACACACTTCAGGTGTTTGTCATTTGCCCACACTGATAATGGTCCAACCTTTCTGGAATCCGCATCTATTCACTTTTCCCTCCCAGTTCTAATTATTTGCCATGTAGATCCAATAATATAGCATAACAAACTAAGGTTTAAATAAGAAATAAAATGGAACAGCAGCTTTTTTTTTAACCATCCTCGTAAAAGTTTTAACTTCCTAGAGTCCCTCCGCTTCATGGCCTCTGCTAAAATGGTAGCAGGATACTATAAAGACATCAGCAGTTTATGTAAAGGTTGCCTCAAAGTAATCCATATTAGATCTGTAATACTTCCGTCCTCCCGTTCATCTAGCAGTATCTCGCTAATAAAACCTATATATAAGCAAATAATCCATAAACCCATGTGTACTCCTTAATAAAATAATAATAAAAATAATGATAATATCTGCTCTGGGCATATAATGAGAGCTGGACAGGCTAAATGAATTTGCCCTTTGAGTCATGAAGCCACCAGCTTACCCCGGGACACTGCTCCTTGTATCAATTAATCATTTTTTTTTTTATTTTCACAAGGAGTCAAGCAGTTAACGACTCAAAGCCTTTGATTTATGAATAATATCTCGGCTACCAGGAAACACAACACTTGCAAAAGCTTCTAAGTTACAGGCAGACCCCAGAGAGCTGTTAATCTACATACACAAAGGACCGCTGACCTCCTGAACCTTTGATGGTGGTTATGATTGGACTCCCCGCAGTTGATCTCTTTTGTTAGGCAAGTTCCAGGTATAGCAAGAAGGAAAAAAATGCTGCAAACAAGCCTGGTAGCTACAGATGACCTGGTCAAACCATGTCCTGCCCTTAAACCTTCACCCTCTGTAATCTGCCCTTTGACCTTTTAGCAAAAAAAAAAGCCAGTTAAAGTCCCAGCTTCTTCTCCAGCCTTTTAGTGTCCACCAATCTATCAAAAATCAGCTACCGCTGGGAAACTTATCAACTGAGTGCAAAAAAAAATAGGAGAACACAAGACAAGCCTACCAACACCACCTCCTATCAGAGCAATTATTCACCTCTTCGTGAACTTCCAATGACCTTTACATGGAAGTTAAAACTTGTGGAGAAAAGAAAAACAAAAACAACAAAAAAAAAAAAAAAAAACTGCTTTCTTTTTCTCGCCTCCTCTCCCTGTCTGTGATCGCACCACACCTGAAACTGTTTATATTGGAACACTGGAGATTTCATACGGCCGTAGTAAAATTTAATGCGACTGAGGATAATTTCCATCTCAACAGCTTTATCTGTAACAGATGACATGACGTATTCTTTTAATTACTCCGGGTAATGAACGCCTGCAGATGCGCTGAAATACGACCTGACGTCACAGAACAAAAAAAATTGCTAATTTAATAGTTTTACATTGTGAGCACCCCCTTGTTACTACAGGAGGAGATGTCATTTCCATAGTAGATTTAATGTGCTACATTTTTCGTTTAATTTCCATGCCCCAGAATGAATTATTATGATTGATATCACTTTGTTCTACACGGCTGAAATATTAAAGGGGTTTTCTACCATTTTGATGGTATGGGCACAACACCCTGCACCCCCACCGATTTGCTGTTAGCAGCTCCGGCAGCAGCCCGAAGTAAACAGTTTACGGCTTGGAGCACCACCACTAGGTAATAAAATAAACTGATCTGAGCGGCCACTAAACAGTGAATGGTGATCTACTTCGTAACACTTTTTACATCCGGCCTCTGCCAGTGTTGTATGCGGCTGATCGGTAGGGATGACCGGTGTCGGAGCCTCACAAATCAAATATTGATGACCTATCCTAAGGACTTCATCAATATCAAAGTGATGGAAAACCCTTTTTAAAGGGAAAATATAAATAAAAGACACCCCAAAAAGATGAAATTATTGCAACCTATATCCTTTAAAAAAGGGTTGGGGAACCTCAGGCCCCAGGGCCATAACCTTGATAACCTTTTATCAGGCCCCCAGAGCAAATTCTCAGGGATTGCATTCTTGGGCAAGGAGCTGTATTTTGATTGACACAAGCTCATTAATTTCTTCTTGCTCTGTTAGCACACACATGCAGTGTTCACTACTGAACACTGAAGGGCATGCAATGAAAGATTACGTCCTGAAACCAGTGCCAGAGTCAGGATGTACTTTGTGGTTGAGTTTGTACGGCCCCCGAAGGATGGTATGAATATTAAAATGGCCCTTCGCAGAAAAAAGATTCCCCACCCCTGCTTTAAAGGGTAATTTCATCTGGGACATTAATGACATATGTACAGAACTGGTACCCACCTATTAAAAAAAAAATGAGACTTGCGCCATTGGGAATGGAAGTGTAGCTGTCTATGCTAAGCTCTCTCATTTGTATAAGAGTTTTCAAAATTGCAATAAATATGGCATAAATGTTCCACATGAAACAACGCCTTTAAGTAGGACCTGCCAACTTTGCTGAATACTACATGGTGATCATTGGGATCTGACTATTAGGAGCTGAACTAATCTTAATAATAAAGAGGTCATAGCCTCTGATATTCTGTCTGTATATCAGAAGGACTTGGCCACTGCACTACTTCCTCATACAAGAAAATAGAGTTGGGATGTATCATGGGTCAGTAGTAACAGAGTGAGGAAAAAACTCTAGATTCTTTACATTTAATACACCCCAGTGGAATTCTTGGAGTAGAAGGGTCTTATGACAAACATTAAATAGGCCCCCTTGTACTTGTATATGATATTACATCCTTCCATGGCCTGGACAATAGGTCTAAGGGCTGATTTGTTGTTACCGGATTTTTCAGACTATAAGACGCATCGGACCATAAGGTGCACCCCAAATTTTCAGAATAAAACTAGGAGAAAAAATGATTGCGTCAAATGAGGGTCCGTCTTACAGTCCGAATTCGGCTTACCGGGCGGTAGGGTGTGATCAATAGTGCTGGTGGAGCGGGGTCACAGGAGATGTAATGATGGCAGAATAAAGCTCTTTTAATCTTTCATCACCTGGATGGGATGCTGTTCCTTTTTTGTACTGGACTGTGTCTTCTCTCCAATCGGGCCATTGGATTGGAACGTGCATTCCTGCGTTGAAGTGCTGTCGGCTACAATTTATTTCTATTAGATGTTCGGTGGTCTGACAATGATCTGACTCACTCCAGACTGGTGCAGCAGGTTCAGTGGTGCGGGGGCTCCACTGACATTTTGGGAAAGACAAGAGTCCCCACGCATCCATCCCAAGGTGGTGTACGGCAGTTTTGGCGATGCACGGTGGTGTGAGGGCTCCGCCAACATTTTGTGAAAGCCCGGAGCCTTCGCACTTCCATTGCTGTAATGCCGTGGTTTCCAGGAAAAGGGCCGCTAGAGGTGGCACATGCGCGGAAAGGGATCTCGGCACCGAGATCTCAATCTGCAAATGCACAACCTCCAGTGGCCATTTTTCTGGAGACCACCGTAATCCAGCAATGGAACTGTGGGAGCTCCTAGCTTTCACAAAATGTTGGCGGAGCCCCTGCACCACCGAGCATTGTCAAAACTGCTGCGCAGCACCCAGGGATGGATGTATGGGGCTTCGAGCTTTCCCAAAATGTCAGTGGAGATGCTAAATTCTTTACTATCTTGGCAATCAATTGTCAGGGGCCCACCCTCTCACATTAAACTGTGAGCGTGAGAAAGTTCTCAAGCTGCGAGATGTGATGCCTCTAAGTTTATCGCAGTTCATAGGCTGGCTCACATAGAGGTTATCATGAGAATCACTGATCGGTGGTAATCTTTATTATGTCACCGCTCATCACTGCAGCCGCATTCTCACGCTAAGCTCAGTGTGTTCCAGCTGACGTGGTGAGCAGTCACATTACTGATGTCACAACTCACCACACCATCTGGATGTAGCAAAGCTGGGGATCATTGTGGGACCTCATCATTATGGATTAACCCCTTTCTGACCTCGGACGGGATAGTACGTCCGAGATCAGATCCCCTGCTTTGATGCAGGGCTCCGCGGTGAGCCCACATCTAAGCAGGGACATGTCAGCTGTTTTGAACAGCTGACATGTGCCCATAATAGGCGCGGGCAGAATCGCGATCTGCCCGCACCTATTAACTAGTTAAATGCCGCTGTCAAACGCAGACAGCGGCATTTAACTACCGCTTCCGGCCGGGCGGCCAGAAATGACGTCTTCGCCGACCCCCGTCACATGATCGGGGGTCGGCGATGTGTCAGGATGGTAACCATAGAGGTCCTAGAGACCTCTATGGTTACTGATCACCGGTGGCTGTGAGCGCCACCCTGTGGTCGGCGCTCGCAGCACACCTGATTTTCTGCTACATTGCAGCGATCAGCAGATCGCTGCTATGTAGCAGAGGCGATCGAGTTGTGCCAGCTTCTAGCCTTTCATGGAGGCTATTGAAGCATGGCAAAAGTAAAAAAAAAAAAAGTTGAAAAAAAATGTGAAAAAAAAAAAAATAAATAAAAGTTTAAATCACCCCCCTTTCGCCCCAATCAAAATAAATCAATTAAAAAAAAAATCAAATCTACACATATTTGGTATCGCCGCGCTCAGAATCGCCCGATCTATCAATTAAAAAAAGCATTAACCTGATCGCTAAATGGCATAGCGAGAAAAAAATTCGAAACGCCAGAATTACGTTTTTTAGGTCGCAGCGACATTGCATTAAAATGCAATAACGGGCGATCAAAAAAATGTATCTGCACCAAAATGCTATCATTAAAAACGTCATCTCGGCACGCAAAAAATAAGCCCTCAACTGACCCCAGATCCCGAAAAATGGAGACGCTACGAGTATCGGAAAATGGCGCAATTTTTTTTTTTTTTTTAGCAAAGTTTGGAATTTTTTTTCACCACTTAGATAAAAAATAACCTAGATATGTTTGGTGTCTATGAACTCGTACTGACCTGGAGAATCATAATGTCAGGTCAGTTTTAGCATTTAGTGAACCTAGCAAAAAAGCCAAACAAAAAACAAGTGTGGGATTGCACTTTTTTTGCAATTTCACCGCACTTGGAATTTTTTTCCCGTTTTTGAGTACACGACATGCTAAAACCAATGATATCGTTCAAAAGTACAACTCATCCCGCAAAAAATAAGCCCTCACATGGCCAAATTGACAGAAAAATAAAAAAGTTATGGCTCTGGGAAGGAGGGGAGTGAAAAACGAACACGGAAAAACGAAAAATCCCAAGGTCATGAAGGGGTTAACGGCGGACAGGTGAGGATTACTTTGATATTTTTTTTAGGTTAATCAGTAGAAGGTCATGGAGTGTTTGTTTTTCAATTAAAAAACTTTTCTCAATGTTTGTCTTTATTAATTTTTACTTAGTAATGGGTGTGTCTTATAGACACCTCTCCATTACTAACCCCTGCGCCTGATATTAAACAGCCAACCCTAAAACTATTACCACACTTGCCAAAGCACATGGGCATGTGGAAAGAGCCGAAGTTCAGCACCAGAATGGGCGAATCTAAAGGCCCTGTCACACATAGCGACGCTTGAGCGATTCCGACAACGATACGACCTGTCAGGGATCGCTCAAGCGTCGCTATGTGGTCGCTGGTGAGATGTCAAACAGTGAGATCTCACCAACGACGCAGCAGCGATGCGGCAACCTGTAGCGACCTGTAGCGACCTGTACAACGATCCTATTTCATGACGATTCAATGGGACGTCCTGTCAATGAGGTCGTTGGTAAGGTGTCAAACACAGCGATGTGTGCTACCCAGCGGGACCTCAACGATCAAAAAACGGTCCAGGCCATTCCGACACGACCAGCGATCTCACAGCAGGGGCCTGGTCGCTGCTACGTGTCACACATAGCGAGATCGCTACTGAGATCGCTGTTGCGTCACAAAACTTGTGACTCAGCAGCGATCTCGCTAGCGATCTCGCTGTGTGTGACGGGGGCTTAATGGATGTGCCATTTCTGGTGCAGCCGAGGCCTGGTGTTCTTAGTCTGGGAGGGTCCAATTCCTTCCCAGCCTATTAATATCAGCCTGCAGCTGTCTGTTTAGCCTATGCTGGTTAGCAAATATAGGTGGGACCCCAAGTCATGTTTTTGATAATCAGTAAAGGCTGCACAGACAGCTGTGAGATGTTGTAAATAGGCTGGGAAACTTTATGGTTATTGGCCCCTTCCCAGAATAATAACACCAGCCCCCAGCTGTCTGCTTTCCATCAGCTGGTTAATAAAAATTAAGGGGGTCCCCACGCCATTTACTGAATTTATTTATTTAATCAAAAATACTAATAAAAAAAAAATAAGCACACAAAGCACTGATTATACTGTGTATCACACTGACATATTTTTATCTATCATGTTCCTCATTTCTATCTATCTCTATCTTTGAGCATCTTTAGCACATAACACTCTTTATTTTCTATGCTACATTTCCTTCAATACACTGATAGCACATGGACACACGGATATGAACAGCACACAAACATCAGATGGACCTTGGATCTCACCTGTACTGGCTTTTCCACTACCGGAATCACCAGGATTCGTGAGAGGGGCCTAATGTGTATTGAGGTTAGACTCTTCCTTGATGACAGATGTTGGTGGGAAAAAGGATTGGGCGTATTATATTTCAACATGCCCAACCCTTTAGTCATTTAAAAGATAAGACACTGTTAAAAGGGCTCAGAAGTGGCTCATTTCCTTCAATTGGAATTGCCAACAGTATATACATATGAGAGAGTCTGGAGGTATAGCTGTCTGAATGTAGCCTAAAGGGTACGATCACACGGAGTTTTTGCAGAGTTCTTTTCCACACTTACATTATGTACATTTTTGATGTTTTTTCTGTGGTGTATTTTCAAGTACCTCTGTCTCACTCTTCCTCCTCTGGATGACGCAATATTCTCCCATCTTAAAAACGCAACAATAGAATTTGAAAAAACGCTCGTAAACTTTCAACTACATTTTTAAAACCATCGTTGATCTCAATGGTTAAAAAATACAGCAAACATGCTATAAATACTGAAAGAATTGCCACTTCTTGAATGAACGCACCACAGGTAAAAAAAAAAAAAATGCAAGGGAATAATTCACTACAGGGGCTGGAGATTTTATAAATTTCATTCATTTTACTACTGTAAAGTGCTTGTTTTTTTTTACAATAAAATATCTGCAAAAAAGGCGTTAAATAACCTACCGTATATGTGAACAAAGCCCTAATTGTAGCATCAGTCACTAGAAATCTGTCATGGCTTAATAAGATTGGAAAACTCCTTTTTAAGTAATTCGTGAAAACATTCTGCAAAGTAGATTGATAACAAATGTGCTCACATCTCAACCATTTTCCAAGAGCGAAAAGAAACCGGAATAGCAAAGCCCGCAGACCATGTGATTCTCATTTGAAGCGCCCGCATCGCCTTTAAGGCAAGCTATAAACTGTAAATCTTAAGAGGCAATATAGTTTTTATTTGTTTGAATTGTGTTTGTATTGGTAAAAGTGACCTAGAACTGACACAAGTCTATTACATAAAAAAAGGACTGCGCGCAATCGAGTGGGTCGGTCTTCTTATTTTAGATTGATGCGCCAGCTTCTAGTATGATTAGAAAAATGGATAACTCACTAACATCTGTGCAAACTACAATAAAAAGGGATTTAGTGTTACCCCAAGGAAGGTAAAAGAGGCTGCCTGTCCATTAAACTCTTTATTACAGTGCCAACAGCTTTTTCTGTAACTAAGTTATTCGTGTACAGAGCTCAGCGCTGTAAGTGCTGTCATCCTTACTAGACAGCGCTTGGGGCTGCCTGCAGTTTTTTTTAGCAATTTTTTTTTTTACTACTATTTTTTTTTTTTTTCAGAAGGTAAATGACAGTCAAATGAGTCTTAAAATAAGGAAGGAAACCTATAGCCATAGGAATTTTATATAAATATTGTCTATCCAAACATTTTTTTTTTCAATTAAAGAGGACCTGTCATCAGGTCAAACATTTTTATTTTAATACTGCTGCACCCCTGAGTAATCATTTTTTTTTCTTAAATCTTCCATACAGTTCCAGAGCTGTAGTTTTTTTTTTAGTGCATTCAATATGCTAATTTTTATTATCTTTACCAATTGGGGATGTAGCTCTCGCAGTCATTTACAAAATCTATAAAGCAGGGGTGTCAAACTGCATTCCTCGAGGGCTGCAAACAGGTCATGTTTTCAGGATTTCCTTGTACTGCACAGGTGATAATTTAATCACCTACACAAATAATGAGTTGGTGATTACACTATCACCTGTGCAGTACAAGGAAATCCTGAAAATATGACCTGTTTGCAGCCCTCGAGGAATGCAGTTTGACACCCCTGCTATAAAGTATACCGAATAATGGTATGAGCCAGTTTTCACCAAAAAATATCACTAAACCCCCAAGAAAGGGTACAAGCAAAGATAGCACCATTGTGAAATTTATATTTATATAAATATATATTTATATATATATATTTTTTTTTTCTTTATTAATAGTTGAAATCACATCCATTAAAAAAAATACACAAAGACACAAACATCAAATTGGTGAGTGGAATAGGAAAGGACCAGATTCGTATATAATAATAATAATATATTCATATATATAATATATTCATATATTATATAGACCATCATCATTAAGAAATAGTCTCCACACAAAATGCAATTATATTAAAGCACAAAACCAGTAAATATGAATAATATATAAAGCCAAGTTGTCATAAAAAGTCTGTAGTTGGTCAGAGAACAAATATTTGAGTATCAAAGGCAAAATCCACTAAAAATCATCACATAGACATAAACACACCACTGGTCCAAAATATTTAAAATAAATAAATAAAAAGACAAGATGATATCTAACAGAACAGTAGTGACCTGTTTACCCACCAAACACAGTTGTGCGTTTCGCCGATGGCTTCATCACATGGTAATTATGAAAACTGCCTTAAGAAGCCCCCAGATAATCCATTTAGTAATTCTACCATGGTAAAGGCCAGAAAAAAATAGCATATTAGCATATTGAGCAGTCTAAATAAAAAGGACCATATGTCTGAAACCCATTCGTAAATATATATGATTGGTTACCTACCCTTTGGCTATTGGAAGGAAAAATATTTAATATCTTATACGCATTTGTTTGCTTTTTTCAAGATACTGATCCATCTAGTGAAAAAATTAGAAATATAAATTAACGATAGTTGGTATTTGCCCCCACCTACAAAACTCTTAATTGCATCAGGTTCCTGCATGAAAATTTACTCTTTAGGTCTGATTCCTCATCTATCTCTGCAGGCCAAGCATCTGAAAGCTCGTTGTGTGCAGCATCCAAAGGAAGTAATTGGTAATATATCTGCTAGGGTTTCAAATAAGGATTACATACACTTAGTCCATCTCTATGTGGTTGATTCATTTGCCTTGAGTTATGCTCGAGCTTCAAGAACTTGGGCAGAAAAGCAAATGTCCTCAATATGGGGAGTTATTAAAAGACCACACCACAACCCACCAATGTCTCACTGGGAATGGCCAAACTACACTGTTAGGCTCACCTTGTGAAGTGGACCCACCAAACCCCAGCTGGCAGGATGGCACATGGAGAGCGAGGACGCGGCACAGTCTGGAATCTTGGGAGCAGCAGGATGGATGCAGTGAAGTCAGTAGGGACAGAAGCAGGTTAGCACAGTGTGCACGGTGGTGAAGTACACCAATGATAGTCTTGAATCCCAATCCAAAGACACAGCTGAGTCCTAATGGACACATAGGATAATAGAGATGACGTCGCTAAGCCACGCCGGGCAACCTACAAAACCCGATGTGGAGCACAACAGAGGGCAGAGGATCGAGGGGAAGGAAGTCGATACTTGGGACAGGTGTGTAGCAATGCTTGGACAACTTGATTCAAGCGGCAAGCTATCGAGTAGTATGACACAGGTACATATTCCACTACAGCCACTATAAATCTTCTGTACCTCCGTGCCCTGCTACAAATGTAACACAGCTCCAAAAAAAAAAAATATTAAAGGGAAACCATCATTTTAGAGATGATGACTGTCGTGTTATAGAGCAGCAGGAGCTGAACACATTCACATATAGCTTGTGGTCCTGTGGGCAGTCCTAAGCAGCTTTCCCTATATTGACGTGCATATAGATATAGCTGTCAGTAATTATTTTGGACTCCTAAGCATAGAAAGAGAAGAGGGTGAAATAAGTTACATAGTAACATAGTAACATAGTTAGTAAGGCCGAAAAAAGACATTTGTCCATCCAGTTCAGCCTATATTCCATCATAATAAATACCCAGATCTACGTCCTTCTACAGAACCTAATAATTGTATGATACAATATTGTTCTGCTCCAGGAAGACATCCAGGCCTCTCTTGAACCCCTCGACTGAGTTCGCCATCACCACCTCCTCAGGCAAGCAATTCCAGATTCTCACTGCCCTAACAGTAAAGAATCCTCTTCTATGTTGGTGGAAAAACCTTCTCTCCTCCAGACGCAAAGAATGCCCCCTTGTGCCCGTCACCTTCCTTGGTATAAACAGATCCTCAGCGAGATATTTGTATTGTCCCCTTATATACTTATACATGGTTATTAGATCGCCCCTCAGTCGTCTTTTTTCTAGACTAAATAATCCTAATTTCGCTAATCTATCTGGGTATTGTAGTTCTCCCATCCCCTTTATTAATTTTGTTGCCCTCCTTTGTACTCTCTCTAGTTCCATTATATCCTTCCTGAGCACCGGTGCCCAAAACTGGACACAGTACTCCATGTGCGGTCTAACTAGGGATTTGTACAGAGGCAGTATAATGCTCTCATCATGTGTATCCAGACCTCTTTTAATGCACCCCATGATCCTGTTTGCCTTGGCAGCTGCTGCCTGGCACTGGCTGCTCCAGGTAAGTTTATCATTAACTAGGATCCCCAAGTCCTTCTCCCTGTCAGATTTACCCAGTGGTTTCCCGTTCAGTGTGTAATGGTGATATTGATTCCCTCTTCCCATGTGTATAACCTTACATTTATCATTGTTAAACCTCATCTGCCACCTTTCAGCCCAAGTTTCCAACTTATCCAGATCCATCTGTAGCAGAATACTATCTTCTCTTGTATTAACTGCTTTACATAGTTTTGTATCATCTGCAAATATCGATATTTTACTGTGTAAACCTTCTACCAGATCATTAATGAATATGTTGAAGAGAATAGGTCCCAATACTGACCCCTGCGGTACCCCACTGGTCACAGCGACCCAGTTAGAGACTATACCATTTATAACCACTCTCTGCTTTCTATCACTAAGCCAGTTACTAACCCATTTACACACATTTTCCCCCAGACCAAGCATTCTCATTTTGTGTACCAACCTCTTGTGCGGCACGGTATCAAACGCTTTGGAAAAATCGAGATATACCACGTCCAATGACTCACCGTGGTCCAGTCTATAGCTTACCTCTTCATAAAAACTGATTAGATTGGTTTGACAGGAGCGATTTCTCATAAACCCATGCTGATATGGAGTTAAACAGTTATTCTCATTGAGATAATCCAGAATAACATCCCTCAGAAACCCTTCAAATATTTTACCAACAATAGAGGTTAGACTTACTGGCCTATAATTTCCAGGTTCACTTTTAGAGCCCTTTTTGAATATTGGCACCACATTTGCTATGCGCCAGTCCTGCGGAACAGACCCTGTCGCTATAGAGTCACTAAAAATAAGAAATAATGGTTTATCTATTACATTACTTAGTTCTCTTAGTACTCGTGGGTGTATGCCATCCGGACCCGGAGATTTATCTATTTTAATCTTATTTAGCCGGTTTCGCACCTCTTCTTGGGTTAGATTGGTGACCCTTAATATAGGGTTTTCATTGTTTCTTGGGATTTCACCTAGCATTTCATTTTCCACCGTGAATACCGTGGAGAAGAAGGTGTTTAATATGTTAGCTTTTTCCTCGTCATCTACAACCATTCTTTCCTCACTATTTTTTAAGGGGCCTACATTTTCAGTTTTTATTCTTTTACTATTGATATAGTTGAAGAACAGTTTGGGATTAGTTTTACTCTCCTTAGCAATGTGCTTCTCTGTTTCCTTTTTGGCAGCTTTAATTAGTTTTTTAGATAAAGTATTTTTCTCCCTATAGTTTTTTAGAGCTTCAATGGTGCCATCCTGCTTTAGTAGTGCAAATGCTTTCTTTTTACTGTTAATTGCCTGTCTTACTTCTTTGTTTAGCCACATTGGGTTTTTCCTATTTCTAGTCCTTTTATTCCCACAAGGTATAAACCGCTTACACTGCCTATTTAGGATGTTCTTAAACATTTCCCATTTATTATCTGTATTCTCATTTCTGAGGATATTGTCCCAGTCTACCAGATTAAGGGCATCTCTAAGCTGTTCAAACCTTGCCTTCCTAAAGTTCAATGTTTTTGTGACTCCCTGACAAGTCCCCCTAGTGAAAGACAGGTGAAACTGCACAATATTGTGGTCGCTATTTCCTAAATGCCCAACCACCTGCAGATTTGTTATTCTGTCAGGTCTATTAGATAGTATTAGGTCTAAAAGTGCTGCTCCTCTGGTTGGATTCTGCACCAATTGTGAAAGATAATTTTTCTTGGTTATTAGCAGAAACCTGTTGCCTTTATGCGTTTCACAGGTTTCTGTTTCCCAGTTAATATCCGGGTAGTTAAAGTCCCCCATAACCAGGACCTCATTATGGGTTGCAGCTTCATCTATCTGCTTTAGAAGTAGACTTTCCATGCTTTCTGTTATATTTGGGGGTTTGTAACAGACCCCAATGAGAATTTTGTTACCATTTTTCCCTCCATGAATTTCAACAGATGAAGTTACAGATGACAACAATTTTAGTCCCACAAACCTACATACTAATCTGCTCTTTAACTTTCAATGTGAAAGGTTCCCTTTAAAGGGATTCTTTTATAGGAATTATATATAAAATATATTGGCCCTAGATTTAATTTTATATATGCCTAGATTCTGACTAAATCAATGAATAAATACTGTGCAGTGGAATTGCTTTTTATAATTTTGTACATATCCTGTAAGTAAGCACATCTAATTCCGCGGAAAGAAAATACAAATGTAGATTTATACGTATAAAAAATGCAAAGTGTAAAAATGAATATGCATGCTGATAATGAGAGCAGGAATATCTGCCACTTTATTCCTAGCCTCTTAGCTGTGGCGTTGGAAGTGCTAGAGTATAATTGACATAATTGATCTAATCCGCCCTATCTCTCCCTTCCCTGCCGCAGTCATTTTTTACACTTGGTATTGCTGCCGTTACCCTGCGAGGGGTGGTCTCGTGCACTTGACAATACTTAATCCACATGAATATGTGTTAGTAGGAGCCAATCCTAACTGCGTACTATCTATTTCTGACTCACCAGGTGCCATCTCTCGGGAAATAAGGTGCATTTGGCAGCCATACAGAATCCTGTAATATCTGTAATTTTCATTACGTTCAGGCTACAGCTGAGGCAAAAAAAAAAAAAAAAATCTCGTCTGAGCATATGCGCTCAAAATGACCAATATGATATTGTCCAAAAATTACCCTTCAAGGAATCCACAAGAGGAGCTGCTTTAAAAAGAAAATAATAGCATTAGAGGAGGGAAAATGAATGCATTGCATTTGATACTGTGCAAACTGGGAAATGTTCCATTTTACACAGTCTTGCTATAAACTGCCTCCAGATGTGAGAACGGGGTGTGTGGTGTGTGCGCGCATCAATGTAATCTTTATGATATAATGTTGAGCGTGTTCTTGCAGATGTTGATATTACTAGCCACAGTGTTCACGGTGTATCCAGGAGGGCTTAGGGCTGGAGGGGCAGGGAGAGGCTCTTCTACTTTGATGTTTTGTTCTCCGATTCTGTATGCATCATGTAGGACTAAAATTCTAGCAGTTTTTTCCTTAACGTAGAGCTCTAGCTAAGATTTAATGTGTCGGCACATATGCAGCCAAACATCAGGATAAAAAAAAAAGGGTTGGGCATGTTAGATTTAAATATGTCCAATCCTTTTGTTCTTATATGTGAAAAGTCACTATTTGTGTCTTGCGGCTGATGACTTATCTTTGTCCACTGAGAACACATATACGCCACCTGAACCAAGCATGCATGTGTATTGGAAGGGGAGATTGGGTTGAAAAGCTATTGGCCAAACAAATATGTAGCCACCTACATTCTTGGCTGAATAATCATCTAATTAATTCAACACCTGTCTACATCCGTACCAGGGCACTTCACAATACTATATATCACTAATCCCACATCGTTACACATGGGAAAAAGAAGCGATCCCATAAAATTAAAACCAATGTTTATTAAATAATTATTTTAAAATAACAAAATAAAAAAGCAAAATATACCATAGGGGACACCATATAACAAGGTAGTGACTATAATAATAAGTACTAAATAGTTGCCAAACCACATGAGTAGATATCTAGACTGCTACAATGGAGGAATGATGCCACGTACACCAATAATTAGCGATATCACAGAAAAAACCGAAGCATAAAGTTATAATATACTCGCTGCCTATATGACAATTACAATACTCAGCACAGTGGCTTAAACCTAGGCAACAGCATTAGTAAAGATATAAGTAGCCAAAGATATCCTTCACAGTGAACCCAGCGTCAATACTTATAACATGTCAGGCGGAAAAAGTATGTATACCTTGCAAGAATGGCGTCCCCTCACCCCGACGCGCGTTTTGCCTCCTGCTTCTTCCAGGGGCATGTAGCCACCTACATTCTTGACTGAATAATCATCTGCAAAAACAATGATTTGTGTACAATTTGCTACAACATTTTAATTTAGAGCATCTCAGGAGCTTAGCCGGTGAATCATGACCATGCATAACAGGGAAGGTTTAATCTTATTCTCTTAGATTCAACCACTAACCATCAATTAGCAGTATGAGATCTATGTAGGGCGTTCATTTTTAGCATGCCGCTTCATCACACTGTGGGTCTAAAGAAAATCATTGCAGATTGGCCATAAAGGGTTCCGAAGACATAAAATGGTAGTGCTAAGCCTCAGTGCAAAATCATGTTTGGGTCTAACACGCCAGTTAATATGGAGAATAAAAGGGTTGCACCAAGAACACCTATAAGCCTCCTTACCCTGGCATGTCATGCACTTTCCGCAAGGAGAAATATGCCCCTATAGACCCCAGTCAGAGGGCTTTACACTGAAGAGGGGCAACAAGCAGAAACATGTGTTTGCAAATTGAGACTCTGGTTTGGCTTTTATCCTAAGTGATATGACAAGGCTCCTTAAAGGGTTAATATTGATTTTTAGGATTGCTACTTCCAAAAGATGGCACTAGAGTTCATGTTCTTTTCCTCTCTGAAGAGACAATTTGTATATTTAATTTCCCAGAGGAGCATTTCATGGCCTATAAGTCTCCTTACACTGGAATGTCACTCTCCACAAGGAGACATGTTGCCTCGTACAATACAGAAAATGAGTACAATTACCATTGCATGTATACAGTCATGACCGAATGTGTTGGCACCCTTGAAATTGTTCCAGAATATGAAGTATTTCTCTCAGAAAAATATTGCATTTACACATGTTGTGTTATACACGTTTATTTCCATTGTGTGTACTGGCATAACACAAAACAAAAACAGAGAAAAAAAAAGGCAAATTGGACGTAATTTCACACAAAACCCCCAAATTGGGTCAGACAATATTGTTGGCACCATCAACTAAATATTTGGTTCCACTCTGTTCTTATAACCATCAACAAGCTTCTTACACCTCTCAACTGGAATTTTGGAGCACTATTCTTTTGAAAACTCCTCCAAGTCTCTCATATGTGTAGGCAACAGCAATTTTAAGATCTTTCCACAGGTGTTCAATGGGATTCAGATCTGGACTAATTGTTGCCACTTCAGAACTCTCCAGCGCTTTATTTTCGTTCATTCCTGGGGGCTTCTTGAAGTATGTTTTGGGTCATTGTCTTGCTGGAAGACCCATGACCTAGGACGCAAACCTAGCTATCTGAGACTGGGCACTATATTGCCACCCAAAATTCTTTGGTAATTTTCAGATTTCATAATGCCTTGCACACAGTCAAGGCACTCAGTGCCAGAGGCAGCAAACAACCCCAAAACATTTTTGAACCTCCACCACATTTTCCAGAAGGATTTTGGCATTACGTACAAACTGCAGTCTGTCTTTTTTATGTCTCTGTGTTACCAGAGAGGTTCTCCTGGGTCTCCTGCAATAGCATATCATTTCATTGACATGTTGACTGATAGTTCGCGTTGACACTGATGCACCCTGAGCCCGCAGGACAGCTTGAATTTCTTTGGAACATGATTGTGGCTGCTTTTCCACCATCCAGACTATCCTGCATTGCAACCTTTCATCAATTTTTCTCTGCCGTCTATGTCCAGCGAGATTAGATACAGTGCCTTGGGTTGTAAACTTCTTGTTTATGTTGCACACTGTGAACAAAGGAACATCAAGATCTCTGGAGATGGACTTGTAACATTGAGATTGTTGATATTTTCAACAATTTTGGTTCTCAAGTCCTCAGACAGTTCTTTTCTCCTCTCTCTGTTCTCCATGCTTAGTGTGGTGCACACAGACACACAATGCAAAGAGTCAACTTCTCCCCTTTTTATCTGCTTTCTGGTGTGATTGTCATGTTACCCGCACCTGTTACTTGCCACAGGTGAGTGTGAACGAGCATTGCATGCTTGAAGCAAAGATGTTTACCCACAATTTTGGAAAGATGACAAAAATTTTGTCCGATCCATTTTTAGGGTTTTGTGTGAAATTATGTCCAATTTGTCTTTTTTTTGTGGTGTTCCAATGCACACAAAGGAAATAAACGTATATAGTAATACATGTGTAATTGCAATAACTTTCTGGGAGAAATACTTCACTTACTGGAACAATTTTGTGCTTGCCAAAACTTTCGGCCATGACTGTAATTTATAGCAGGAGAAGACACTCACCACACCGCAACTCAACCCTTACAACTGCATAAAATGAAAACCGAAGAACTTTAATTATTTCTTACAATTATTTTTTTTTCTTCGATATAATTTCTTTAAAAAATTAACAAAAATACAATAATGTTCAAAAGAAGTTCCATAAAATTTTTGAAATCAAATAAAGATGATTGCTCCAAGTAAGAAGATCCCAGTGTATGGCTGATATTAACTGGACAGGCCTACTTTCCCTGGCACTCCGTTTCTGCACACTGCTTGTAAAGCATGTAATACGGAGAGATAATAACACAAGTTTTAATCTTCTGAGTGTTTGTCGGCACCTATCACCCGTCTGACAATCTGCAATTCTGCAGCTGAGACGATCTTTCAAGGTTGCGGTGATAAAAGACAGATCATGTTGATCTGAGACTATATTAAAGTTCAAAGACACAGAATTAAGTTTTCTTGTTCACTCCTACAGCCGAGGAAGTGCAATTCGTCATCCCTATTCGGACATTATGCTTCACTTAAAAAATTCCTCTTCAATGTAATTAGTCTTCTCTTAAGCCTTGAAAAGTTTTGACACAATTCCAGTCTACACCTTAATGAAATTCATCCTTATTTCAAATCGCGAGATGACACTTTGACAGAGTTTAGTCTTTTAAAATTACACTTGTAGTTATATTTTATGGTCCGTTTATGACAAGTGGCATAAAAATATTTATTTTCTATATTTTTTTTTTGTGACCGCAGACATTCCACTGTAGACTTTTCTTTGGTTATTTAGTTGTAGATTTCTCTTGATATAGATCAGAATGAAATATTGAATATGACATTAAATAATATTGACAAAAAGAAGAAAAAAATTCAGCTCGCTCACTCACTCAGCCGAAGCTCGGAAAGTGGCCGTGCCGCCGGAAGGTAATTGGAAACAGGAAATCCAGCTTCAAAGACCTTCATAAAAACATCAGCCAAGTATAAAAAGGATGTAATCGCATGAATGTCACAACTCCATGAAGGTTTAGGATAAGGCAGATGCGTTTCAGACAGAAAGGTCTTTAGTGACTGCATATCATATGCAATGATCCTTTGTGTCTGAAACGCGTCTGCGCTATCCTATACCCTGCTGATATTGGCATACCGGCCATACACAACGATGTCGCATCACAAAGAACTAAAATGTGTATATTTTTTCATTCCGATATATTTTGATAATGCACTTAGATACAATGGCTCATCAGACAGCATCATATATCATAGACTCAAGCAGTACATTATATCATACATGATAACCTTAAAGGGGTTTTCCACTTCTTTGTAAAAGTAATAAAATATGCTTCTATCGCCCACTGCAGATCCTTTCTGCGGCTGACCCCAGTGTTTGATGATGGGCTGTAATGGCGACATCAAACCTATAGTGCTTGTGACCGATGCAGCCAATACTGAGCTCAATGGTCATAATGAGACACGTGAAAAATGTGGGGCAATTAGCATGGGAAGTATTGCAATATTGAGTAAATGATAGGAACTATGGTCCAATCTAAACACGCAAAGTGATTGAATGATTAGCGTGAATTCACACTTTTGTGGTTCATGGAAATGGCTTAAAAATTATCCATTTGTTTCATCCTGTCATTAATATGAATGTGCTAGTTGGTAGCAGTTGAAACAGAAGTAAAGAGAAGCTCAAAAACATACAATTAGTTTCAATACAAATTTTCCATTCAAATATTTAAGACTCACCATATCGACAATTAATTTTTTACCTATTTATCAACAAGTGAACCAGAACCCTTAGGTCATACTTGTCTGCTGTTCCCAAACATCTGGAAGGCTTCTGGATAATGAAGATATCTCCTTGAACAGTTGGCAAATCTCCTGGGTCCTGCTTTAACGCCCCAGAACCTGGACCTTCCGTAAGGTTTCTAATCATGCAGTTGGGAAAGAGTAGGGGTCATGGAGGAGTAGGGGAATAAACATTGAGGGGCATGGATATCGGCTATAATTTCCATCAGATGAACTTAACACTCCACAAGCTCATACTTTCCATAGACCCAACTTTATTGGCAAGCATGTTTTAGATGTGCCCTTTTAGCACACTACGCCTCCTTCTTTTCCATAAAATATTCCCAAATATAGTGGTATTCTAATTCTGGAAAGTACCCCTCGCCTTACTCTGGCATTTTCCTAAGTGATTCACTAAGGGCAAACTCAACTATGGTTTTGTGCGGATATACTCTTTAAGGTACCAGTGTGCAGAAATAGTTGTGCGACCTCAACAGAGATCCTCCCATCTCCACTGCAATTTTTATATTTGACCTCTTCCTACACAATGGAAATGAGTCACTTAGCTGCGTAGTAACCTCCCGTTAACCTTAGTGTCCTTATGGAAATTAACATTAATACTTCACTTTGAACTCAGCAGTTATCAACCGGTCATCTCCAAGCTACATCATTACCAAGTAGATGAATGTAGACTGCATTGTAGATTAGCGTATTCCAACAGCAAGATGGACTGAGCATGCTGAACAAGCAGGAACAGAGGGTGGCTGCATATGTATCTTATCAACATATTGCCTACAAAAAAAAAGTATCACACATATAATAGTGTAAAAAATAGTATGTTTATTATTCAGCTACTGCTAAAAATTATTTTACATAAAGCAATGGAACATCGGTCATGATCCAAATGAAAAGTGACGCAATTATACGAAGCCATCATGATAAACATGCCACCTAAAATATTCGGCAATTATTCAATATACTTGATAATAATAACACAGTGACAAATAGGAAAGTGCAAAATTCAATTAAAAAGGCAGAGCATTATATCCATGCACATCATTGTACTAAATACAGTATTGTTCACCATAGTATTGTTCGCCATAGGAATAAAACTTAGATTTAGGGCTCACTCACACTGGCATTTATTATAGAGGAGTGCAATGCGAGTGAATCTCATATTGCACTCTGACCAGTGTTATGTAATGAGGCAGAGCAGATTGGCAGCGCATCTCACACGACGCACACCCATTCAAGTCAATGGGTGTATGCAAAACATCAGACTGTACTCGGATGTCATTCGACTGCAGTGTTATATACGTCAAGACAGGCAATGGAGAAGATGGAGAGATTAATCTCTCCTTCTTCTCCTAACCTGTGAACCAGTTCTTGCCTGGAAGAGCGTTGGATCACAGAGCACTGACACTTGGCTGACGCTCTCAGCAGAGTTTGAGCCGAATGTCATTAGCCTATTTTTTTTGTTAGGGAGTTATAAGGGTTAAAAGTTGACCAGCGATTTCTCATTTTCACAACACCATTTTTTTTTAGGGACCACATAACATTTGAACTCAATTTGAGGGGTCTATATGATAGAAAACACCCAAAAGTGACACCATTCTAAAAACTGCACCCCTCAAGGTGCTCAAAACCACATATAACAAGCTTATTAACCCTTCAGGTGCTTCCCAGGAATTTTTGGAATATTTAAAAAAAAAATGAACATTTAACTTTTTTTCACAAAAAAATTACTTCAGATCCAATTTGTTTTATTTTACCAATGGTAACAGGAGTAATTAGACACCAAAGGTTGTTGTGCAATTTGTCCTGAGTACGCCGATACCCCATATGTGGGGGTAAACCACTCTTTGGGCACATGGCAGAGCTCGGAAGGGAAGGAGCGCTGTTTGACTTTTTCAATGCAGAATTGGCTGGAATTAGAATCAGATGCCATGTTTGGAGAGCCCCCGATGTGCGTAAACAGTAGAAACCCCCCCAAGAAACCCCCCACTATTGAAACTAGACCACCTAAGGAACTTCACAGAAGTTTATAATATAGAATCGTAAAAATTAAAAAATCATTTTTTTTCACAAAATGATCTTTTCACCCCCAATTTTTTATATTCCCAAAGGTAACAGGACAAATTGGATGCCAAAAGTTGTTGTCCAATTTGTCCTCAGTACGCTGATACCCCATATATGGGAGAAAACTACTGTTTGGGCGCACGTCAGGGCTCGGAAGGAAAGGAGTGCCGTTTTGGAATGCAGACTTTGATGGTCTGCGGGCGTCACATTGCATTTGCAGAGCCCCTGATGTACCTAAACAGTAGAAAGCCCCCACAAGTGACCCCATATTGGAAACTAGACCCCCAAGGAACTTAACTAGATGTGTTGTGAGAACTTTCAACCCCAAGTGTTTCACTAAAGTTTAACGCCGAGCCGTGAAAATAATCATTTTTTCCCACAAAAAGATTTTTAACCCCCACATTTTTATTTTCCCAAGAGTAACGAGAGAAATTGGACTGCAAAAGTTGTTGTGCAATTTGTTCTGAGTACGCTGATACCCAATATGTGGGGGTAAGCCACTGTTTGGGCGCACGGCAGAGCTCGGAAGGGAAGGAGCACTGTTTTACTTTTTCAACGCAGAATTGGATGGAATTGAGATTGGACGTCATGTTGCGTTTGCAGAGCCCCTGATGTGCTTAAATAGTGGAAACCCCCCAATTCTATCTCCAACCCTAACCCCAACACACCCCAAACCCTAACCCCAACACACTCCTAACCCTAATCTCAACCCAAACCATAACCCTAGCCACTTTTTTTTATGTTTTGGGGCTTTTATACAATAAAAACTATTTTATATAAAAAATAATTATTTTTGCATCGCTTTATTCTGAGGGCCATAACTTTTTTATTTTTTTGCTGATGATGCTGTATGGCTGCTCGTTTTTTACGGGACAAGATGACATTTTCAGCAGTGCCATGTTTATTTATATCCGTCTTTTAGATCGCGTGTTATTCCACTTTTTGTTTGGCGGTATGATGATAAAGCATTGTTTCTTGCCTTTTTTTTTTTTACGGTGTTCACTGAAGGGGTTAACTAGTGGGACAGTTTTATAGGTCGGGTGGTTATGAACGCAGCGATAATAAATATGTGTACTTTTATTGTTTTTTTATTTACATAAAGAAATGTATTTATTGGAACAAAAGTTATTTACCGTATTTTCTTTATTTAGGATTTAAAAAAAAATATTTTTACACAGTGTAATATTTTTTTTTTTTTTACTTTTTTACATTGTCCCAGGGTGGGACGTCACTATATATCGCTGATCTGACACTTTGCAGAGCACTGTGTCACAGCAATCTGACAGGCAGTGCAGGAGGCTTGCCGGCGCCTGCTCTGAGCAGGCACTGACAAGCCACCTCCCTGCAGGACCCGTAAGGACCCCGCAGCCATCTTGGATCACATCGCGCTGTTCTGAGGGTCTCAGGGAAGGACACAGGGAGCCCTCTCCCTGCGCAATGCTTCCCTATGCCACCGGAATGCTGCGATCTTGTTTGATCGCAGTGTTCCGGGGGTTAAAGTGTCGGGAGCGGTCTGTGACCACTCCTGGCACATAGTGCTGGATGTCAGCTGTGATAATCAGCCAACACCCGGCTGTGATCGGCCGCGTTCCCCCCGTGAGCGCGGCTGATTGTATGACGTACTATCCCATCGATGGTCATACGGGCCCACGTCACAACGACGGGATAGTATGTCTGATGTCAGAAAGGGGTTAACTTACTTTTAGATATATACAGCGGGAAAAAATAAGTATTTGATTAACTGCCGATTTTGCAAAGTTTTCACATCTACAAAGAATGGAGAGGTCTGTAATTTTTATCACAGGTACACTTCAACTGTGAGCAACAGAATCTTAAAAAAATAGTCCAGAAAATCATATTGTTTGATTTTTACATAATTAATTTAAATTTTATTGCATGTAATAACTTACACTATGGCAGGTCCAAATAATGAAAGCAATTGTTACCATCCACCTCTCGTGTCTCCCCTTTTCCTCATAGTTTGTAAGCTTGCGAGCAGGGCCCTCACTCCTCTTGGTGTCTGTTTTGAACTGTGATTTTTGTTATGCTGTAATGTCTATTGTCTTTTGTCTGTACAAATCCCCTCTATAATTTGTAAAGCGCTGCGAAATATGTTGGCGCTATATAAATAAAATTATTATTATTATTTATTATTATTATTTCATACAATAGAAAAACAGAACTTTGTGTTTGGTACAGAAACCTTTGTTTGCAATTGCAGAGGTCAGACCTTTCCTGAAGTTCTTTACCAAGTTTGCATACACTACAACAGGGATTTTCGCCCCCTCCTCCATACAGATCTTCTCTAGGTGTTTCAGGTTTTGGGGCTGTCATGGGCAACATTAAGTTTCAGCTTCCTCCAAAGATTTTCTCTTGGATTCAGGCCTAGAGACTGACTAGGCCTCTCCAGGACCTTGAAATGCTTCTTACGGAGCCACTCCTTAGTTGCCCTGGCTGTGTATTTCAGGTCATTGTCATGCTGGAAGACCCATCCACGACCCATCTTCAATGTTCTTACTGAGGGAAGGAGGTTTTTGGTCAAAATCTTGCGATACATGACCCCATCCATACTCCCTTTAATACGATGCAGTCGTCCTGCAGGACCCCAAAGTATGATGTTTCCTCCATCATGATTCGCGGTTGGGGCGGTGTTTTTGGGGTTGCACTCATCCTTTTTCTCGCTCCAAACACGGCGAATAGAGTTGATGCCATAGTGTTCTAATTTCGTCTCATCGTGCTGTCTGGGTGTTGTGTCTGACACCAATCTTTCCTTGGAGGAAAAAAGGTTGTAGCTGTCTGTGGAGCACTGAGATAAGGGATAAATGTTGGGACAGCAACCTGGTTAGTAAACCTTTATTAACCCACACCACGTTTCGATAGTATAACACCTAATGAAGATAGTGTTATGCTACCGAAATGCGTCAGCCACTAGACGTTAAAGCCAATTTTGATAGGATGTGACTCTAACATACCATTTACAATGACTTTTTATGGGAAGGGTTGTGTAACTCAACGTTACATCACATGGTTCATGTTGATCAGTGGCACAAATCTTTCACTGCCCACGGCTGGCAAGTAATATTCACCAGGTGCGTTATTTATGAATTTATCATACATTAATATTTAACATCTGATATTGACTAAATCCATCCATTTGAGTGACATTGTATCTGTTACAAGTAATTCCTAAACATATATGATGATAGCGATACGTTTATACAGGTGCAGAACTCCGGCATCAAACGGGTGAAGTCAATAGTAAATCTTTTTTTTTTTCCTCTCACACCTCTACCTCCTGAATCATGACTGCCTGTTCTGACTGCCAAACGGAAAAGGGAGCAAATCACATCTTAAGGGGAGTCTGGTAATGTCAGTATCACATATTTTAAGGCAAACAAACACACTGAGTAATTCACGAAAAAGCAGAGTGTGAAATGCACGGCAGCCCTAGGATATCAGTAAATTATGTGCTGACGATTTATTCATGTTCTACATAGTTATTTACTCTGCTAGTCAATAAAAATGCATAGTTAACATAGCAACTAGGACATTATGGGGTACTTATGCTATCAAACATATTACAGCTACACACTGCGTTCTTTCTTAAGCTCTTCGCGAGCTTCAAATCAAAGTGATTATTCGGTAATGTGTGTTTTTACTATTCGATTTTCATCAGTAGCATAATGAATGATTTGTTTCAAACTGGTTTGTCTAGAGCGCCAATTTGCTTATTGACAGGCTGAGCTTAGAAAAAAAATGCTCCTCGTTCTGCAAAGCATGGTGATGAGGAAGGACCCTGGGTCAAATCCTATATGACAACTCTGTGATTTGCGACCTTAAGAGCCAGATTCATCATTTATGGGGGTGGGGGTTTATTTTTTTATTTTAAATCATTTTTTGTTTTTTTTTCTTTTTGCCTTGTATTTGCTGACATTTTTTGCACCAAATTCTTCAAAGTGGTTCATGAGTTTTTGTTCAAACTTAAAAAAAGCAAAAGTTATGAATTTTCTGAAAACATCTAGAACTTATAAACCTTCCGACAATGATAATATATATGCAGTATTGCATCTTGCACAATTCTTGGAATTTTGTTTGTGTGGTGCCATTTGGCTTCCTATGGTAAGGGATCAGTCTGTGTGACAGAATTTGTACACAACCCTCTTTCCAAAGCCCAAAGAAATTAAGGCAGAAGTTAAAAGGAACCTGTCACCAGAAAAAACATTATTTACTTGCAGATATGTGGTTAGTCTGGAGGTTAACAGCGTTACTAACCAATCCGCCGCCTGCACTCAGCTGAATGCTGTGGGAAGAAGATAAACTTTATTCTCCCCGGCAGCATTCGATTTCAATCAGAGGGATGGCGCTGGTTTAGTCACTGTTCTAAGTATACAATCTGTAACCACACCCTCAACATTGACTGACAGCCTGCCCCAACATAGGGCCGGGGCGCGGTTACACTTGACGCACTGTATTCGTGTTTACAGCCTCCGCTCTGTATACTTTGAGCAGTGACTGAAACCAAATGCTGCCGGGGAGAATAAAGTTCGTTTTCTCCCTCCAGCGTTTGGCTATGGGCAGGCGCCAGGCACTTTAGCGACGCCATTAACTTGCAGAATTACAGCATATGTGAAGATGAATAAGATTTTTTCTAATGACCTGTTCCCCTTGAGCTGACCTTCAATCTGGGCTGGAAAGTGACCAAATGTTTTACATGTATAGTCAGCCTACCTGGTGCCCTTTTGTTTGTCTTCTTCTGCCTCATCCACTCAGTGCGGAGTTCGGTTTCTCTTGCCTCCAAGATGAATCACAGCACCAGTATGGGTGTATGGGGAATGCTGTGATAAGCGTAAACAGACAAATATACAGTAAGTATGTCGCTTCTTGCACTTTGGGCCAATAGCGGTGTGGCACCCTTTTTGAGCTAAGTATTTCATCTATATAGCTTCCCATGGTCAGGTGGCTGAACAGTCAATTCCTAGTTCTTCTCTGTCCCCATCAACATTGAGGTCGGCTGACAAAAGATGAGGTTTTAATACTAGAGGATAGGACAGTCAGAATTGAGTAAATCTTGTTGCGGTTGGATGGTTTTTACACTTTTTTTTAAGCAAAATAACGTTAAATAAATCCCCTATGTTGTTTACATGTACTACTACTATTAACTTACTACAGGATATATTCTCATTTTCTTTTTGTCTTCTGTTTTGTCTGTTGAATGACCACAGTATGAACATGCTTCTACATATCGAACCTATACCAACTTGTACTCCTGCTCATTTATTTGGTTTTTAGTTACATATAAGTATGCAAGTCGTGTCAAGAGACACACGGTCAGTCCAGGCACTGTGGTCTGTGTGAACACCATGTAATATGCCTATCTGAACCAGGCTTCATACAGATAAAAATGGACTTTGTTCCTGTTGCGCTGTGAGAGTGCAGTAAAGACTCAATGGTTGTACCTCTAAGGGAGTAAATAGTCACTGTGTTTGGATATCCTTGTTTGAAAGAAGAACCTCCAGATTGTATTAATGATAGAATCAATGTGGACTAATGTCCTGCTGCTTTTTCTATGTTCCATGTAGGAGTAATGAGCAATGTACACATTTGGCTTGCTGGCCTTCTTCATATGTTTTATAGTAGTGATTGTACTTGTCGAAATGAACAACCATGTGCCTAATCAGAACATATGGGAGAACAAGTACAATCATACTGTAGAGGTAAGCAGTACAAACATATTGTAGAGGTAGGCAGTACAAATATACTGTAGAGGTAGGCAGTACAAACATACTGTAGATGTAGGCAGTACAAACATACTGTAGATGTAGGCAGTACCAACATACTGTAGTGGTAATAAGTACCAACATACTGTAGAGGTAGGCAGTACCAACATTCTGTAGAAGTAGGCAGTATACACATACTGTAGAGGTAGGCAGTATACACATACTGTAGAGGAAGGCAGTATGCACATACTGCAGATGCAGCCTATATGTTTGATTTAGGGCCTCTCTAAATAGAAGGCTTTTCAGGTTAGTTTTGTCCACATTTTGATGGGTGGCAAGAACCTGTGCAGAGATGTAGTGTTCATAGGCAAAAAAATGTACTCAAGTTAAAAAACTTTATGGAGGCACAAGGGCTTCCTTCTGTAGCTGGCTAGAAGAGTGGTTGTTTTTAACAGCTACTAAAGGGGCCCATTTTTCATCTTTGCTATGTGGACCCCCTATTTTTTTAGCCCACTTCTGGAGAGGCCCATAGTACTTGTACAAATCCTAAGAGGCGGTCTTTGTGGTAAATACACCCATGTCTATCAATCATTAATACCAGCATCACATTGTAACATTTCTCTATGCATAGTAAAATTAGCCCTAGCCCAATTTTCTCCTTCTTATAAAGCAGCTGTCTTTTAATAGGATTCACTTATTAATTACAAAAATACTGGAAAATAACGAGAAAAAAAAATTGGCAGCTTTCCTGATGCTACAACCGGCGTACAGATCTATTCTTCCTCTTCCAGTGTAATGTCTCAAAATTAAAATAAATGACAGTGATCGTGTTGTATTTTTCTGGCAGTCTCAGGTCATTTTTTTTTTTTAAAACAGCTTGATCATGTCATTTAATGTGACTGAAATCCCCTTAATGGTAGATCATACCGGCTGCATAATATTATTCTATAAATACTTTAACAATCTGTAAAACAGAGTGATAAAGTTAAGCAATTTAAAAAATAAGTCAGGCGGTGTCACCTCCTTGTCAACTGCACTACTAATTCAAGTGTATGTAGACGGCCTATAATGAAGGGAAGTAAAGATATACTAGTTAATATCTCTTGCTCCTCATTAAGGTAAAGAGATGACAGCGATTGGACATGTGACTTTATATCTGTGCCGTTTCACACTCTTACGGAAGCGAGCGAGCTGAGCCACTTAGCAGTATTTAACAAACCCAGTTTTCCAGCTCCATCTGGGTATTATACTTTAATGGGTATTAAATTAAAGCAATTGTTCGTCATCATACAAAATTACCTTTTATCGCTTTATTACTGACACCTTGCTGCATATTTTGATTCAATAAGAAAGAATAAAAAATATACCGTCAAGGACGTCATTTTATATCCATCAGAAGAACCGACTGTAATTAAAATCGCATCTCCTAATGGATTAGTAAAAATTGGACTGGATGTGGCTGAAGTGTCCGTTAACCTGCTATGTTCAATTAATATGCAAAGTTTTGAGTTGCGCGGGATTACGTCTAAAGTGCGCTGATCCATTTCCACACGAAGAACTTTATTAAGCAGCTACGCCAAGCCGAGCTGTCAAGCCGTTATGGAGGTAGACAAGATGTTTCTTGTTGATGCTGGAAATCCTTCTAATTAAAACCACACCACACAGTATATAGCTGACCTTTTCTGCCTCTTTATATATAAGTCTTGGACAAGCCAGATGCTTGTAAATAAATTGGAGAATACCATATCTAGTCTTAATTCATGTGCAACTTATTAGCTTGGCGTTGTGCAGCTAATTTGATTTTGTGCCACGGCACAGACATACAGCTGTAGCTTAGCCAGTATTTCATTATATAACTATATACTAATACAAAAAGTCTTATTCCCTTGTGGTAATTCACATTAGCCGGGCAGTACATGGCAGCTTACATTTTTTTTTGTACTATAATTTAATACTGGTTGTCGCTAAAGTGAAAGTGGCACAATAATAATTACCTCTAAGCTTGTGAGCAGAGAACGGACCACCAGGAATCGCTTACGGGGTTGTGTGGGTCCTGGCTACTATAGGGTCCAAGGAGAGAAAGTGTTATGCTTTAGTTGGTCCCATTCGCTTTGCGATTGAGTTACAAGAACCTGCATAGTACATACCTGCCCAGAGGAAGTCCATTACTAGCAAATAAGAGGTGTAGAATTGCCCCAAGGGGCATGGATAGGAGGCAAACACTTTTGATCCTAAGTGGCAAAAAACAAGCATTATTATGGGAGACCCATTTTAACCATTTCTAGGAACTCCAACCCTTTGTCATAATATTCAATATATTCCTGAACCATTTTGCAAATTTTTTTTTAATTTTGCCAGAAGAATCCTCTGCTATTAGAGAATATTGTTGCAATAAAATTGGGTACTTGGCCTGCACAATGTTAAGGTAGGAGCAAGGATTCCATGTTTCCCAGTGCATGTTGCCCCATCACACTGCTTGCAAAGGCTTATCGTCTTCTTATACTGCATCCTGATGCCATCTCTTCCCTATGCATTCTGCCTTCCACATAATGTAAAAATAAGTCATTCATCAGACCAGACCACTCTTTTCCATTGATCTATGGTTTGCAATGATGAGTGCAAGTACTCGTTACTCTCATTTGCCCAGGGTGCTTGGGTATGCACCGAGTATCACGGGTGATCGAGTGACATGTTCGAGTCCTTGTGGCGGCATGTTTACATGCAGGGATTGCCTGACAAACACAGATAATCCCCGCCTGTTTTGTGGCTGTGTAACAGCCACAAAACATGCAGCCGCATGGACTCAAACATGTCACTCGAGCACCCACGATACTCTGTGCAAACCCGTTTATAAAGTTTATTTATGTTGAACCCATTCTCACTGCAAGCATTTCCAATGGTGAACCCGGGTCAGTACTCTGAACCATTTGTGACTATGCGGTCTCATACACAGCAAGCTCCAATGATCTACGTGTTATTACATCTTTAGCCAGAATTAACTTGTTCAGCAATTTGTGCTATAGGAGCTTTTTTGTGCAATTGGGTAACATGGGCTAATGTTTACTCCTCTTGCACATTAATGGGGTATCGACTCACATGATTAAGTTGTTGGTTCACTGCGCATTCTTTTTTAAGTTCTTACCACATACCCAGAAAATAAACACAAGACCTGCCGTATACTGGGAACACTACACAATGCCTGCCGTATACTTGGAACACTCCACAAATCCTGATCAGTGTCCAAGGAGCATCTAAAAAGATCTGCTGTATACCAGGAACACCCCAAAAGACTTGCCACATACCGAGAACACCTTCCAAGTCCTGCAAGATCTGCTGTATAGTGGGATCACCCCACAGGTCCTGCCATATAGCAGGGAAACACTAGAAAACCTGTCATATACAGGGAACATCACACACGTCCTGCAATATACTGGGAATACCACTTAAGTGCCACCGTTTCACTGGTAAAGCCCACAAGGCCCACTTTATACTGGGAACACCCCACAAGACCAGCCAAACACTTGTTATACTACACAAGTCATGCTATATAACAGGAACACACCAGAAGATCTATCATATACTGAGAACATCCTACAAATTCTGCAGTATACCGGAAATACCACTTAAGAGCTGCTATAACACTGGGAAACCCCACAAAGCCCACCATATACTGAAAACATCCCACAAGACCTGTCATATAATGCTTATACTCCACGAGACCTGCCATATACTGGTTATACTCCGCAAGACCTGCCATATACTGGTTATACTCCGCAAGACCTGCCATATACTGGTTATACTCCACAAGACCTGCCATATACTGGTTATACTCCGCAAGACCTGCCATATACTGGTTATACTCCGCAAGACCTGTCATATACTGGTTATACTCCACGAGACCTGCCATATACTGGTTATACTCCGCAAGACCTGCCATATACTGGTTATACTCCGCAAGACCTGCCATATGCTGGTTATACTCCACGAGACCTGCCACATACTGGTTATACTCCGCAAAACCTGCCATATACTGGTTATACTCTGCAAGACCTACCATATACTGGTTATACTCTGCAAGACCTGCCATATACTGGTTATACTCTGCAAGACCTGCCATATACTGGTTATACTCCGCAAGACCTGCCATATACTGGTTATACTCCGAAAGACCTGCCATATGCTGGTTATACTCCCCAAGACCTGCCATATACTGGTTATACTCCACGAGACCTGCCACATACTGGTTATACTCCGCAAGAACTGCCATATACTGGTTATACTCTGCAAGACCTGGCATATACTGATTATACTCTGCAAGATCTGCCATATACTGGTAACACTCCACAAGGCCTGCAGTATAACAGGAACACACCAGAAGACCCGCGATATATTGGGAACACCCCCCAGAATTTTCCATTTTGAAAATTCTCTGACTAGTCCTCTATCCATCTCAATTTGTCTCTTGCCAAAGTCAAGTCCCATCCTTGTCAGTTGCCATTGTACCAAGATAGTTTAAATGATCTATGTGTGTTTATATTTTCATTTATACATATCATACACACGTAAAAAAATATTTATGAGACTACTCATATACCTATATGTTATGTACATATAACCAGTATGGACATTTATGGAGCCATTATACCAGCTGTATATTTATATACTTTAATATATAACAACCGTCCAGTCTATAGTTTATTTATACAGTGGGGCAAAAAAGTATTTAGTCAGTCAGCAATAGTGCAAGTTCCACCACTTAAAAAGATGAGAGGTGTCTGTAATTTACATCATAGGTAGACCTCAACTATGGGAGACAAACTGAGAAAAAAAAATCCAGAAAATCACATTGTCTGTTTTTTTAACATTTTATTTGCATATTATGGTGGAAAATAAGTATTTGGTCAGAAACAAAATTTCATCTCAATACTTTGTAATATATCCTTTGTTGGCAATGACAGAGGTCAAACGTTTTCTGTAAGTCTTCACAAGGTTGCCACACACTGTTGTTGGTATGTTGGCCCATTCCTCCATGCAGATCTCCTCTAGAGCAGTGATGTTTTTGGCTTTTCGCTTGGCAACACGGACTTTCAACTCCCTCCAAAGGTTTTCTATAGGGTTGAGATCTGGAGACTGGCTAGGCCACTCCAGGACCTTGAAATGCTTCTTACGAAGCCACTCCTTCGTTGCCCTGGCGGTGTGCTTTGGATCATTGTCATGTTGAAAGACCCAGCCACGTTTCATCTTCAATGCCCTTGCTGATGGAAGGAGGTTTGCACTCAAAATCTCACGATACATGGCCCCATTCATTCTTTCATGTACCCGGATCAGTCGTCCTGGCCCCTTTGCAGAGAAACAGCCCCAAAGCATGATGTTTCCACCACCATGCTTTACAGTAGGTATGGTGTTTGATGGATGCAACTCAGTATTCTTTTTCCTCCAAACACGACAAGTTGTGTTTCTACCAAACAGTTCCAGTTTGGTTTCATCAGACCATAGGACATTCTCCCAAAACTCCTCTGGATCATCCAAATGCTCTCTAGCAAACTTCAGATGGGCCCGGACATGTACTGGCTTAAGCAGTGGGACACGTCTGGCACTGCAGGACCTGAGTCCATGGTGGCGTAGTGTGTTACTTATGGTAGGCATTGTTACATTGGTCCCAGCTCTCTGCAGTTCATTCACTAGGTCCCCCCGCGTGGTTCTGGGATTTTTGCTCACCGTTCTTGTGATCATTCTGACCCCACGGGGTGGGATTTTGCGTGGAGCCCCAGATCGAGGGAGATTATCAGTGGTCTTGTATGTCTTCCATTTTCTAATTATTGCTCCCACTGTTGATTTCTTCACTCCAAGCTGGTTGGCAACTGCAGATTCAGTCTTCCCAGCCTGGTGCAGGGCTACAATTTTGTTTCTGGTGTCCTTTGACAGCTCTTTGGTCTTCACCATAGTGGAGTTTGGAGTCAGACTGTTTGAGGGTGTGCACAGGTGTCTTTTTATACTGATAACAAGTTTAAACAGGTGCCATTACTACAGGTAATGAGTGGAGGAAAGAGGAGACTCTTAAAGAAGAAGTTACAGGTCTGTGAGAGCCAGAAATCTTGATTGTTTGTTTCTGACCAAATACTTATTTTCCACCATAATATGCAAAAAAAATGTTAAAAAAACAGACAATGTGATTTTCTGGATTTTTTTTTCTCAGTTTGTCTCCCATAGTTGAGGTCTACCTATGATGTAAATTACAGACGCCTCTCATCTTTTTAAGTGGTGGAACTTGCACTATTGCTGACTGACTAAATACTTTTTTGCCCCACTGTACATTTACATCACATACAAGCAATTCACTTCTGTCCTAATATCGACGTTTTAGTACCGTATATTTGTACTGCAGACAGATCCTTAGAGCTTCTATGGGCCACGCATGGGTTAATGTTTAAAAGCTGCATGGTTTGGCCACGGTGTTAAATGTTACCTATCTTGTAATGTCCACTGTAGTGGATAGCAATGAAGAATTGCAGGCAGCTTCCAAAGTGATTTAATGATATCCTGAGCGTTGCTGAAAAGTGCTGAGCAGAATCCTTGTACACTCTTAAACATGCCTGAAATGTCTCCCCTTAGGTTTCCTTAACCTTATTGATAATGATAAAGTCTCATAAATCTAGGTAAACCTTTAATTATACCTTAGAAACACTCTGCTATTATATTTATGAGATCCCAATAAAGGGTAGATCAAAATTAGCTAAGTATACGTTTTATCATAAAGGAAGGCGGCCTTCCGGGTTAAGCTTAAAATAAGTTGCACCCTATTTCTTAGATAGCGGCTTTTAAAACCTGATCTTTTTAATGACCATTGGTAATGCATTATTTTTTTTCTGCTCTCAATTCAGCAGGGAAAAATATTCATTATGGACAGTATATGTCAGCCTTTGAAAAAAGGTGAAAATTAAGTGAATTTCATTAAATTCTTCCCCATGAAAAGTTACTACGTCTATTATAGTGCACACAGTAATCATTATCCTACGTAGATTATTCAATTAATAACTCTAAATTAGAAGCAAATTATCGAGAAAGAACAAGGTACTGAATTTTGTCTGTTCCTATTATTCAAGGAGTCAGTTGGAAATGGACAATTCACGTGTTTGGCCGGATGAACACAGAACAAATATATGTTTGGAAGAGTTGGAATCCACTCTTAACCTCTTTTCGACGTGATCCGTAATATTGCATCCCTGCGCCCTGGTACTGATTGACACGTGACTGATTATTACGTAATTTTTTAATGCAACACCGCAACCGAATCACAGTGATCACATTAAAGTTCCGATGCCATCTTACCTCAGGGTAGATGGCATTGTCATCCTGGGTGGTGTCGCAGACCCCCACCCTCAACTACAATCGCGGTGATTGGCTGTTCAATTCAGAGCAGCCAATCGCAGCATTTCTCAGTGTTTCAGGCAGATTGTCTGAAACTCTGCTGTCCCACCCTATGATCGGTGCTCTAAAAACACCAACTATAGGCTGGTGCCTGGCAGCGCCAGGCATCACCTCAACCTGCTTTGATTGGTGTGATAGACGATTATATAGATCGTACCAATCACAGGGCATAGATTTGTTGTGACCATGCTGTGACATCCCTGTGACCTGCCTGGGATCGGAGCTGTAAGATCACCAACCCTAGGCTGATGCATGGCAATATCAGTATTACCTTAACCTACTCTGTTTCGTGGGATCTAAGATGACATCGATTGCACCAATTCACAGCACACAGACGCAGTGTGACTGCTATGTGACCTGTCTGTGACCACCCTACACAGAAGACATCTGTAGGAAGATACCTGCCTGATCTCTCCTCATCCACCCCAAAATGTTTTCCTTCTCGTCCCAAAAATGCTATTCAGTGGAGGAGGCATACGCTTTCCTTGCCTCCAACACTGACAGTGAGGGAGATGTGCAGGCCAGACCGCTACGTTGTACCTTCAGTTCCAGGAGGTAGTGATTAAGGCCCTGATATTAGGAAGTGAGGAAGGAGCAGGCCCCAGTACTTCCAGAACTGAAGGTGCTCATATTGTACCAGGCCATCATTTCTTGGGGGAGGTCCCTTAAAGTGGGAAAAAATGTAAATCGCAAAAGAAGTGACGAGTGTGTTACAGAAGGGGAATAAGCAAGGACACCTTTTATCAATGCGACACCTGCCCAAAAAAACCTGGCCTTTGTATGAAAGATTGCTTCAGGCTGTACCACACATCCATGGACTACTAAATTCATTTCTGACTTACACAACTGACGTATGACAACCTGACGAACACTACACAACTGACAAATGACAACCTGACGAACACTACACAACTGAGGAATGACAACCTGACAAACACTACACAACTGATGTATGACAACCTGACAAACACTACACAACTCATGTATGTCACTGCATTATAAAATTCATATACCTGGAAAGCAGTAGATCAGTTCCAAAAAGGGGGTACTTGTTGGGCATTTCCACTGCTTAGGCAGATCAGGGGCTCTACAAATGCGAGATGATGCCCGCAGACCATTCCATCAAAGTCTGCATTCCAAAACATCACTCCTTCTCTTCCAAGTCCTGCTATGCACCCAAACAATGAATTTCTTCTGCATATTTGGTATCAGTGTACTCAGAAGAAATTGCACAACACCTTTTGGGGTCCAAGTTCTCCTGTTACCCTTGTGAAAATAAAAAAATTGAGGCTAGAAGATAATTTTTTTGGAAAAAAATTGATTTTTTATTTTCACGGCTCTGCATTATAAAAAAATAAATAAACTTTTTTGAAACACTTGTGCTCATCACACATCTAGATAAGTTCCTTGAGGTTTCTAGTGGGGGCTTCCACTGTTTAGGCACATCAGGGGCTCTCCAAATGCGACATGGCGTCCGCTCTCAATTCCAGCAAGTTTTGCATTGAAAAAGTCAAACGGTGCTCCTTCTCTTCCGAGCCCTGCCGTGCGCCCAAACAATGGTTTTATCCCACATGTGCAGTATCAGTGAACTCAGGAGAAATTGCACAACAACTTTTGAGATCCAATTTCTCCTGTTACCTTCGTGAAAATTAAAAAAAATTGGGTCTAAAGTAACATTTTAGTGAAGATGGTTGTACAGATTTAGGTTTTCAACTCTTGGGCTATTATAGTGCCATAGCTCTAATACAGTTGAATGCAAAGTTGATCATAATTGCTCTTTTGTTAGAAATAAACCTGGACAAGTATGTTACACAAATGTAAAGCTTATCATTTTGGGTCCCATTTCATGAAATATAACTATAGATCTTTCCAAATTGTGGCTGGTATAAGGCTGGTAAAAGTTGGGTATATTGTAGAGTTGAGCAAAATGATTCATAGGACCTTGGTCCAGCAGCCACGTCGGTAATACATACTCACAGGATCAGAACCCTTCTTCTATTTGCAGGTATCGTTGGCTCCTCTTCTGATTAGTAGGCTCAGCACAACGTTATTACTGCGGTGTGAATTCACGCATGGCGTTGCACCAGGCTTATTCATCTGAAGAAGCACCAGAGATGCCAGCAGAGAAGAGGAGGTTTGCAAGGCTCTACCCTGGCGGCCACAGACTACCCATGTGGCTACTGGATCAGAGTCCAGCAAATTGCTCAATTTTAAAATACTTCTCATAAGCAAAAAATCCTGGGGTTGACTAAATTTTGGCACAAGCAGGACTGTAAGAATTTTTCTAATGCCTTGAAGACTTGATAATCCCTCAGATCTAGCGTCATCCAACTTAAACCTAATGACACACAAAGCGTTGAATATACATGAGTGTAAATAAGGCAATTATCGCACCAGTGTCATAAGGATACCGGGTCAAAAACTGTTAACAAAGGGCTGTAACTTGGATATGAAATACCAGAAGGACAAGTTTTTTTTTAACTCTCACATAATGCATTTATTTCAAATGGATCAAAATGGGATATTTTAACCAAAAGTGTTGTTTGTTTTGACAGTCAAAAAAGTTGGTCATGGTTAAAAAATAGTTTCTGATAGACCCCAATGGATCTTTCTTAACAAACTTTCCTAGAAAGTCCCTTCGTTGAGTGTTGAACATTTATGACCAGACTGGTCGACTGTGTTAGTAAATATGAATTGCATATAGTTGCATTGAACAATTGTTTTCCTCATGATCGTTCATTTAACCATCAGCCTACTTCTATTTAGGGTACTTGGCCACCTCAAGGGTCATATTTGTTAAAAATAGAGCATCAAAGGTTGACAAACTCCAAATGCTAATAAACATTTGATAAGAATTAGTCGAAATCTAACGATTTTGATAGTTAATCGTTTTAAAATCTGTTGTTCATGATCTAGTTCCATCTGACATTTCCGATGGTCAGACCATATGGACATATGATCGAGCATGGCACGGTCTGAAATAAATTTAAAAGATAAAATGACCTTAAAATAAACCAAATACTATTGCAATCCTGAACAGCTTGTGTGAGAGTTTATTATGGTTCCAAACCATTTCTTCAACCAAGCAAACAATATTGTCAGTAGTGACAGGGCTCATTTCTTTTATATAGACTCATTGCTAACTTAATATGGCCCTTGGTAAAAGAAAAAAAATCTTGTATCGCTCCAAACAAAAACAAAATACAGAATAAAAGTTTGTCTTGATTTATTTCGCCAAATATTAATCTTCTGATCTGCACTTCCAAACACCCAGATAATCAATTAAAATCTGTCTCAATCACGTAAATCCTCTTCATATTTTGATCTGATCTGGAATTTTTCTGAACATCTTAGTAATTTATATGCTTGAACGTGTAGAATTTATATTTACACTTTTGGACATTTGCTTTTTTTTCCTGTACACATGTATCTTTTTAATTAAATTGTTAGTTTTTCTTTTTTTTAATCTAGGGAGGGCATGAGGGAACTCATTAACGGCAGTACTTTGAAGGAATATGATCTGTTTTTGATTAGATCAAGTGTATTTTATGGAAGAGCCAGAACTGATGAAGAGGACTCACTGATGGCGATGAATACATGATCTCGATTTATCTCACTGTCTGCATAAAGAAACCATTTGATCTGTCGCTGAAGCCCAACCAAGAGTAAAAAAAGACATTAGCGAGAAAGCATCAGAAAGGTCAGTAGAACACGATGGTTGGGGGGGGTGATATTGTTTCCACAAATAACACGAACAAATATTATATTAAAAAATCTGCTTCTAGAGATAAAAAATCATTTATATCTTTTTTCCATAATGAGTCACTAGATCAGTGTAGAAAGACTATTTTTCCTTACTATTTACATATTGAAATATACTTTTTATAACTTGCCATTTTTTTATCGGTATATAACTTTTTATTGCGAAATGTCAGAGTTCCTATTTTATAAAACTGGGGAGAGTAAAAGGGTAAGTGGTCGAGTCAACTTATTGTAAGATTACCTTCGAGACACGGGAATTACATATTATGGAAAAAATAGAATCTATTTAGTGAGTGATAATAATAAATCTCAAAATGGGATAATTACAGATGTTCAAGGCACCATAGACCCAATAATCTGATTTCTAGAGAAATATAAAATGTGGAATTCTATAGAAATATAGCATTAACAAAAAGTGGCAGCATGCCCCACACCAATTACTCAAATTCCATTTTTTTATGTTGGCATTAAAAATTAAATAGTGGTGATTCTTAAAGCTGTTCACTTAATGTAACTGTTTAAATTCTTGTTTTTGAATGTTAAAACTATAAAATCCAATAAAAATTAGTTATATAAAAAAATTTAAATACTAGTCACATATTAGCTAGTTGACCCCTTATTTGCCTTCTCATACCCATCCCATGTCCGAGCTTTCTTGAAGGCGGGGGACTGGCATGTGAAGTCTACACCCACTCGGTGCCTGCGTTGGTCAACAGAGCCGCAGTCTCATCCTGTCCCCTCCAAACTTGGAAGCTTGGAAATTTGTTGGGAACCCATGCAGTAGAGGAGAAGAGAAATAGGAGGTCAGTATGAGAATATGCTTTATTATTATAAACTACACTGGGTGCTGGGTGGACGTAAAACATGGTGGACAAAATCATCCATCTGGTATGTCTGAGCAATCAAAGAAGTGATCAGAATGCAAATATTATTATAATTAATTTTAAGCAAGTGTTAGTAGGATTTCTACTGATCTGGATGGTGTTTCTGCACATGAAGGGTTGGCCTAAAATAATCCATGTTTTTCATGTTTCCTGGAAGATAGCAAATACATTGAGGATATCCTTGGCCAAAAACTAGTATGTAGAAAAAGGTGTATATATAAATTCAGAGTTTAATTGAGAAAATCCATCAAGGGGCTGTGAATGTAAAAGAGCCTGTTGCTTTTTAGTTTTGATGAAAAATTCTGTGTTGATTTGCTGATGAAGAAAAAATATTATCATTGTTTTAAGTCATATATAAGTCAGTGGAGTTCTCAGCAATAAGAGGAACATGAAGAGATCTGACCTCAGCAAAATAGCTGTAGTGGTGGCAATGGCGCTGATTTCTTGTGCCTGAGGGGACCCCAGAGATTCCTCCGCCACATAAATGACACGTGTGGAATAATCTTGTATAGACTTTGCATTGCTTAAAGGAATGCTTCTAAGCTCAGGTGTCTCTTTTTTGTTCTTGCTGCCCTTGCTTGGTTTATCTTGGGAGGCACTGGAGCCATGGTCTTTGTAACATGTATTATCAAAGGCATATAATGCAGATTTTTCAATGGGGCATTGGAAGTTTGTCATGCTTTGACACCAGTGTCTCTTCAGCTCCCGTTGTCCTCGGTTGGCTTCTATTGAGTCCTATAAAAGTTGTAACTTATTTCATTATGCACATGGAAAACATGTTGGTGGTGACAAATGTTTGGGGAAATAATGAATGTTTTACTCTTCTCATATTTATTATCATTGTAATATGGTGGCCATAACATTCCCTTGTAGTCTATAACTATACAGCTGGTACAAAAAGATTTTATTCTGATCCGGCATCAAGAGACAAAGAAAACAGATGTTGTCCAACGTTTCGACCAAGAGTTGGTCTTTTTCAATGACATTTGCAGCTTCTCATTGACACATTGAACGAGAGCAAAACGTGAAGAACAACTCTCCTGCCAAAGTGGAAGGAGAGTTGTTCTGCACGAGATCCACCTCTTGCAACTCGCTGTGTCAATGAGAAGCTACAGATGTCCTTTAAATAGACCACCTGTTGGTCAAAACGTTGGACGATATCTATTTTACTTTGTCTCTAGGTGCCGGATCAGAATAAAATCTTTATTTAATAAGATTCCTCATTTTTGTTGCCTTCTTGGGTGTTGAGGTCTTCGTTACTACCGTATTATACAGGACCGCAGTTTCCTCAAGCATGACCATCTACATAGCAGTGCTTCCGGCTTATCTGTACTTATGCAGATGGTACAATCTCTTCCATTGCTATGTCTGTCTTCTATGGCATGATGGGATCAAAACAGTCATGGGTTTATTTCTACCGTTGATCCAGGAGAAGGGAATGCTGATCAACAAGAAGAACGGTGGAAAATTAAATATTTTTTTATCGTCGTACAAACAGTTCTTTTTAAATATAAACGTTATGTGCTCTATCTGGTTATGTTCGTGTACTTTTTTTTTCTTTGTTCAGTTAATGGGAAGATAATCATAATTTTAGAGCGCATTGAAGCTGGTATGAAGGTATGTCAAGAGACTCGAGCCTTCTCCCTTAATCTCTCAAATGGTTTACACTAGTCTCAAGTCAAGGGTTTTTTCCCTCTAAAATGGCATTATCTCCTTAGCTCAGCTCATATTTATCAAATATGGCACCGAATTACCCATCAAACTCTGGAAAATGTTACGTTCCTCTCATGCAAAAATGCCTGGATGTCGGCGTCTGCATCTTGTCTCAAATTCTTTCCCTGACATGAGCTCAATTTAACTGTGTCCATAATTCCTTCTCGCTTTGCAGAAGAAAGTTTAATTTCTGCACACGGTGAGGCAAACCATTGCTTTCAAGCCGGCCCATTCCGGCGTGCAATTTTCACTGACGTGTGTAATTCCTCTACGACATATGATATAAACACAGCAAAGAATGATGTGTGGGCAAGTACAGGCAACAGGCCCGTATCTGTAAACAAGCATTGAGATACTTATGAACATGTCAAAAGTTATAGGAGCAGATTTATAATCACTTAAGATGTGGTAATGTAAAGAAGCTTCTTCTTTATCCACCGTCAAACTTCAGAAAGCTGAATTGCAATGCACCCCAGTGAGCTGCCACCCAGCATTCCAGAAACCAGCTTTGTAAGTTCGGATGCCATGTCATATGACCTGCCATGTACCTTTCAGGTTGACTGTATTCTGAGCTTCTTGCTGTCTGTCGTGAGCTGTCTTAGTAGTTCAATGCTAAGCCTTCAAGACTACCTCTACCTAAGATGTTATCTACATGGTGGACATAGTCATTTGCGAAAATAGGGATGGGTAATCTCAGTGTACAAACTCTGCTAGCCGATGGCAAACCATAGATCTCATTATGGTAGAATCCCATGCAGCATCCACTTCAGTAAGTGTTTTATGGACTTCCGGAGGTCAAATGGAAATTGTACTTATTCTAGCACTTCTAATGCTCAATTATGCTGTTGCTCCTTAAAGGAGTTGTCAGGGATTTTATAAAATGTTGAAGAACAGCAGAAAAGTTCTAAAATAAAAATCAATACTCACCTTTTCTATTTCTCAAAGTTCTCATGATCCAGTGGTCCCCACCGGTCTCAATTTATTTCTGTGCAGCAATGATGTCGCCAAAATCCAAGTGACTTCTGCAGCCAATCATTAGGCTTAGTGATCTCATACTGTACACACTAGCATCACTATTGGGGCTTGTGATTGGCTACAGTACTGAAGTATAGGTACATCACTGGTCTCGGCAATAGTTCTGGTATGTATGGACAAAGACAGCTAAGTCCAGTGATTGGCCACAGCAGTGACGGGGATGTAGGTGGCTTCATTGCTGCATTGATGTTAACCACCCGAGTGTCAGTCATCGAGTTGTGTCAGACTGAAAATGTATTTTACAATCTTTTTATGCAGGTAATCCAGGGCAGCACAAAGGCTCAGTGGTTAGCATTGTTGCTTTGCACTGCTGGGGTCCTGGGTTCAAATCCCACAAAGGATAACAAAGTTTGTATGTTCTTCCCATATTTGCGTGGGTTTCCTCTGGGTTCTCCGGTTTCCTCCCACACAACAAAGACATACTTATAGATAATCTAGATTGTTGGGCTCCAATAGGGACAGCAATGATGATGTCTGATGATGATGGCGCTATATAAGCAAAGCCTAATAATAATTTGTGTGACCCTGTGGGATAATGTCAGTCAAGATCCATAATTCTTCACACTAATAAAGTCATCTACTGATGATGGAGATGCTAATAATTGTAGCTGACCTATATGTTGAGGCCGCTTAGAAGATATATTTCATTAAATTGTTCAGATAAGATCTAATTGTAAATGTATTTGGGTAGTTGTTTGAAGGCAAATGATTTCCCACCTACACCAAACACCCCACACAATTATTTAGCGCAGTGTCTTCGGTTGCATTTTGAGCGCAGCATCCTTGTTCTTAAGGTGTTGAATGCAGACAGCTTTCAGCTGATAGAGCCTATCCAACGTGCTTTATCACCACTGGTATTTCCTTCCTAAACAGGCATTACTTCTGTGCAAGGGGGAAACCTGTCACATCAAGTGATCAGCACTATAAGTGCCGCCCGCATGGGGCTGATATGATCTTTGCCCCAACTAATTTCTAATACTTGATAAAAGAGCGAAGAGAGATAGCGAGCAGCTGGTTTGAGATCTGTTTTCCCAGTTTAGAGGTCAGCTGTCCTTTGTTTCTTCCTCTCCGCACTGATACTATGACACTCCCAGCAAAAGCACATACTCAATCAAGCCTGGAGACTGAGTGCTCGACAATGAACGTGAGGAATACTACTTGCATTACCGATCTTAGGTTTTGTGTAAAAAATCAATGCATGTTAGAATTTATGGTACAATGTCCAGAACAAAAGCCATGTCTCCACTCACGTCATCTGCTCTAACTTAATACCTTTAGGAATAACTATATGTAGCAAGAAATGTAATAGACGGGTAATGTTTCTAAACTCCTGGGAAGGGAAAATGTGCAGTTTACCAGTCACCAGCTGTCTCCTGTGATCAGATTGAATATAAGTTAGTTAGTTTTACTTCCAGAGCTTGCAGAGAATATGTTTGGCTAGAAATCGAAATGTCTAATCTGTTATGCAGTACTGGGAGTCTTGGATGAATGTAAAGAAAATATGAGTTTTTCACAATCTTGAATATTTGAATGGTTCTGTATCTTTTCTATTACTTCATTAGTTAATAGAGAAAATATTTATATACATTTACTGTGTTTTTTCATGTTTGAAATAACCATCACCTACAGGGATGATTTTTTTTTTTTTGCTGGCTAAGCATGGATTCATGATGTAACACTGGATCATAATATTCTGACAATGGCATCACTTGTCGTGTGAATTGATTGGCTGCATTCTAAGTGTTGTCCTTGACCTCTACTCTATAGATAGGCTTCATTCTTGGTGAATTCATTAGCCTCTAACGAATGGATAGGCTGCATTCTCGGTGAAGTCATTGATCGCCAGAGAATGGATAGGCTGCATTCTTGGTGATGTCCTTGGCCACTAGTGAATGGATAGGCTGCATTCTCAGTAATGTCATTGGCCTCTAGAGAATGGAGAGCCTGTAATCACAGTAATGTCATTGGCCTCTAGTGAATGCATAGGCTGCATTCTCGGTGGTGTCATTGGCCTCTACAGAATGGAGAGGCTGCATTCTCGGTGAAGTCAATGGCCTCTACAGAATGGATAGGCGTTATTTTAAGTGAAGTCATTGGTTTCTAGAGAATGGATAGGCTGCATTCTCAATGGTCATTGATCTCTAGAGAATGGAGAGGCTGCATTCTCAGTGATGTCACTGGCCTCTAGTGAATGCATAGGCTGCATTCTCAGTGATGTCACTGGCCTCTACAGAATGGAAAGGCTGCATTCTCGGTGAAGTCATTGATTGCTAGAGAATGGATAGGCTGCATTCTCAATGGTCATTGATCTCTAGAGAATGGAGAGGCTGAATTCTCAGTGATGTCACTGGCCTCTAGTGCATGCATAGGCTGCATTCTCAGTGATGTCATTGGCCTCTGCAGAATGGATAGGCTGCATTCTCGGTGAAGTCATTAATTGCTAGAGAATGGATAGGCTGCATTCTTGGTGATGTCCTTGGCCACTAGAGAATGGATAGGCTTCATTCTCTGTGATGTCATCGGCCTCTAGTGAATGCATAGGCTGCATGCTCAGTGAAGTCATTGGTCTGTAGAGAATGAATAGGCTGCATTCTCAGTGAAGTAATTGATCTCTATAAAATGGATAGGCTTCAATCTCAGTGATGTAATCGGCCTCTAGTGAATGCATATGCTGCATTCTCAGTTATGTCATTGATCTCTAGAGAATGGATAGACTTCATTCTTGGTGAATTCATTAGCTTCTATAGAATGGATAGGCTGCATTCTTGGTGATGTCCATGGCCTCTAGTGAATGGACAAGCTTTATTCTCAGTGATGTCATCGGCCTCTAGTGAATGCATATGCTGCATTCTCAGTGAAGCCATTGATCTCTAGAGAATGGATAGGCTGCATTCTCAGTGATGTAACTGGTCTGCATAGGAACTATGCTTCATGAAAATGCTGCTTTGGTGTTGAAACACATTGCATGGACTTTATAACTCTAGTTTTATTTCTGCTTGTGTTTTGATACGTAGAAGTTACTTTCTAATAATAATAATAATAATAATATAATTGAATTTACATCATGCTGGATCCACTTTGTATTCATCTGGACTCTCCCAACTATCTGCAGCCAATGCATAGGGCTCATACTCACTTGTGAAATATGGCCGAATCTCGCATGGTAACACCCGGCTCTGCCGCCGTCACTTCGGAGCTGAGCATGCAGCTCCATGTATTGCTATGTGGCCGCACGCTCCACTCTGGAGTGCTGGCGGCAGAGTCGGGTTTTAACATGCAAGACTCCGCCGTATTTCACGCAAGTGAGTATGAGCCCTTAGTGTTATCCTCTGGGCTTTGTTAAAACCCAATAGAAACCTGGTTAAAAAAAGATGAATGCCAGTATGCACATTTGCCAGTATGTAAACAAAAATAACCAAAACTTTTTTTTTTTCTTTATTTTAGATGGACTTTTGGATTAGTTTGGGTCTTTTATCTTTTTATGTAGCGATCAGGTTAACAAAGTTTTGTTTCCTGATCTATTACTTTATAATTTCTACAGTAAACTTATATTTCATTGCCTTGTGCTGTCGGTAAGATAATATTTATGTGCACAGAAAACTACGATATGCTAAAAAATTATCCAGATCATTGTGATTCACAGTCTTATGAAAGTGGGTATTTGGCTACAGTCCATTATTATCCAGTGACTGCACTTTATTGTAAATGCATCTAGAATACCGTATACAATACGTGAACTCTGTCACACCTGGAAGAATGGATCTGAAATGACCAACCCAATACAATATTAATGTACATTTTCACCCTTAACGTTGCAATTAAATGTATAAATTATTGCAACTATTAATCACTTCTAATATCTTAATCATAAAAAGGGATTTTGCGGTTACGTTTTTTAGCCAAAAAAGAGGGGGAAAAGTGTAAGTCTTTCTGGGCGCCAAGGTAATATGCTAAATAAAAATGTATTTATCCCCTTAAGGTCATTGTAATTTGGTGCAGTAGTAAGTGAATATTTGGCAGTGTTCCACCAGTTTCTCTTGGAATCCTGGCTTAAGACACACAACTTATCTAGCTAGACTAGAAGTTTACAAATGCATGTTTAAAATGTCCTAAGTTTTGTCAGGGACAGAACATAAAACTGCTGGGTGATAGTTTTATATCCTCTATTTCTTCAGTACAGAGGTAATGCATTTCTGCAGTATTCAAAGGCTATAATAATGGTATATACAGTATGTGTTATGCAGTGACTAGGGACTGTGGGCGCTTACCTGATCCCACGAACTAGAGGGTGAACTAATCTATTCAAGTCCCCTGGTTTACCCCGGAACTTGGAGAAGTCGGGTCACGTAACTTGCTATACTCCTATCTCAGCCCTAATCTGTTCTCTCCCCCACCTAGGGAGGTAAGAGGCCGAATTGTATAAAGGTACCTTCACACATAACGATATTGTTAACGATATCGTTGCTATTTGTGACGTAGCAACGATATCGTTAATGAAATCGTTCTGTGTGACAGCGACCAACGATCAGGCCCCTGCTGGGAGATCGTTGGTCGCTGAATAAAGTCCAGAACTTTATTTCGTCGCTGGACTCCCTGGAGACATCGCTGGATCGGCGTGTGTGACACCGATCCAGCGATGTCTTCACTGGTAACCAGGGTAAACATCGGGTAACTAAGCGCAGGGCCGCGCTTAGTAACCCAATGTTTACCCTGGTTACCATGCTAAAAGTAAAAAAAAACAAACACTAGATACTTACCTACAGCCGTCTGTCCTCCAGCGCTGTGCTCTGCACTCCTCCTGTACTGGCTGTGAGCCGGAAAGCAGAGCGGTGACGTCACCGCTCTGCTTTCCGGCTCACAGCCAGTACAGGAGGAGTGCAGAGAAGCAGAGCGCAGCGCTGGAGGACAGACGGCTGTAGGTAAGTATCTAGTGTTTGTTTTTTTTTACTTTTAGCATGGTAACCAGGGTAAACATCGGGTTACTAAGCGCGGCCCTGCGCTTAGTTACCCGATGTTTACCCTGGTTACCGGCATCGTTGGTCGCTGGAGAGCGGTCTGTGTGACAGCTCTCCAGCGACCAAACAGCGACGCTGCAGCGATCCGGATCGTTGTCGGTATCGCTGCAGCGTCGCTTAATGTGAAGGGGCCTTAAGATTACACTTATTAGACAGACAAGGAAGTGTTATAGTTCCACCCCTCAGTGTGTCTGGAATGCAGTTACTGACAGCTCAGCTGTCCAATCTGGTACAGGGGCATGCTGAAGCTGTCAGTGTATTGATTGACAGCTCGACGATCCAATCTGAGACTGGGAGAAATCGGCTGTCTCCAGGTGTTCATTATACCAGGTGATTGCCATGCTACTTAAGTGAGCTATTTCTCCAGACCTCTGTCAGACGTACACTCAACAATTGAAGTTTGTGCTTCCTGTGCCTTGAGTTCTGTATGCTTGATTTTTTGTTGCCAGACCTTGGACTTCGTTCTGACCATCTGACTATTTAACCCCTTATGCTCTGATCCATTATCCTCCTGGTAATCTGACCTCAGAACGTTACCTGACCATGCTTTTGTCTCTTCCTTGTGACAGAGTCACTGGTGAAGTGATGGAGGGGAGATAAGTGTCACTGCGCATGATGGCATTTTTGATGTAAAACCAGAATAGTTCCTCCAGCACACGTGTTGAGAGGATTAAATGAGAGTTATGTTACGGGCTGGTTTTAGTGGACCTCCATAGAGCGGGTGGGAGGGAGTCCACCGTCTCTCCACCTGCAGAGTCCTGACAGGACCTGTGTGATGTCAGGATCATGTGATCAGTCAGATGATGCAGGAGTCACAAGGTCTGGGCTTTAATGGCTGAAAGCCAGAGCTTTCAGTTTTCAGTATGTGCCTAGAGAGGGAGCACTCCAGGAAGGTGTTGCTTGGACTTGGAAACCTTAGCAGTGTGTGTTCTGCCAGCCCTGAACAGGAGGAACCCCGCTCACAGAAGGACTGTGTTCTGCTACCATTTTGTTTTATTTTCCTGTTTTGCCCAGAGGGCTGTATTATGCTTTACTACAGCTTGATGTATGCTACCTACAATAGATCAATGGAAGTTCTTAAAGCTGCAGTGTACCCGTGTCTACCTCTGTGTGCAGCCAAGTGAGCCAATCTACCACATTCTTCTGTTTATGACATACTCTCCTGGTTTCTAACCTTGGACTCCTTGACCATTCTGACTCACAGATTGGCCATGAGATGTGACTAGCGTCATATTACATCTGGCCACCACCCAGACTCAGAGGTACCTTTTTATTTTTCTGATAAAGTACTGATGTCACAGCCACTGTCGGCAGTGAGGGGCTATGGTGGGGTCTTCATTAATTTAATTATCTGAGTTTGCTTTTAACAGTCAAGTAAATCAATCTACTGGAAAAACACCTTTATTCTAAAATTATGGTTTTCATCCCCATTTTGGTGAATTTTCTAGGATTAGTTAGGAATGCCCTGGGATGGAGGTCGTCGTGCAGAGACTTGGGGATGTCTGGAAGGAGGTTCAGAAGACTATTGGGACTGCTCAGATTCACCAAAAATGAAAGGCTGATAGAAGACGTTCAATGGGTCCTGTTTTTAAGATTGTGGATAAGGTTTGGTTGTCATCTAGGAACATTAAACTTAAAGTGCCATCGGTGAAGTTGGATTCAAAGTTTATTGGTCCATATGAGATCAATCCTGTGGCATTTAGATTAAAGCTTCCACCAAATCTTCAACTTGTGCCTTTTGAGGTCATCTATTGTGGATTTTGATGTGTGTTTAAGATCATCAGTATCCATTTGTAGAATACATCCTCTTTTCAACTTTCATTATTTTATAAATGATGTTATGTTTGCATGTAGAATCCTCTAAATGAAATGTTCCCCGTGCCATTATCTGAAGCACAATCCCAAAGCATGATTGATCCACCCCCATGCATAATGGTTGTCGAGTTGTTATTTTCCTGAAATTGTGTTCCTTTTTTCTCCTCTCATACCTTTTGTCATTATAGCCAAAGAGTTTTATTTTAGCCTCATTGGTCCACATGTCTTGTTTTCAAAATGCATCAGGCTTGTTTATGTGTTCTTTTGCATATGTCTGACGCTGAATTTTATGGTGAGGACGCAGGAGAGGTTTTCTTCTGTTGACTCTTCCATGCAGGCCATATTTGTGCAGGGGTCTCTGAACACTAAAACAATGCACCACAACTCCAGAGTCTGCTAAATCTTTCTGAAGATATATATAGTGGTAGACCAGCTCACTCAATGGTACATGGAGATAGAAATGGGAACACTGTCTCTTTAAATCTTCCGTTCGTTTATTATAAAGGCAGCAAAAATCATTGTGAAGTGAAAATAAACACAGCCCTTCGGTCAAAAACGGAACCACAAAACAAAATGGTATACAGTCTCTACAACTGCAGGGATCCGCTCGCTGTCCTACTGAACACTGACTGCCTCTGGAGGCTGACTATTTAAGCCCCAGACCACATCCTGGAGTGGAGATAAGGTGGACAACCTCCCACCCACTCTATGGTTGTCTACAAAAACCCATCTCTTTAACAAAATGGCCAGTTAACCCCTCTCCACATTTAATGTGCTGGAGGAAAACTTTTGGGTTTGAAATCATTGAAGCCAACAGCCTCCAGCACTTTGCCAGTGACTTTGTCACAATATATGTTGCCTAAAATACAAAATGTGTCATCACAATAATAGTAATTTTGACCAGGGGTGCCCAAACTTGTGCGTGCTACTGAATATCCTCTATATTTGCTGCCCTCCATAACTGTAGCCTGTTCTGTCTGCCTTTCCCGAGATTGTAGAGACTTCCCCTCTCTCTATATAATGGAGACCTGTTATCTCTAACAGTGAAAGAAGCTAGGGAGAGAGAGTTATGCGTTAGACACCAAATATACTGTAAATATTGAGAATTGTGCTGCCAAAATCAATTATATTTAGGATGTTCAGATCAATCATGATCAAAATTTTTTGATCTCTTCCTTTGTTCAGGGTATCCAATTATAAGTCAGCATTATTGGAGAAAGAGTCTTTTTTTCTCTTTTTCCAGAAACTGCACCACATCTGCCCATGGGCCACATTGGCTTAAACATGAATGAACTGCAATTACAGACACAGCTCATGGATAGCCATGGTGGACAGATTTGGGGATAATAAGACAATATTTGGGGTTGAATTTCAATTGCTTCTATATTTTTACATATTGCATCATTGTATAAATATATCATGGCTATAATTGGCCTTTATTTTGCTTCATCAAGGGCCAATATTCTATAAGTTATCATTGATTTTTTAAACCACTAATGCTCCGATCCTTTTTTTACATAGTATTACAGGGGGTACAAAATGATGTTACTATTTATTATAAACTAATTTTCTTTGTTAAAAGTAAAATATTGAATTTTGTTTGAGTTTTTTTTATTTGAACCTATAAATTTTCCTTTGTATGTGCTACATATAACTCAGTAATCCACTTTATGTTTTTCCTTAGAATTTTATTTACTTATTTTTACTTCGATCTAGCTCCGTCAAATGTGAAATCCTTTACTAATCACTTTACACGTGTAGGACACAAATGAGGTCTGTCATCCGAATACCTTGAGCGCACAAAAAAATCTAAGTGTAGATTGTAAGCCCTTGGGGCAATATTTCACCTCTCCCTGACATCATTATGCACAGCACTCTCATGGGTATTATTGCAATATGTCTTTTTCTTTACACCTTATACCTTTTTGCTGTAGAATTTTCCATTGTATTCTTTTTATTACATCTCATGTAGGAGTTATTCTTCCAAGGAAAGTTTATTGGAGTGAAATAAAGGGGAGATTTAATCTTTTAGTTTGTCCTAGCCCACTAGTATGTGCATGGTTGATGGTCCACGTGAACAGTCAAGTATGAATAGCCGTAACACATATTGTTGATGATCTGGAACAATGGTGCCAATCCTTTTTTACCTTGAGAGCCATATTCAACTCTTAAAGAGGGTCACGAGCCACATCAAGAATCCCCAGAGTAGAGAAATCCAGAGCCCCCATTAGTGGTATAACGTAAGCCAAAGCTTCCACACTGACATCACAGAGACAGTATTCAGGGTTCTATGCAAATTGCCTCTTCTGAGAAAAAGAGGACTTAAACTCTATAGCACCACCTGTTGGAAGTAGCGATCCTACAAGTCACAATCAACCCTTTAACGTGCAATATGACTTAGGATAAAAGCCAAATCAATATCTCAATTCGCAGACACGGTGTTTCGGGCTGTTGGCCCTCATCAGTGCGAAGCATGAGAACTGATTTGGCTAGGTGAGATGCTCTGGACTGGGGTCTAAGGGGTATCGTTTCTCCTTATGGAGAGTGACATACCATCTCTGGCTTGTCAAGGTAAAGAGGCTTATTCGCTGTCCAATGCTCCTCTGGGAAATATAATATGCAAATTGCCTCTTCTGAGAAAAAGAGGACTTATACTCTATAGCGCCACCTGTTGGAAGTAGCGATCCTACAAGTCACAATCAACCCTTTAACGAGTTGTGCAAATATGACTTAGGATAAAAGCCAAATAAATATCTCAATTCGCAGACATGGTGTTTCGGGCTGTTGGCCCTAGTCAGTGCGAAGCATGAGAACTGATTTGGCTTATTCAAGGTTCTACACTTTAGCAAAAATAAAAATGGTACCTCCTTCCCAGGACTGTTTCTTTAGATCTATCACATCCTTTTTTCTAAACTTGAGGACCTAGTAATTGTTAATCTCTCCAGTTGCTATCAACTGTTGATGAAATGGGTAGTATGACAAATTCCGAAGTATGTACACATTGCCCATACGGTAGATGCCAACATTTAACCATCTCCCTTTGAGGCCTTAGAGTTGTACCTTTATAGTATATATGTCCTTGTTGAGCACAACTGAAAATCGCCAGATGTTTCATGGAAGATATGAGTCAGTATTAGAGCCTGACATCCAAGAATAAAGGTTTATGATGAAGGAAAAGGCTTTTGACTCAAGAGGTTGTCCATTACTAACGCAGTGTTGACTACCTACTGAATTAAGGGCAAGAAAAAGATAGCAATATGTGACCTTTCCAACTGTCTCATCTTGGCACCATAAATCTTCTACTCATATAGGGTGAAAAGCTTCAAGGTTGGGCTACTTCATAATGGTCACAAAGTTGTCCTTGCCTTATCTGATCAAGGTGGTACCTTTTTCTAAAAAGAAAGCATTATTTGAAATACTGAAACATGGAAATATGAGCAAAAGAATTGTTATTCAAGAATATAATACATACTATCTTTCATGTACACCCATTTATCAAATTAAACACAACCCCTCCAAAACTAAGCTGAAAAACACAAAATATAGATAGACAATGGGTAATTATAATGATGAATTCCTATGCTGGTGTTCATGATGTCATAAACCGTGAAAGCAAAGTTCAAGTGGTTTATAACTGTCACACCAGCATAAGATAGAAATTTATCTCGGTAATTGCACGATCGTATCTCTTGAGATATTTTTTTTTTTACATAGTGTAAGAGGTCCGTCCAGGCTCCGGCAAAACGTCTCAGAGGATCCATATCAGATAAGGATTTAATATTATCAAACTAATTCCCATCTCCTTCTATGCACTTAAAATTACTGAGTGTAATTTTGACTAGTGCGGTACCTATCAAGAAGAAGTGCAAAGTAATATTTTAATGCCGACAAAAATATTAATTTTTGAATTTTTATTGCCGGGATTAAAAAACTTTTTTTTCTTCTCTCTTTTTTTATTTTCTTACCTTTCTTAAAGTCATAATTATCAATATGCTCTTCATGCACTTAGGAATTGCTAATGTAAAAATTGAATATCAGAGTTTTATACTTCTTGCTACATTTTACATTTTATTGGATATCAGAAATATGGTAATGTCATAATATCTGTTGTGTTTGCAATTGGAAGTAATGTATGGTATGTTATGATTGTCAATGCCACTTTATGGGCATCATTTAATATTTGAGAAATATCTAAACCAACTCAAAAATACTTGTGGACGGAAATAATCGTTGTTAAAGCACCACTCTAACATTTTTTATTTTATTTCTGTGTTAGAGTGGTGCCGCTAATCTAAGTTTCGTGACTCTAGTATTATACTTACCAATTGCTGTCTTCAGTTCTTCCCGGCGCCGGTCCAGTACCATGGTGTCATCTTCTGACATAACTTCTGACTGACCATACGTCAGAGTTAATGATCATAAGATCTCTCTGTAAGTCTGAGAGCCTTGTTTGACTCTCATAGACTTATATTCAGTTGCAATTTCCAGCTCGCCCATCAAACACTGGAGCTATCCAGCATGTGACAACCTGCAGGAGTCTGACCAGAGTGACGCCGATAACAGATGAAGATGGCAGCTGGTAAGTATAATTCTAGATGGAGGGAACTAAGATTACTGGCACCACTCCAGCGGTAAAATAGAAAAAATGTTGGAGTAGCACTTTAAAACAAATGGCACTATATATTATTTCATAATTGTTGCATGAGGCAAATGCTTTGGTAGGCCATGGGTGGACCAGATGAGATAAATCACTACCCAACCAGAAGATGTCCAGCTCCACCAACAGTTCTAAATTTAAAGCATCCCAAGTACTGTACATCCTTCTGCAGCCTGGAGATGTCTCTTCCTTTTGTTGTCTTTGTGGAAGAGCTGACACCACAAAAGCCATTCCTTCACAGTTGAGATGGAGCCAAGAGACTAATCTAAACAAGTAATCACCAAACAGGGAACTGAACAATGGCATCTAGGGCACTGGTCTGATTGTTTTAAGAAGAACTAAAAAAAATTACATGGATAATTGTGTATAGTCAACAGTAAAATATTTAGAAATGATACCTTTTAATGGCTAAAGGTACCTTCACACTAAACAACTTCACAATGATATCGCTAGCGATCCGTGACGTTGCAGCGTCCTGGCTAGCGATATCGTTGTGTTTGACACGCAGCAGTGATCAGGCCCCTGCTGTGCCATTGTTGGTCGCTGCAGAAAGTCCAGAACTTTATTTCGTCGCTGGACTCCCTGCAGACATCGCTGAATCGGCGTGTGTGACGCCGATTCAGTGATGTCTTCATTGGTAACCAGGGTAAACATCGGGTTACTAAGCGCAGGGCCGCGCTTAGTAACCCGATGTTTACCCTGGTTACCAGCGTAAAAGTTAAAAAAACAAACACTACATACTTACCATCAGCTGTCTGCCCCCGGCGCTCTGCTTCCTGCACTGGCCGTGAGCGCCGGTCAGCCGGAAAGCAGAGCGGTGACGTCACCGCTGTGATTTCCGGCCGCTATGCTCACAGTGAGTGCAGGAAAGCAGAGCGTCGGGGACAGACAGCTGAAGGTAAGTATGTAGTGTTTGTTTTTTTTACTTTTACGCTGGTAACCAGGGTAAACATCGGGTTACTAAGCGCGGCCCTGGTTACCGGCATCGTTGGTCGCTGGAGAGCTGTCTGTGTGACAGCTCTCCAGCGACCAAACAGCGACGCTGCAGCGATCGACATCGTTGTCGGTATCGCTGCAGCATCGCTTAGTGTGAAGGTACCTTAACTGAAAAGATGGTAACGAATTACAAACTTTGGAGACTACTCAGGTCTCTTCATCAGGCATCAGGGTCTCGAAAGCTTCCAATTTGTTACCATCTTTTCAGTTAGCCATTAGAAGGTATCAAACACTGAGGACTCTCAATTCTAAATATTTTTCTACCTACTGGCTAACATGGTACAAAGATATATATCTTTCCTACAGTCAACAGTAGAAGTTTAGGGCTACATTTTAATAAAATTAGTTAGTGATGTATTCAGTATGAATTCAATAATCAAAAATGACACATACAGATTTGTGCCTTAAAAGAAATACCACCAGGGGGCTTCTGGTCTTTTCCAACGTTGCCTAGCTGATGGAGAACCGATAGCAAAGAAATGAACAAGGAGTTCAGCAAGACTGTTTTGTCTCCACAAAGTCCCAAACATAACTTTAGGCTAAATTCTGAGATTACTGGCGAAGAAGCAGGAGGCAGTCAACGTTTGCAGAACATATGTGGCAAGTTTACCAAGATGCTTCACAGACGATTTTCTATAAATCTGTAAAACAGCTTACTTAAGAAAATGGATGCAGTTTCAAAGCCTCTTTATAGTATTTTTTATATCTTTCTTTTTTATGTCATTATTTTTGAGAACTTCACTTCAAAGAATCTTCTTGCATGAATTAGGCTGGCCATAAATGCAACTTTTTTTTTTTTACGATACAACTTTCTGAAAGCTCAGAAATTCTCGTAATTTTAAAAATTGTAGGAGATAATCCATTGTATATTTCTAGCAGGACAGTCCTCACAAACGACAGAAGCAGCTTCCTCCAGGCTTGGCGGGAAGTATCATTGTTACCTAGTTATGACTCTCGTGAGAGCCCCGAAGCGGCAGCAATGTCACTCGTAAATATCACTACACACAACTTATACATATTGTGCTGACGATGATCATAAATTTTTCAGCAGCATGATTGATTTGCATCAACTATAAATTACAGTTTTATCATTGCTCTTCATGCACAACGGTCAGTTATCATTATGATGGCTTTAAAACGAGCAGATAATTAGCTAATGTTAAAGGACCAGTTGACTTATACAGTATGATGTCATTTACACTCCTATATACTTTATATACTAATATCAGATCTGATATGTTGTTTGACATATAAAATAATGAAAGTTATGTTTGGAAAGTTTATTGACCTGCAATAACTTTTTTTTTTTAAATGAATTCAGAGACCTCGTGTTCACCTCTTTCAATGTTGTGACACCAGAAACTTTGGATGCAGTAATGGGAAAAAAAATAGAAATGTTGACAATGACTTTTAAGTCTTAAATAATTTTATATACGAGGCATTAAAAAAATGACTCACAAATTTCAGGCAGTAAATAGACGTGCTAGTCTGACTTGGACAGGAAAGCGCTCAACACTGTTATAAAATAAACTGATTTACACCGAAGATTTATAAATCTACACCTCCTGCACTTGTCCTGTGACTTCAGTATATTTCTTTCCGTTTACCAAACTTGCATTTATTTCCAAACCACAAAGGTTCGATTTGTAAATCATTACGCTCGGCGCTCGGGTTTGTTGAAATATTTAAATGTTCCATAAGTTAAGAAATCAATTTCGATATTTTGCTCTAGATATGCAAATAGAGTCGCAAATCTGCAGCCGGTGTCAGGCGAACCTTAAATGTAGGGTTTTGATTTACAAATCCCTGCGTTACACGACTGGCAGCAGAAGTGAGTTTGTAAAACACCGTTTTACAGCATCAGACTTTGCCAAACAGGTTCTCATTTTTATTAAACATTCTGATTTATGTCCGGTGCTCTCCAGAGATTTTTCATAAAATAACACGGAGACAAGACGGTTTTTATTTGGGTTTCGTCTAGGTGGTTGAAAATGTACAAAAGAGATTAGTTAAATCAGCTCAAAACAATACAAAAAGAGCATAACAATAAGAACAAATAGTGAAAACACTGACAGCATGAAACATGAGCTGACAAGCATCCCCTATAATGAAACCGTCATACAGGAAAAGCTCAACCTGCATATCCACTTCCTCCTAATTGTATTTTTTCTTATAATTTGACATCATTTTAAAAAGAAAACTCATATATTTCAAAATGCTCGCAAAATATAGTTTTATGTAAACCTTCGTTTGATGTACAGTCATTGTGATATACTCTGAGATAAATGTATCACTTTCTCATCGTAAGCATAGGTTCACTCCAGCGTATAAAAAATTGTTCAGTTTCATCCAGAAAAGTGAGATTTTTTTTCTCATTTGTCATCCGTATACAGTCCGCATGCAGTCTTTTATTTTTTCACAACCGCTATTAATCATTTGCAGTCTCCTATGCTACAGAATTGCAATGTATCTGTAAAAATCGGATGCTAGACTGTGGCTCCGTAAAGGTTGGCTTCACATTTGCGGATGAGGGCTTTGCGCAGGACTGCATAGTTCCTCTGTTACGCCCCGCCCACTACCGCACCTCTTTTTCAGCTCCGCCTATGTCGGCATGCGTCCTGTGTACCCTATTTTTAACATTGGGTACGCAGGCCATGCGGATGTATGCGGATGCCTCCGCATGTGTCGTTTTCACACTGCAACAAATTGCAACATGTTGGAGCAGCGTGAAAACGGTGCATGCGGAGGCATCCGCATATATCCGCATGGCCTGCATACCCAATGTTAAAAATAGGGTACGCAGGACTCATGCCGACATAGGCGGAGCTGAAAAAGAGGCATGGCTGTGGGCAGGGCTTAACTGAGGAACTACGCAGTCCTCCGCAAAGCCCTCGTCCGCAAATGTGAAACCAGCCTAAGACATCCGCTTTTGTTATGCACCCATAGACTTAATTGGGCGAGTCTCAACTGATTTACTGAAGAAACTGGTGCAATACACAGATTCGGTCAGTGAAAAAGAAATCACTCATCTGCATTGCCCCACTGAATAACATTTGTCTGAGTGGTGTCTGTTTTTTTCCACACACAGCACTTTGACCGAAAGTACAGTTGTGTGAACGAGTCCTAAAGCACAGAGTATCTGGTTCATCAATTGAGTACTAGAAACACATTTACAGAGTTTCTGACTGTTGAAATAACATACACAAGACTGACTGGCAAACAAAGACAACTACAGGGGGAATATGTTAGCTTAGTCTCTATAAACAAAAACACTTGCTCGGTGGTCAGATGACAAAGGTATTTCTGCACCAAACTGCCTCCAAGTCCTTTCTGCCTTCTGTTCCCAGTTTGGACAGGTTCAAATAGAGCACTCACACAGAACAGTGCCGGACTCTATAGAAACCCTGTCATGGGTTTACCATGACAGAGAGGAGCCAGAAGACTGCAGCGTCTGATTTCTCCTACTCCTGCACTGATTAGAAGCACTTCACCTTCATTGTAAATGGTGTAAATTTCTTTTAGCAATGCAGGAGTTAATCTGCTCAGTTGAGAGCTCCTAGAGGCTTTCATGCATTAAGATTCTCAGCTGTTCTCTGTTGGCCACTCCCATCTCTTATATAATCTGGGCCCTGGCTAGCACTCATTGTCAGAGATAGCTTATGCTGCATGGCTGGAGGTTGTTGTTGGTTGCTATTGAAAAAGGAGTTTGGTGGATTTATCTGTGACTGTTGCTAGGTTTTGAGTGTGTGATATTTCCCTTTCTTCTTCTACTTTGGTTTATCCCATCCTCCACTTCCCGGCATTTACCACTGTTGTTATGTGTGTATATTTGTATGATTGGTACCCTTTTTCATATTAGCTTGTTAGTTTGGTTGGTGTATTACAGTACACTATTACTCCCCTTTTCCCTGGGTGGGGGAAAGGTACAGACTGAGGGCACATTCAGATGCTAAGGCAAGTTACGTGGCCCTGGCGTCTTCACCATCAGAAGTAATCCGGAGAACAGGGCAAGTTAGGGTGCCCCTAGCGTTGGGGACAGAGAAGGAGTCCCTGGTCCTGGGACACCCGACAACAGAGTCATGACAAACTCTATGAGACAGTTGGGAAAGTTACATTTTAACCATAAATAGGTTATCTTATAACATCATGGGAAAGCATGGTGGCTCAGTGGTTAGCGCTGTTTTTTTTACAGCACTGGGGTTCTGGGTTCAAATGTGTCTTTATATCCACTCTCAGAAGGAAGAGGCACACTGGGTCGCAAATTGCAGCTCAAATAAGTGAAATGCTGTAAAGACTAAGAGCCGACACGCTCATGAGTACTTGTAGAGTTGTATTATTTGTGGCATAAATAGACCTGTAAATTATTTAAGGCCCATATTTAAATTTAAAGCAATATTGTAAAATTTTAGTAATAAATGTTTAGCAACGGCAGTCCATCAAACCTAATGGAAAAAGGTGTTTTTAATTGCTCATCTATTGCACTTTGTCTTTGTGCCGTTTAAGCCCATTCTCTTCCTTTTAAACCTCTAGAAATAACTTAAACAAGACAAAGTGTATCCCGTCACAAGCCAAAGAACTAATGCTAGGGTTTCTGTTCTAAAACCTATCAATACATCAACCTAAACATCTCACTATTTTATTGTCCAGCCATCACACGCATGTCCTGTCTTACCTCAAGGTTGCCTTTCAAAGATCTCTGAGGCTTAAGTGACCTAGATTTGTTATAATTACTTTTTGAATTTATGGTACAGGTATTGATGGATGTTTAATTTATTAATGGCAGGTATTGTGCCCACCAATATTGTCTGGGCCAGGACAGCGGCTGTTTTGTAATGATAACTATGCTTTAAGTGCATGAATCACAAAGATTGTCTGTTATTGTGCACATTAATACATTGTGCGAACAGAGGGGCTCAAACCTTAGACAAAATAAACCAGTGCTAGACTGTGAATTGTGCAGGTCAGTTTTCAAAGCCATGATACAAATATAATAATAATGCAATTTGTTCCTTAGCACTTGAAGGGAAAAAATGGTGTTTACTTACTTTAACCATTCAGAAATTCACAACATATTACACCCATGAGGATGCAATTAATATTACCATTAGTTTGGTTCCAAATGATTATAAAGGTAATTACTCAATGTAAATGTACCAAAAAAAAATCAAAGATTTTTGTTTTTCTTGCATTCCTAAAAAATTATTTAAGGGCTTCTGACACCTTCGGAGACAATTTTTGTTGCTTGCTTAACTGCATATATTTTGAAATAAAAAATATTTTTTACTGCTTGGTTTCATTAAAAAAAAATTCAACTTTTGACTTTTATGTTGGACTCTTTGTTTCCCTGTTCATTGCTGACTGCAATATGAGTTAAGCTGGCCATGAAAATGTCAGCTGAATAATGCTTTGTCCGATCGTTTGGTGGACAGCCATCTTGGCTGTCCCTCCCATACACAGGCGTTCTCACTCAGCCTGCTTTCTCTATGACAATCAGACGACTGATATCTTTCCTGGTGACTTAAGGTACCGTCACATTCAGCAACGCTGCAGCGATATAGACAACGAGCCGATCGCTGCAGTGTCGCTGCTTAGGTCGCTGTAGAGACGTCAAACACTGCAGCTCCAGAACGATGCAGGAGCGATCCAGTGACGTAACGGCGACTCACTTATCGTTCTCGCTCCATGTAAAAACATTGCTGGCATCGTTGCTTTTGCTGTCAAACATGACGATACACGCCGACCTGACGACCAAATAAAGTTCTGGACTTCTAGCTCTGACCAGCGATATCACAGCGGGATCCAGATCGCTGCTGCGTGTCAAACACAACGAGATCGCTATCAAGGACGCTGCAACGTCACGGATCATTGTCGTTCTCGTTGTAAAGTTGCTGAGTGTGAAGGTACCTTTATCTCTGGGAGGACAATGTGATCGGCAGTCCAAAGTCAGACATCTCACCCGACGATCAGTTGGCCAGTGAGCACATACATATTAGAGAATTGTCTGAATCTGTTGATTTTCGTGAGTTTGGCCAACACGAATGGGAGCCTTTTATTTGGAATTTGTAAGGGAGCTTGTCTTTAATGCAAACTTGTAAAAAAAAATTTAACTGTTTTTAGCTCTTCTACGTTGATTTATGACCACCTCAAAGTTAAGCTAAACCTTTGTGGTCTATAGACATAAATAAGCACAGAGGAGTAAAGATAAATGTAAAAGATTCCCAACATCAGGACAAGTTCACTGATGGATTTTCATTTAACTCATTCTGCAGCCACAAATGTTCAGGATAAAAAAAAACTGTATTTAAAAAGAAAAAAAAAAAGCAGTGTAAAAGTTTTAATGACATGCCATTTCAAAAATTATTTCAGACCAAAATAAATGTGTTTTAGTAAATAAAAAATACGTCCAAAAAGTGTTCATATAATTGATCTTTTGATTAAAGGTGGCCATTCGCATTGAATCCATCCATTTCTGCAGGACCAGATAATTATCTTATGTCTATTTCAGAGTCCTCGCTCTCCCTCACAGCAGATGGTAAGAAAAAGAAGAGTCGGACAGGTGGACTTCAACATGCCAGATCCTATGGGTTTGTGAGATAAGCCACTGACTGAGATGTCTATAGAGTGTGTATGTACGATCCTATGGTTTTGGGAGATAAGCCACTGACTGAGATGTCTATAGAGTGTGTATGTACGATCCTATGGTTTTAGGAGATAAGCCACTGACTGAGATGTCTATAGAGTGTGTATGTACGATCCTATGGTTTTGGGAGATAAGCCACTGACTGAGATGTCTATAGAGTGTGTATGTACGATCCTATGGGTTTGCGAGATAAGCCACTGACTGAGATGTCTATAGAGTGTGTATGTACGATCCTATGGTTTTGGGAGATAAGCCACTGACTGAGATGTCTATAGAGTGTGTATGTACGATCCTATGGTTTTGGGAGATAAGCCACTGACTGAGATGTCTATAGAGTGTGTATGTACGATCCTATGGTTTTGGGAGATAAGCCACTGACTGAGATGTCTATAGAGTGTGTATGTACGATCCTATGGTTTTGGGAGATAAGCCACTGACTGAGATGTCTATAGAGTGTGTATGTACGATCCTATGGGTTTGCGAGATAAGCCACTGACTGAGATGTCTATAGAGTGTGTATGTACGATCCTATGGGTTTGCGAGATAAGCCACTGACTGAGATGTCTATAGAGTGTGTATGTACGATCCTATGGGTTTGGGAGATAAGCCACTGACTGAGATGTCTATAGAGTGTGTATGTACGATCCTATGGTTTTTGGAGATAAGCCACTGACTGAGATGTCTATAGAGTGTGTATGTACGATCCTATGGTTTTTGGAGATAAGCCACTGACTGAGATGTCTATAGAGTGTGTATGTACGATCCTATGGTTTTGGGAGATAAGCCACTGACTGAGATGTCTATAGAGTGTGTATGTACGATCCTATGGTTTTGGGAGATAAGCCACTGACTGAGATGTCTATAGAGTGTGTATGTACGATCCTATGGTTTTGGGAGATAAGCCACTCACTGAGATGTCTATAGAGTATGCATGTATGATCCTATGGTTTTGGGAGATAAGCCACTGACTGAGAAGTCTATAAAGTGTGTATGTACGTAAATGGGGCAGGAGGAATAACTCTCACTTGAATGAGCATTCGGCCAACCACTATCTAAGGTTTACATACAGACTAAAGGTCCCTATAAAAATTAGGTGGCTGTCAACCAATCGATGCTTCTCCCATGCATATCAGTGTTCCCTGTGAGAAAGTTGCCATCAGACTTCTCTCACGAGAGCCTATCTCCTATAGAACAATGCCATCGGCAATCTGAAATTGGACATGTCCAATCGACCAATTCCCCAACAATCAGTTGGCCAGTGCCCCCTTACACATTATAGAGCCAGCTGTCAAAATCTGCGGGTTCAACCGAAATGAATCTGATGTGTATGGGCGCCTTTGGACTGCAAACAGTCTCTCGCAAGAACCATTACTTGCCAATAATAATGTTCCTTACCAGGCCACTATAATTCTCCTGGTTGGATGCAAGAGCAGTTTTGATGAAAATTTCCACCATATACTTCTGAAACTTTAAAAAAAAAAAAAATAGTAATATTTTTAAGCTACTTTTGAATATAATTTCCTGTCAATACACCTATGGGCGGACTACATGGATTTGATTTGCCTCTCTTTTTTGCCATCAGCTTTTATATTTATTAGACAGACATAGAAAGAAGTAAATGAAAATGTATTGACATATTAGGGCAAAAATTCTCAACCAGACCTGAAATGTGCAGCTAAAAAAAAGAGACTTAAAGCATAAAATTTTCAACTTCACTTAAGTTCTAAAAAGAGGAGACTTTTAGTTGTTTACTTCCATTCTCCCTACTGATTTTAGATTATTAGACAGGTACGATACCTAAAACAATAAATGTCCTCTGGAGAAACTAAATGAACCCTCAGGACTATTTGGAATCTAAGTGTCTTTCATCAAAGGAGTCAATGTTAATTTTTTTTTTCCCATTTTTTATTTCCTGGGAATATAGGGGGTTAAGGGAGGGAATCTCCGCAAAACAATTTGAGATGAAAGCCAGTGACATCACCTTACATTGTAGTCTTGGCCTCCAGTTAATTTCACAATTCCTTTAAGACACTCCAACATTGATTCTAGATCTTATTAGTCTGTAGCTCTCACTTGCCCTGTAATCTCTAGCCCTTGTATGAGAACAGCTGGGACAGCCACAGCTTGTACATAGACCCCATAATTGTGACAGCATATTACTACGTTCCCTGGGATTGTGCAGTCATAGTCATTAGGGTCAAAACTTTGGTCAATGTAATATTGAACAGCCCTCCCTGCGTGATACACTGTATCCTGAGCAAATCACATTTCACTGAAGGATATACACAGGCAAAGTTAATACACACGACTATGAAGCTGTACATTTGACCATTTAGTCTTACAACATAAATCTACAAAATTGTTCTTGAGTTAGGTTAAATAATACATCTTCAAGTAACATTAGATGGGGCAGAAGCCAAAATATTAAACTCTTTATCATCCCCCTGGATCTAGACCCTGGGCCAAAAATACTTAGGTCACTCAACTAAATTCACAGGTTTTATATTGTTTCAAGGTGTGTTAAACTCAGAACATTACAAATTCAGCAGTCAAGAGGTTATATACAGAGCAGCGCAAGATCTGTCTGCGGAATCAGACATGTCTAACCAAATAATTGTAGAAGAACTCTGGAGCAGTGAGGTCACGTCTTCACGTGTAGCTTCACTTTTCACAATAAATATTTTAAACTATGTAACACAAGTTATTTTGATCTTGAATTACATCCAGAGACACATTCACAATTCTGTTGGCTGACGCTTGAAATCTGTCTTTCAGCCACATCCCTCAGATTATATACTTTACTGGACTCTGGAGTAAAGCAATGTGGAGTATGCACCAAATGACTGTATAACAATGGAGCTAAATGCCACCTCTTGCCAAAACGGTTTTGGTACTGGACACTGATGGTGAATCACTAGGATATATTATCATCAATGTTCACCCTGAGAGGATCGGGACACTCATTTCCACTCTGCTAATTCTGATATTGGCCGACAATTTAGGAGTGATGCCAGTGATTAGATCCCCTCCAGTGGATGTTGATGGCACGTCCCATTGGTAGCCCATCAATGCTTATACTGAGACAAGCCCTTATGAAAAGGTTGCCTGGCGAAAGAGACATGGTTTTCTGCCCAATCTGACCTTAGTAGAAAATAGTCTGAAGCTGAATTGTTTCATGGTCAACAAATTTTCCTGCAAGAGTCCCATTTATTCAAAGAGGAACCATGTCGGATACTCACAAGGTGTTGGTCGGTTGTCTTTGCAACTTTACCATCTAACGTACGCTAATGCTAGTGTCACACTGTTTGTCAGATCAGATAGTAATGTATGCATGGACAAACCCTTTAAGACATCGGTTTGATTTTTGAAATTGTGACTTAAAAGGGAGTCTGTCAGCACAAACTATCAGTACAAGGCAAGCACAAGCATTCGGTGCCGTCTTAGCGTTCCCGAGCAGATCAGTGTATATTTCCACCTACTTGTTCTGCATTTACAGTATCTCAGCTCCTTTCGTCCATGATGCGAATGAAACTCTTGACCTGGGAGTGGCACAATCCATAAATGCGTGGTTGAATAAAGTAAAATATTCTGATCCAACAAGAAGTCCAAGTTGTTGCATGTTGAATCAGAGAAAAGGGAGCACCATTCATGTATTTTTATGGAATCTCATCCATGATTGACAGTTCTATACTAACTGGAGCCAGTGACAGGCGGAAATAAAAAGGCAAACAGTAGGTGGGAAGGTGCAGGACTATCTTGGTTTATAGATGGCTTGATACATGGTGCTTTTAGTGATAAATGTGGCTACTACTGGGACTTCCTGAAAACCAGCTTACCGTGTGGCCTCCTTTAAGGGAATGTATCATGAGAAAATTGCCTATTGTTTAAATCAAGTGTTCTTTTACTTTATTATTTTATTTAAGGGGTTGTCAGTCCTAAACTACAAGTCTGAAGTCACATTGAGTGATTGCAGACTTGTAGTTTTTAGACCTGACAACCCCTTTAATTCTTATTTTTATACTACTTTGTCCATAATAATTTTTTAGCACAAAAAAAAACAGAAATCGTGCAATTTTCACACTGCATAAGTTGGCCTTTTATTAGACTCCTATTTCCTGATCTTTACTGAAGATTTTTCAGGAGTCTCATTATCATCAGAGACAGAATTATTCTATCTAATAACACCTCTATATGCAGTAGGTAAGATGGGAATCACCATTTTTAATGGGGGATTTAGCAGCTCACTAGCTAGAGATAGACAGACAGACCCTTTTTATCTGCTACAAAAGGGATAACACCATATGGACAATGAGCTAGCAGAGGGCAGCAAAGACTTGCAGAATATCATAGGAATGGAGCAAATTTCTATATACACAATATACCTAAAGATTAATATAAATATTGCTAAATATTATATGATGACTTAAATAGTAACTGCTGCCCTACAGTAAAGCAGCAACATAACTTATTTCACACGCTTCTCCCATTGTTATATGTAATACCATGTTCTGCAAATATTTTGGGGATTAACAATATCGAAAAACACAAGTCAAACCTCAGCATTGTGAGAGAGGTTATGTGAAGACTGAACCTATCGTTTAATTCCTTCTCTAAACTTCACTTTTAATAAGTGAACATTATATCCTTATTTTCGGCAAAGTAGCGATATAAAATTCTGTCTGTCAAGCTCGTTTAAAGGCAGAGAAAATAAATGATCTGACAAAGTCAGACTATTAGACAAGTGAGGAAGAGTGATTTCTATAAAACTGCTGTGCTCTTCCTTAATTTCACACTCAATAGTCTTTTGGGTCGACTAAATTTTTAAATAAGTGATAAAATTATATTAGTGCCATTGCATTTTTATGGATTTCTTTGGACATTGTTCTATTTTTACTTTAATTCTTAGATTTTATCATCAATTGTTCTCATAAAAGATTATTCCTTAGCTTATGTTATATTATAATAATTGATCGGGACAATGCCCAGCTCACCCTGCAGAGGCAATGTGGCATGTCACTATAATCAAATATTGCATATGAGGGGGTACCCAAAAGAAACATATCCTCTTCTGGAGAGTGGAGCTCTTGCAGCATAGGATTCCACCACTGTCTGAATCCTTCAGTATGCGAGCCGACGTTTTTGGGGAACTTGTGTTGACTCAAAAGATTTCTTTTCTGAGTTGTTCAATATTTCCCCTATTTTTTTTCTACTTATTATTACAATTGAACGTGAAAATGTGACAAAAATTAATCTAGGCATTCTGGAAGATCACATCGGATCATTGATGACCTTGTAGAGTTGACTGGGATTTCATGGAGTTTCTGTCAGCGAATTTCAACAAAGGAAATGGGCATGAAATGAGTTTCAGCAAAGTACTTTGAAGAAGACTGAAGTTTCAATATGTACAAATACATTCACTATTTTGTATAAATGAATTCCGGATTCTATTCGATACCGTCTTGGACAAAAAGCACTCCACCCTCCAGAAGACGTTACCTGTTTACTCTTTTGAGTGCCCCCTTGTATGGGAAAAATGCAAATTTATCAACCGGTTGCAATTTGTATCTTATGTTCTAGCTAGATGGAACAAACTAAACTCCTGTAATCCTTCCCATTTTATTATTTTATGCAACACTTAACGGCTTGTTTCCAAAATATCCATAGTATTGGGTATAACTTGCTGTCGCCCAGCGATTCTGAGATGAGGGATCTGAATCCCTGACAACTTGTCTACAGTTCCGTCCTGAATGGAGCAGAGGTGCACATACTTTCACTCCATTCATTGTCTAGACTGGGATTGCAGAGTCCATTTCTGTGGATTGTTGAGGGTCCCCGCGATCATACCCTCAGTCATCAAAAAGTATTCCCCAATCTGATGGATAGGAGATATCTTACATTTTGGAAGCAACCCTTTAGAGTGAGGTCATTACATTGAAATATCAATTATATTCCACAGTTTCCCGAATGTCACAGTGCAGGAATCTGAAGATAATTATCGGATGGCATTGCTGTCACATGCTAATTATCATTTGTGTCAATCACTAGCTTCCAATAACACTACAATGTTGGCCCAAAAACGTCCAACTATATCTAGATAAAGTATTTGTAGGTTTTTCAAGTTGGGTGCAAACCATATTTGCAAACTACATTGCTATAACATTCAACATATGCAGCAATTACAACAGAATTTTGGTATAAATTGCTTTTAAAAGTTGCTACTTTTTTTAAACATTTGTATTTTAAATATGCTATAAATGTCTCAGAAAGTCATACAAGGGGTATCGCAATACTGTGGTCCCTTGAGGTTTGTGCAATCTGACAACAGAGCCCATAAACCTGAATTTATTGTGCATCCCAGGTTAGGAGAACCTATACCGGTTGGCTTCATGACGTCCTTTTTTTAAAGTTCACCGATTGATCGAACATCATCTATTGTCATCCGATTTTTTGATACTTCATGATCCCCTATGATCACAGCATTAGACACCATTCAAGTTATTGAAAAAAAAATCTGAACTTTCCAGAAATGAAAGGAAATGAGAAGAGACATTTCTAGCTTGCGCCAGTCAAATAATCACTTTATACTAGTAAATACCGTATTTTTCGCTTTGTAAGACGCTCCGGATTATAAGACGCACCCCAAATTTTGAGGAGAAAAATAGGAAAAAACTATTTTTTAATAAATTGGTGGGGCGTCTTATAATCCATGCGTCTTATTACTTACCAGGGGTTGTCGTTGTGGTGGATCAGGGTCCCAGGCTCGTTGCCGGAGGCAGGAGTGGAGCATTGCTGCAGGCTGGGATGAGGGGGTCTGCAGGGGGCTCCTGTGCTGCAGGGGGGCTCCTGTGCTGCAGCCTGGGATGAGGGGTCTGCAGGGGGCTCCTTTGCTGCAGGCTGGGATGAGGGGTCTGCAGGGGGCTCCTTTGCTGCAGGCTGGGATGAGGGGTCTGCAGGGGGCTCCTGTGCTGTAGGGCTGTCTCCGGTGCTGCGGGGGGCTCTGGCGACATTTTGTGAAAGACCAGAGCCCCCCGGCAGTTCTTCCATGCGTTCCAGTATGACTAATTCCGGGAAAATGGCCGCCGGAATCTCGAGAGATGAGATCTCAGCGCTGAAATCTCATCTCCCGAGATTCCGGCGGCCATTTTCCCGGAGTCAGTCATACTGGAACTAACTCCGGGAAAATGGCCGCCGGAATCTCGAGAGATGAGATCTCAGCGCTGAAATCTCATCTCCCGAGATTCCGGCGGCCATTTTCCCGGAATAAGTCATACTGGAACGCATGGAAGAACTGCCGGGGGGCTCTGGTCTTTCACAATATGTCGCCAGAGCCCCCCGCAGCACCGGAGCCTTCAGCATCACCCGGGGCAGCAGCGGACAACCCCGGCAGTGGCGGCGGACGACAGCGGCGGCAGGCGGTAGCGGCGGCGGACACCCCCTCCTCCCAGCCTGTAATGGTAAGCGGTATATCCGCTTTGTTAGACGCACCCACATTTCCCCCCCAAATTTGGGGGAAATAAAGTGCGTCTTACAAATTTACAGGAAACTTCCCATTATATGTGTTTGTGCCACTGCTCTCATGGCTATTTGCAAAAGTGCATGTTTATCCACTGCTCCATACAAGTCATTTCCATGGATGTGGTGGTAAGAAAGAAGGGAGGACATGAGTCTATTGCTCTAGTGATGAGTGAGGGTCCCAGTGGCCATAGATGTAAGATTTATCATCAATTCCAGATTGATAATACATTTTATGAGTCAGAAAGTCCTGTAAATTCATTATGAATACTTCACTAACTTGGCTGATTGGGCCAAAAAATGATAAAAATTTAAAAATATATTTTCTTTTTAGAAATGTGATTTACTAGTAATAGAGCTGAGGGAATCGGTTTGCAAGACCCCAGTCCTTCAGCCAGGTATTTCATGACCATTGGATAGTAGCCCTGTGAACTGCCTCGTATCTGCCGGCATCCCTGGCTCCTCGTTTCTGTCATGATCCAGTCCGGGGTTTATTTCTGATTATTTTCTCCCTGAGATGGTCATGCGGGGGTTACTCTTCTCTGCCTCGTTTTGGGATCTGTCTGGCTATTTCAGTCCGCTGTTACCTGCAAGCAGCATCAGTTATAGTTCCTGTCTCTGGCTTGAGCAGGTGACCCCGTTATACCCTGATTTGTCCTCTGCCTGTTTACCTAGGTCCCGTTTCTGTGTTCCCCTCTGAATTCACTCATTGTAGTACTCGCTCTCCTTGTTGTGACCCCTTGGTATTTGACTCGGCTTGTTCCCTGACCTGTTTGATTGTCTTCCGTTTCTGGCTTTCCTGCTCCCTACTGGCTCTGACTTCTTTGGCTTGTTTCTGACCACGTGTTTTGCTGTGACCTCTGGTATTTCGTTCACTCTTTGTTGCTGACCTGGCTTTGTCTGACTAATCTTTCTCCACCTAGTGGCTCCTGCCTGTTGCTCTGTGATTTCACTGTGAGTGTACCTGTTTTCCTTCATCCGCACCCCCTGGCGGAGGTTGTGTGCTACTGAGCGGCAGCAGGCATTAGAGTTTCATTAGCTGGTAGGGTGAGACGTCATTGTTGCTGTGCGATGCATCAAGGCGGCTACCCAAAAGAACATCTGGGGATGCTGACAGGTGGGCGGAAGTTCACATTGCTCTTATCCAGCAGCCCCTGTCTTTCAAATGTACTTGCTTATCCCTAACTAGCTTCATCTTTTCCCCTATTTCAGTATATTAACAACAGAACATTTCTACAGAGCAAATCAAATGTTCTAGCAGTCATCAGATGCTTTCAGGCATTATGTCAGCACTTATGGGGTTTAGGAACGAATATTTGCTAATTGAAAGATATTAGACAATTGTCTTGATAGGGTAAAATTTTGGAGGAGAAACAAAACACATCTGTGCGGTCTACCTACCCAGTATAGTGTCAGAGAACCTGCGTTCATTCATTAGGACCCAACTGAATAAACTTGTGAGGGAGGCTGATGTGGAAAGTGGCACGTAGTGTTTACTGTCAACACAATATGTAAAACCCGGCACAAACCCACACTTTGTAAAACTGCCATTTGGAATGAACCTCGATGGAGGGGAAAAAAGCAAACGTGATGATTATAGGGTTTGGCCTACCAGATAATTCAGGCACAAAGACATGCTTTATGTAAGTTCATCATTACAGAGCATCGGATGTGGCCCATGTTTTCATTCCTCTGATGAAGGATTGAGCCGGCGATGCTGATACACAGCTTGTGACATGCTGTTTAAACATTGCCCCGCTGTAATTGGCCGTGTCATGACACATTACATTTAAAACGTGCCCAGAACATTTCTGAAGCCATCATGGGTCTTTTATGTAGCAGAAAGCATCCTATCACAATTCACATTTCATTTGATGTCTAAATCAGAAGTCACTGCCATCTACATGTTAATATATCTGTGGAGTGATTTGCGGTCAGGCTCTGCCAGTGAAATAGTAATAGGGAAAATGACATTTCAAAGGAGCAGTGACATAGGAGCAATGAATGCCCAATTTTTATTTTTTTAAGTGAATAATGTCCACTTTGATAACTTCATTGGAAATCTCCACAGTAAATATAGTAGATGCATATAAAGTATTTGTATCGACCTCTCCACTGTGTTTGACAGTCCTTTGGAACATTTGGGAATTCACATTGGAATAACTTAGGCTTATTTTGATATATAATGTCATACACAACTGGTATAAGTTGTAGATATTTTTGTATATAGTTATATGGAGCATGCTTTGCATCTCCTATGTATAATTATATATGTACAGCTGGTATAACCTGGGCATCTCCTGTATTATTATTGTTATTATTTTTATTATTATTATACATTTTCATAGCGTCATTTAATCCATGGCGCTTTACATGTGAAAGAGGCAAATATAGACAAATACAATAAACATGAGCAAATCAAGGCACTAGCAGGTACAGAGGGAGGACCCTGCCCGCGAGGGCTCATTGTCTACAGGGGATGGGTGAGGATACACTGGGAGAGGGTAGAGCTGGTCGTGCGGTGGTTCGTGCGACGACTGAGGACCACTGTAGGTTGTAGGCTTGTCAGAAGAGGTGAGTCTTCAGGTTCTTTTTGAAGGTTTCTGTGGTAGGCGAGAGTCTGATGTGTTGGGGTAGAGAGTTCCAGAGTATGGGGGAGGATCACTGCAGGTTACAGAGGATACCCAGGTTATTCCAGCTGTACATATATAATTATATGAAGACACAAAAGAGAATAGTAAAACCAAAAACACTCAGTTTGAAAAAAAATCGCAGTAATCCGCAAGTGCTAGTAAAAGATGTAAAAAACAGGGTATGTGGTTGATACGTTTTTTTGCAAAAAATGTATACTAAGCTGCTCTACCAATCTTCACGGTATACCCATATCAGAGCAGTCCTAACTAATGTATGCAATCCCTATCTGATGTATTTAAAAACCTGATTATCTGTATATTACCTGTGTGAACAGGGTTCAGAGAGGAAAAATCCATGTGTGCATACAGAGTAGAACAGCTTTTGTGCAGATAACCCAAGAGGAGTGGTGGATAACTCCCCAGTCTTGTAGACACAAGAGAACAATTATGGAAACAGGAACACATGGGCTACTTGCACAGTGAACAAGTCTGTAGGAACATGTTCACACACCACCACCACCACCAGGTTTCTTGGTGTTTATTTGGTATCTATCTTTATTTTTGAAATTTACCACTAGCTGCTGCATTTCCCACCCTAGGCTTATACTCGAGTCAATAAGTTTTCCCATTTTTTTGCGGCAAAGTTAGGGGTCTCGGGTCATCCTCGGGTCGGCTTATACTCGAGTATATACGGTATGTACGGTACATCTGATAAAACCTGGACATCTCCTGTGTGTAATTACAGTTGGTTTAAGTTCTACATTATCTTGCATACAGTGTAATGGAGCATGCTGGTATAACACGGGCATCTTCTGAAGGAACTGTCTGATTGAGATGAGATTTATTACTGATCCAACATTGCAACTGGGACGACAGATCAGTACTGTACTCATTTCTGGTCATCGACTTCAAGGCAAGGACAATCCAATGATGCTGTGAAAATTGGGTTATAGTAGAATTATCTACACATATTCTGTGTATTTGTGTGAATGAGGGAATAAAGCAGTTATATCTGGATTTAAAGGAAGATAACGCTACGGGAAGCTGTCTAGCATAATAGGAAGAATAATCTATTTGCCTTAATACAACATGGATTTCAGCTGTCTACTTTGCATGTAATGTTTGGGGAAAGCAAAGAGACTGTCAGCTGTCACTTCTCCGTCTGCTGACAGTGACAAACGTACCAAATCATTATTGTCACACCAGTGAAGGCAATGATTCCCCTTCCTCCTCCTCCCCCAGCCATTGTCGGCTGAAGCTCCCACACCCCCCGCCATTGTTCTTTGTCCCAGCCTACATCCTTATTAATGTGATACAATGTGTCACACACCTATCACATGGACATGATAATCACAAATGACTGTCACATGTGATGCTGATGTGCTGAGATTTTCAGAAAAAAAAAAGTTAGAGACTAAATATCCTTTAGTGTAAAATAGAGAGGAAAAATCTGAAAAATGAACGTTACAAAAATGGAGACAATAAATGGCTTAATAAATCCATATAATGTGCAGGGCTCTTTGTCAGAATATATTATATAATCACAGGCATGTTGCTTTGGAGACTTCCCATCGCAATGACTAAAACCCCCATCTATTGCTCCCGGGGGTCTGTTCTCTGTTCCCTCATTCCCCTCCTGGCAATTTTCTGTTTAAATTTTTATTACTGTACTTGTATACCTAGTCGATCACTGTCCACCTTGTATTATTGGGTACCTTAATTGCACACCAGCGAATGTGAGTAAATATCGGAATAGACTTCATTTTGCATAATAGACTTTATTGCGTAAATGTATTTTCCATTATTTGGCATGCGTTTTACCAGTGTTCCTCATTACGTACCTCTCGGGAATATTGGCACCATAAACTCTGTGTTCTAGTGGTGGTAGGCTGGGGAGGAGGGGGATAATGTTTATTAGATGCCAGCAAATTAAATCACAGGATATAAATGAGTCTTTCTACACCCATGTATGTGGACCAGGTTTATGGTTCAGTAAGATCTACATTTCAAATTAGAAACAAAATTAGGAAATTGTACCAAGTGTATAAGGAAATACAGATAAAATAACTCTATAGCACGGCAATTATGCAAAGTCCATGCTTATAAAGTATGCTACTCAACTTCATCAGCTAAAAGTTTATTTTTGAGAAACACTCAAGTTTGATCGCCTATCCTTACAGTGAATGATCGGTGGTAGTTCAACCTTTCTCGGACCCTCATCAGTATGAATAACCAATATTTGTTCATGCTTAGCAGACCCCAGTACCGGAGGCCATGCCTTGTGCTCCTGCACAGTCCTGTTCAAATGCTCAGGTAAACAGTGAAGAGGTCCTTTGTTCTGTTGATCAGTGGTGTTCTGTGGCTTTGACCTGCACCATTCACCATAGATAACTCCTTTAGGTTGTACCTGTTTTCTTGATCTGGGTCCATTTACCTGCTATTCCTGTGTATTTTGCCTTAAGTTGATTTGTTCTTGGCCATGTTTTTTTGTTTCTTTATTTCTGGTACTTTAAGGATTACTTCTGCTCCTTACTCATGGCTACTACCGACTACTTTCTTACCTAGACCCTGGACACAACACCTGGAAATTCACAATGCCCTGACTATTTTCCTGCCTATACCTCTTGATATTACGCCTGGTTCTTGTTCTTCTACACCTGGTCTTGACTCTTGGTTACTCCAATGTTTCTGTTTAGGTTCTGGTGCTACTCCTTTTCCTTTCTCCTGGTTACTCCAGACTGTGATTCTGCTCCTGTCCTGATTCTTGGTTACACTTATATTTTTGCTTAGACCCTGAACACAACACCTGGTACTACTCCTTATGCATCGACCTTCTGATACTATGCCTTCTGCATGCAGTTTTTCACTTTTTTCTGCACAAACCATTGGTAACTATTTCTGGAGTCTCACGTTTAACTCCATGGCCTGCTTCTGATCACTGTTCCTGAAAGCTTATGAATCTGTCTGTGGCCAACTATTGGTCTCCATTCCTGGTATCTCTTGATGCCATTCCCGTCGTTACCGCATTGACCTTTTCCACACTACATGATTTGTATTTTTCTTGTCCTGTCATTGCGGCATCTAGCTGCCAGCTGGTGCAGTAAGATGATCCTCTTTCCGTAATGTCCATATCCAGGGTGGGTGGGTAGAATTAACCGAATCTCAAGAAACATGGCAAACTTCAACATATTAAATAATTATTTTTGCTAATTTGCCGAGGATGTAATGGAGTAAACCAAAAATTCCGCCATTGTTTTTTTTGGGATTTGTTTTTACTGTGCTCACCATGTGATATAAATGTGAGATTAAGATTATTCTCTGCATCATTACGATTTCACCAATATTATTTATTTGGGGAGGGGGTAGGGTTTACTACTTTTTGACAATAAAAATACTTTTTGATGAATATTTTATTTTTTTCAGCATTTCAATATCTGTCACTTTTTTACTCTTATGTTGCCAGACCTTTATGGGGCTTTTGTGTCAGGAATTGTAGTTTCTTGTGTTACTTGCTTGGGGTACCTCTTATTGATTGACGTATATTCTTTTGTTTGGGGAAAAAGCACAAGCAAGATGTTTTCAATGCAAAATAAATAGTGTTCGATTTATCGTTTGGGTCATTACGGATTCAGCAATATCAATTACATATATTATTTATTGTAGAGATTTTTTTCAGTCTTCTATTTATATTTTATAAAAAAAAATACTGAACATTTTTAGCTTTTAGATTTTGTCCTGGTAAGAGAGCTTTAACATGTAATCTTTATTTGTGAAACTTAGGAGACATGCAGGGTATATTTCTGTGTACATATAGTTTATATGGCATTGAAGGATTTTGCCGTTTTCCTCACTTTTTAACCGAACATTGTGTTTATATACGAGAGACAGATTCCTCGGACCCTGAGAAGTATACATAGAAAGATGGCTTCTGTCATTGTGCTCTGGGGAGAAGATAGAAAGGGCGATTACAACTCAGACGTTGTGTTTTAGACTCTCAGACACCTTGACAATACCCTGATTTAATGCGTTAAAGATAACAGTACAGAGTTTCTGTCCTTTAGCAGGTCATTTCAAAGGTAATCCTTAACTTTAAAGAGCATTTCCCACCCATATTGCAGTTATACATGGATGCTGATCTCCTTAAGACAGGACAAGCCTAAATATTGTATTGCAAATGTATAGAGTACATCACTACAGTACTCAATATTCTTCCACAGAAACAGTTATTCCCAGAATCCATTTATCTCCTATCCACAGGGTAACTTACTGATCATGGATGGTCCAACCGGTGGCCCGAAAATGGGGCTCCGATCCTTGGGAACCGAGATTTGCAGAGCCCTAACTTGAACGCAGCACAGGTGTGCATGCTCAACTCCATTTACTGTCAATGGGAGAGCTGGAGAAAGGCAAGCATAGCACTCTGCTATTTCTAGTAGTCCCATACACAATGGATAGAGTGGAAGTTGAGAATGTAAACCTGCGCTCCATTCAAGACGGAGCTCTGCAGTGCTTATTTCCCAAGATTGCCTAAGGTCCTGCCATCGAAAGCTCTGTCCACATCTTTTCAAACCACTTAATCTGAAGTAAAAGTCAATAGCATTCCCTGACATATACCTATTAGAGAAATTATGCCACTTTATAGCCATTGGCACAAGGTACCTCAAATATAGAAATTTCTGCAGACTCACTATATAGGAAAGCCAAATAAGTCTGCTGTGCTTTCCCATTTGGTTATAGAAAAAGGTATACCTCTATATACCACCTAGAAGGAGGCTAAAAGAACATGGGTGAATAGCTACCTATAGATATACACTGTAGGCACATATGCTCAAAGTGTTCCCATAACACGGTGCAAGCATTGGCATTATTTGCAGTTACGTGCAATAACACATTCCTATTGCTTCTGTTCTTAGCTATACCATACATCCAGAATGTAAAAATTAGAGAAATTGCTGTAGTTTGGAATCATTTAAGACACATTATAGAAATTGATTTTACTCAATGACTATCTACTATTACCGAGATTTATGAATGGTATAAAACTGGCCAGAGCCATAACATTTAGATCAGTGAATAAGGCAATAGGCTTGTCTAAAGAGATGTATTTTTAAAGCACGCTTAAAAATGTGTGGACTAGGTATTAGTTGTATCATCCAGGGTAGCGCATTCCAGAAAACTAGCGCAGCATGACAGAAGTCTTGGAGACGGAGGTGCGAGGTTCGGAGTACGGGGAATGTTAGTCTTATATCAGTTGCAGTACAGAGAGCATGGGTTGGGTGATGAGATGAGCAAGGAGATGTAGGGTGGTACAGAACTATGGAGAGCTTTGTGGGTGACAAGTTTGCATTGTATTCTGTAGCAAATGGGCAACCAGTGCAATGGCTGGCACATGGTGGAGGCATCGGTGCAGCGGCTGGAAAGAAATATGACCCTGGCTGCCACATTCAGGTTGGATTGGAGAGGGGAGAGTTTAGTAAGAGGGAGACCAGTCAGTAAAGAGTTGAAATAGTTTTAACGAGAATGAATAAGTGCGACAGTAAGAGTTTTTTGCAATTTCAAAAATAAGAAAAGGTCCGATTCTTCATTTCAACAATTTTACCTAAACATTTTGCTTGTTCATCGGTTTAGTCACAGCCTGTTTACGATAGCCAGTTATGAGGAAATGAGCATTGTCCACAACCATCGGTCAGCGTAAATGCACCCTAAGGATTTCTCCTTTCAATTTGAAAGTTTAATATTGTATTTTACTTATATCATAGCTGCAACCAACCATAAATGACAGCGGGACTAAATCGTCTGCAGATCAGCTGAAACATCAAAGGCAAAATCCAAGGCAGATTCTGATTTCTGCTGTGGATTGTTTTAAAAATACATGTCCAGTGCACACTTGTGAACATATCCTACAAGTGTCGGCCGATCTACAATTGTGTGACCGATTTACTATCTTTTTCTATAAATTACTTTAAACACTATTATCTTTACGTTTTATAATTTTGTTTCTAAGTACACATATAAAGAAAGGAAAGACCTGTACCTATCCCTGTGTATTTTTTTGGGTCTTGTGAAAAGCCCCAGAATGTGTAGCAGCTCCTCTAGCACATCTATATAGGTTAAAAAGTCCAGGGGGAGATTTGGTGCCACCGAGACCCTTCTTTGCTGATCTCCCCAGCTGTACCACAGTGAAATCGGAGAGATGTAGCTGTTAATAAGGGGTATTCATCACGAGACTGCCTATTTTTGGCATTGTCTTTGACAGTCTCAGAAATGTGGATTTGTCCCTGGAATGTGAACTTCCCGTTAATTACGCTCAGAGAGACTGTTTCCCCTCTCGCCCTGCAAGTTAGTTAACGTACAGCAATTCTCCAGGTGCAGCGGGGCTGATTGCATCTCTCCCAGCAGCGCTGCACATTTTGCAGGGAGCGGCCCTATCTGTGATTGGAATACACGGTATCAAACACCTTGAGACTCTGAACAGGAAACATGTTTAAATATTCATTACTTTCTGTAACTACCAGGGTAAATGACACTGTTCTGTGTGGATTGCTGAGTATATACCGTATACTCGGAGCCCAGGGGCAATGCAGCCAACTCTGTAGAAGAAAGAGAGAGATTCTAACAAGTCTATGTGCTAGAATATCAATCAATTTTATTATCAGGTATCCTTGAGTATACAGCTTTAAAAATCCATGTGATTAAATATTAATTACTTAATGTTAGAAGCAGAGGATCACAAGTATTGTATGGACAGGTTCTGGTCTGTGTATAGTTACTGAGAAATCAGAGGGCGAATTTCAGTATTTATCCATACCCATTATCAAAAATCCCATCACTAGAAACTTCCAACAGTTGAATGGTCACCATAAATTATCAGTTACCCCAATGATTAATAATAATAATTGTATTTATATAACACCAACATATTCCAAAGCACTTTACAATTAAGAGGGGACATGTAAAAAGAGGTTAAATGTTGTAGGTAGGTGGGCAGTGACAGCCTGGGAGAGAGACTGAAGGAGATGTGAGGGAATAGGGTCACTGGTGAAGGTTGTAGGGTGAGACAAAACAATGATTTAGGTAACTTCTTCTTCCATAACAGGTTGAAAGGTGGAAAGTGAGCTTCAGGTGCAGGACTGGATGGGTTCCCAGCTCTGAGGGATTGTGCGAAAATGTCCTGATGGATATGGTTGATTTGTTTCTAAGAGATAAGTAGTTGGATTGTCAGCACTGAGGTTAGTGACGTATCGAAGAGTCGTTTTGGTTTGTCGGCTAGTCATGAGATTAGGGTGGTGAAGTAGACTTGATTATGGCATGGAACTACAGATCCCAGCAGGTGTATTCTGAGTAGTATTTATTACATACATTTCTGACCATGCTAGCTTCCACGACAGGTCATTTCTTTTTCTGCTGCCAGCCAAAAGGTCTTGAGACATCAATGCCTTTAATTTTAATTTTATTAAGTCGAAGCTGCTTCCCAGATGAGTAGAAACTTGTCCAGTGTTTTGGCATTTACAGAGTTTGGCAGTAGACATCAAGAAGGTCAAGAACTGGCACTAGTATGCACAATCTGCAGACTTCTAAGTAGTCCGTCATTATTCATTAAGTTTGTAAAGGGGAAGGATTTGTCTTTTGGGCACATGTTCCTGGCACTGTCAAGTACATAGGTAAGATCAAAACTATAAGGATGTGTCTTGTAGTATCTCTTTAGTGACACTAGAGTTGCCTGTTGTCACCCTGCAGTCCTTTGTCCATGATATGCTGAACTGTTTTATATGATTGTAGATTTTGCCTGTATATATTAAATACTTATCCTGTACTGATCCTGAGTTACATCCTGTATTATACTCCAGAGCTGCACTCACTATTCTGCTGGTGCAGTCACTGTGTACATACATTACATTACTCATCCTGAGTTACATCCTGTATTATACTCCAGAGCTGCACTCACTATTCTGCTGGTGCAGTCACTGTGTACATACATTACTGATCCTGAGTTACATCCTGTATTATACTCCAGAGCTGCACTCACTATTCTGCTGGTGCAGTCACTGTGTACATGCAGCGCCCCAGAGATCTGGTCGTTGCAGTATGACACTCTGCCACTAAGGGGATTGATGGTACGTCTGATGGCACTGAAGGAATTCCACTGACCAGGTATCACCAGCACACATTACACTTCACACTCCGGCCACTAGGGGGAGCAAAAGGCTTTATTTATTGGGCCCCTCCTCACACTGGTAAAACTAGGGGTTGGATAGAAAGTTAGTTAGAAGCTGACTGGGTTGGATTCAGGCAACATCCTGTGGCAGGGGGTGTTGCAGGGAGAAGACACAGGGGGGTCCCTGTCAGGCGTGGGAACCTGGCAGGCACCTAGCGACCAGAACAGAACGTTACGGAACCGACCCTGCACACCCCGCGGCGGTATCCTAAGAAAGAGACACGAAGCGAAGGATATTGTGAGACAGTGAGAAACGAGATCAAGCACAAAGGAGAGCCAGTAGGAGTCGTGCCGTGAGACCGAAGCAACATCCTACTGAGGCGCGTAGCCGGTGGCCGGAACACCGTGGGAGTAACTGACTCTACGCCTTACTTCAAACTCCGCAGGACAGTTAATTATAGGTTGGCTGTCTAACCTAAACACCTACGAAGACATAGGGGGCAACAGTGGGAGAGGGGCGACTCTAGGGTCCCGGAAGACCTCCATGCCTTCCCGTCATACGGGTGCGTCCTAGCCATAACATACCTGGGGGACGTTGAACTAGATACATCTGGAACATATTAGAAAGAACGAATGAACGAGAACAGAAGTTGTGAGGACTATTCCGAATGCTCAGCAGGGTAGCACTACAACACACAGGCGCTATTGGTAGGCAACGATTTCCACCTGCAAAGGGAATTCTGGAAGAGCCCATCGGACTGGCCGGTCTCAGATAGCCCTGTTAAGAGTGCTCTGGATTGCGGATCCTGAAGTCTTCAGTAAAGAGGTAAAGAGACGGCAACCTTGTGTCCTCCTTATTGACTGCACCTCACACCATCACCATCTACCTTACTGGGAAGCCCTGGGGACATACTTCACCTGTGGGAAGGTATACCATCCAGCTGCCATTCTATCACCCCAGCGGACCCCACAGCAGCGTCGGTCGCCCTGACCGAACACCACAGGTGGCGTCACGAACCCCTGACAGACTGTACCACCTTTATTGGACGCCCCTTAGCAGGGTCGTGCACCGGGTCTAGCCACCGTGACAGCCTCAGAACCGAACCAGAGAGGCCCGGTACCGAGAACGCGTGGCCCTGTGTCTGGGGGTGCTCCATACATACATTACATTACTGATCCTGAGTTACATCCTGCATTATACCCCAGAGCTGCACTCACTATTCTGCTGGTGCAGTCACTGTGTACATATATTACTGATCCTGAGTTACATCCTGTATTATGCTCCAGAGCTGCACTCACTATTCTGCTGGTGCAGTCACTGTGTACATACATTACATTACTGATCCTGAGTTACCTCCTGTATTATACCCCAGAGCTGCACTCAGTATTCTACTGGAGCAGTCACTGTGTACATACATTACATTACTGATCCTGAGTTCCATCCTGTATTATACCCCAGAGCTGCACTCACTATTCTGCTGGTGCAGTCACTGTGTGCATACATTACATTACTGATCCTGAGTTACATCCTGTATTATACCCCAGAGCTGAACTCATTATTCTGCTGGTGCAGTCACTGTGTACATACATTACTGATCCTGAGTTACATCCTGTATTATACCCCAGAGCTGCACTCACTATTCTGCTGGTGCAGTCACTGTGTACATACATTACATTACTGATCTTGGCTTACCTCCTGTATTATACTCCAGAGCTGCACTCACTATTCTGCTGTTGCAGTCACTGTGTACATACATTACATTACTGATCCTGAGTTACATCCTGTATTATACCCCAGAGCTGCACTCACTATTCTGCTGGTGCAGTCACTGTGTACATACATTACTGATCCTGAGTTACATCCTGTATTATACCCCAGAGCTGCACTCACTATTCTGCTGGTGCAGTCACTGTGTACATACATTACATTACTGATCCTGAGTTACATCCTGTATTATACCCCAGAGCTGCACTCACTATTCTGCTGGTGCAGTCACTGTGTACATTACATTACATTACTGATCCTGTATCACTGCATGTAAACCAATATGTACAAGCCATAAACCCTTCCAGGTATTGTGCCCGTGTAGCAGTTACCCAGCTTTTCCGGAAGCAGATGTTGTATATCTGAGAAAGGAATGAACAGAATAATAATGAGATAACATGACTGTCTTATATTTCTTAAGAACTTAGTAATTTCTACAATGAGTAAATAAGGTTTATGATGAAAAAGCAAATTTTATCTTATCAACATTATATATCCTCATCTCCAGATCCCTCTGCACCTTTCTTCATTTCTGCCACCAGAAATATTAGAAGAACACAAAACCTGGTGTCAAATTACAACAAAACTAATATATAATCTGGTTATTTTTAAGTTGGGGGTGGAGGGGAAAAAACGGCTCATAAGGAATTTGTAGCTGAATTATGAAACCTACTTCATTCAGCAACCCCGGTGGCAAATGCATCTCAGAATTTCAGCTGAAACGCTTTGTAAATTGTGTTATTCTGTGCTGATAATAAATCATTATAGCCTTAAACACTTCTCCAGTGCGGAGCCTCAGTCACAAATTATCTTGTCATTCTGACCAAAACATTCTCCAAAAAGGCTTGACAAGTGCAAAAGCCCAGACCATGAAACCATGTGTTGTTGTAAAAGCAAGATTCAGAATTGTCTATTAATTAGATTAAGAAGATACTTTTAGCTTTTTTTTTGTTGGCAAAAAACCCTTAAAAATATTCGGAGCAGAAAAAGTCCATGAGAAGCGCAGAAACAGTGGCAGCGGCCATGTCCACATATCACTATGTGTTATGTGATTATTCCATGTGGCATCACTGATCCCGACGATCCACCCGTCTCCTCTCCTATTGGGAAGATGCAGGACGTTTTTACGGGTCTCCTTGAATATTACAATTTATTACTTTAGCATCAGCAGATGTGAAGAATGCCTTCTTCAATGTCCTAGGGAGGCAGGTAGTCAAAATGACTCTGTCATACCCAACATTAAATTATGGGACCCTCAATCTTGAAGAAAGAGAGGATGAAGCTTTGCAGGACACTTCACACCAGGGCAGGACTGGCCATCTGGCAATTCTGGCAAATACCAGAAGGGCCTGTCTGATCATGGGCCGCCTTGTCTGCTACGTTGTTAACAGAATCGGCGTTCTCAAGATACCCACACTGTTAAGACTTGTGATGGAGCACAAAGTCACTTACCCCAGCAGGCCACAGGTAGCATTAGACTTATTGGTCTTATAGAAAATCTTCCTTTCCTCCATCCAGGGTAATATTAGTAATATATCCCATCTGGTTCATGGGGACGGGGACAACATGGGCCTGTGTGATTTCAAATGCCAGGACTGAATTTGAGTCCCAGTCCGTACCTGCTTCACACTCTCAACAATTGGCCACACCAGTCAGTATTCGGCAGTGCACATGGATGCTTTTTTTAAAAAATGCTACTTTTACGCTAATCTGTCCAATTTTTTTTTTAACATGGGAGGTGATCTATTATCAAAGAAGCACTCCCATTAAGTTTTTGTATTCATTAAGTGTATGTGCATGTAATGTAGTGTAAGTATATTAATGTACTCGCCTACTGCTGCTCTCTCCGGAGTCCAGCACCGTTTTTCTCCTCTTCTCAGTGACGTCACCGCTCTGCAGACTCTCCAGGTCACACTGGAGTTAAGTGGCTTTTATAATGTACCTCTATGCAGCGGCAGAAAGAAGTCCCAGCCTTAGGCTAGGTTCAGATTGCGTCAGTTCAATCCGTTTAGCGCTAAGCGCTAGCGGATTGCGCTAACGCAATGTCTTTTTCGGGGTCGCGTTTAACGTCCCCGCTCTCGCAGATTTCCCATCTGCGAGAGCAGGGAACGGACCTCGGGTGCGCCGCAGACGCTGCAAGCAGCATCTGAGGCGCGTCACAAAACACCAGCACATTGCTAGCGCGTGCCGAAAATGGCACGCGCTAGCGATGCGCATTCCCATTGCTGCCAATGGGCGCGCTAACGGACTCGTTGCACGGCGTTAATTTTGCCGTGCAACGCTGTTCGTTAGCTCGGTCCCATTAACGCAATCTGAACCTAGCCTTATATTGTAATAGAAACTTCCGACTTACGCGTAGAGCAAACAGTGAGCCGGGTAGTCGCAATTGTGGTGACATCACTGAGAAGCGGAGAAGAACAGGGCTGCACGCTGGAGCAGTAGGAAAGTATATAAACACACTGACACTACATTACATACACGCATACACGCATTTAAAGTGAACCTGATCCATGTTGCCCAATCTAGGGACATTGTGTAGTAGGCATTGACTGTACGATCACAGCCATGTATGTTTTACTCTAAAATTCTACAACGTGTCAAAGAAAAACATACTTGTAATAGTCCCCAGGGACTGAGCAGTGAAGCAGACTAATTGGTCAGGAGAGTCCCCAGCGGCTTCACCCCATCTGCTGCCCTGGATTGACAAGTCTCTGCCTATGTGTACATGTAGTCAGAGACCTGTCAATCCAGGGCAGTGGGTGGGGAGAGGTTGCTTTGAACCCGCCTGTCTGACTAGTCTGGTCCCTGGCAGCTAATAAAAAGCCTGTTTTTCTCTGTACCCTGCAGCATTTTAAGAGTCAAACTTACCTTGTTGAGATGGTGTCCCAAGTGCCTGATGCCTGCCGTCCATGGATTGGTTCTTTTTAATGAATACCAAACTTAATGGGAGTGCTTCTTTAAAAGAGCTATATATTATAAAAGCAACAAACTAATGGTACAATGCAATATATGAATACCAGGACCCCCACCCATATTAAGAATAAAGAAGCTAAACTGCTCAAAAAAAAAAAAATCTTGTAAGACCTTTTCTGTTCATTTTACTCCTTTTTGCTGTTCACATGTTCAGTGTTTGAGCGATTGCTTTCCACTTCAGGATTTGAAAAACTCCTGGTGGGAAAAAAAGGAAAACACATGTCACTTCTTCAAAGTGGCTCCTGATGGAACCTGCTCCAAACTAGGCAACGTCCAATCAAAAGGCTGCAAAAAAAGAGAAACTATTTATTTTCCCCCAAAAAACGTATGATCAGAAGCGGCATTTATCGGTTTATTATATCGCATTGATCTTTTTTTGTACCGGCTGATATTCATTGCACACTCGATATAGCATCATGGCTACAATACTATACGTGTTGTTGTGGAGACTCCTATATAGACGAACCTCTGGGAAGAAAATGAATTATAGCTTTATAGATCTTCGGTGCTTTTGTAAATGTGTTTCAGGGACAACGTTGAACCTAATAATTGTTTTCCTTGTCCAACCAAACAGATTTACAGTTCTCAACGAGCATTTTCTAACTCGGCTGGCAAAACCACAACAGCTGTGAGGCGGCCTCCAGGTGGTTCCCATATGTTCACCATTACAAGGTTAAAAGGCACGTTAGGTCTTCTAATGTCGCTCATTGAAAAGCTGTCTTGTCGAAGGCGCGAGCTATCTCATAACAGGCGGCGTGTGTGAGGCCACTTCTAACTGGGGCAGTGCTGCTTTTTAATGTATTCATCCAGACAGGAAGTACACCCCGGCTTGCCAATCAATAGTAGCAAACCAATAACGACTTTATTAAAATGTCACTTTGTTTCAGCTAAGCAGAGAATAAGCAGATATACCAGCGCCCTGGAGACTTCAGCCACTTCCAACACCTCACAATTACTTGCTTCCTGCACTCTGCGGTTTTGCAGTCTGTTGGGGAACCTAAATTTTATAGGGGGGTGGGTTTCAGATAAAACATGAGGATTTATTAGAACTTATACAACATGAGGGTCTTATACTGAAATCTATGCGGATTATATTCTCCATTGCTCTCCGCTAATGCTGGACCATTGTCATCTGACCTTTAAAGAGCAAAATATACCAATCCCCTGTTATTTCAGGTCTTCCAGCCATGCACGGAGAATACAGTAATATTACATGTAATGTTCATAAGCACAATTTCTGTGACTGTATCATTAATCCACATTAGGCGTGCGAAAATCCACACACTTTACAGAAAAACCGCAGCATTCGGGTGTATGTCTGCTACAAGACTCATAGTAATATGATATCACTCTTATTAGGCCTGTTTGTATCGGTGGAGCTTGTATACTAGGGATAGGCCAGCAACGTTAAAGTCCATCAATGACAAAACATTTTATCACACTCGGATTAATGGTATTCTATGGAGCCGTCAACATGTCAGATTATTTACTCGGATTGCCCCTGTCCGAGGAACAAGTCACATCATGCCCGAGTTGAATCCAATTATTGGATCACACTCGGCCACGCAAGCCAATGAGTCCATGGAAAATATTGGATTGCACACGGATGACACCTGATTTCCGGTCCTCATGGACTGACCAAATGAAGAAGATGGATATTTTTTTCTATCTTCTCCTGATCTGAGAAAATCGGAGCGCACTATGATCATGCTCTGATGAAATGAGGATGTTTGATCAGAGTGTGATTAACATAATCGAACTGTGTCTCATGGATTAGAGAAAATACGGTCGTGTGACCCCAGCCTAATTCTAACCACATTGTGTGTGTGTCACATTACTAACCTTTCTGCACTTGGCAGGAATGAGGTTTAGTCTGTACACACACTGGTTTGATGTGCAGTCATTGTACATTCACATATGATGAAGCATCTTTATATAAAGTCAACTCTGAAAACCAGAGCGACTCCTACTTTTCCACTGTCTGCACCTTCGGTGATGGTTCCCAGCTTTCAAGATGTCTTTCCCTATAATTTTCAAAGATGCATCTATCTTTTCTAGGACGATAAAGAAAAACATTTTTTACAATGTACATTCTTGGTCGTTCTCAGCATGGCCATTGTTTTCACTCACATCATTCCTTCTCTCCCGTGTCACCGCATATAAATTCACATGCGTCTGACCAAGTCACTAAAATTTACAGTTGAAGACACAGCATTAACTCTACCAGCTCTGATGATCGTTAGTGGTGATTAGAGCCGTCACGACACGTCTGGCATTGGCAGGGTTAATGGCACTGTCAAAACAAGCCTTCAGACCCATTTGATTGGGATGGGGACTTATCACACTGTCACCAACTCACTTTTCATTAGGCTGTTGCTCTCTGTTAGACTAGCCATGCAGAAGGACTCAAACACATGCACAAATTAAATCGACATCCAAATTCAACCAATATACAAAGCAATTTAAATGATATTCATTAGAGCGATGACAAGTCCTGATGAGGCTTTCAGGAGCTGAGTCCTTCAGCTTTATCCGACTTTGGCTCATGGTCACTGAGGCAGAACTACAGCGACTGTACCTCTGGTTTTAAAGATTTCAAGTGTCCATGACTGTGACTTCTCTACGTCAATACCCAATATGCAGAGAAGAAGGAAACCCCATCAATTCTAAGAAATGTAGAGGGTTAACCACGGTCTGTTTTGTTCCCCGGTATCCAAACCCTGCAGTGCACCCCTTCTTCTTTCCTACATTTTACTAATCCAGCAATTAAGCAAGATTTCATTTTCAAGTGATTTTCTCTCTCTCTTGGCTAAAAAGGTCACTAATTTACTGTTATGGTTCCCATAAATGTGTCCCCAGTTTCCTGTAGCATAAAATAGATCTGCCATATTACAAAGTAAGAGAAATTACAGATTTTACTGAACTAATTTTAATGGTGGAAAAAAAGATCTTTTTTTTTTTTTTTTTTTAAAGAATAATATTCTCCATTCTAGCTCATGATATTATTTTCCCAAAGTATTTCTTCATCTGTTACTTAAGAGATTCTTCTTGTTTCTCTCCATGATACGGCGTCATAGATCAATCCAGTCCTTTTGAAGTTTGCCTATTTTAGAAAGTTTCAAAATATTTTATCGTCAGATGCTAAAAAATAAAAAAATAAATAACTGGAGCACTGTTTTCCATTTTTGCACCCTCTGTTATAGACCTTGTTACATTACATCTGCAATGATGTACAGAACCATTGACATTGAGTAAATATATATACCGTATGCATTGTTCCCTAATCTCTGTTCTGGTATGCATGGGCTCCTTATTCCCATCCTTGTATGCATGGGCTCCTTATTCCCATCCTTGTATGCATGGGCTCCTTATTCCCATCCTTGTATGCATGGGCTCCTTATTCCCATCCTTGTGTGCATGGGCTCCTTATTCCCATCCTTGTATGCATGGGCTCCTTATTCCCATCCTTGTATGCATGGGCTCCTTATTCCCATCCTTGTATGCATGGGCTCCTTATTCCCATCCTTGTATGCATGGGCTCCTTATTCCCATCCTTGTACGCATGGGCTCCTTATTCCCATCCTTGTACGCATGGCCTCCTTATTCCCATCCTTGTATGTATGGCCCGCATGAGAAAAGCATAAAAAAAAAAAAAACATCCTACTTACCCTCCCTGCACGCCCTCGCAGCATCTTGTTCCGGTGTCAGCAGCTCCTGTGGCTGGGTGATCACGTGTCCCCGCTCATTAAGGGAATGAATATTCCCCTCTCTCCACACCTATGGCATGTGGAGATAATGACAATAATGAGTGATAATGAGAAATGAAACAGGGAAAAATTTTTGAACAAATGATGAAAGAGAGGTGCAAAAAGCCTTGGAAATTCATGACACCAACTGAGACCTATCAGTAATTAGAAAGTAATCCCGCCACTTAGTGAAAAAATATCATCAGATGTTTTAACTGAAGGCCTTCAAAAAGTTGTCTCATTACCAAGGTGTCACACAACAAACATCTCATCATGGGTAAAACCAGTGAGCGGTCTCAAGACCTTTGCAACCTTTTTGTTGGAAAACATTCCGATGGCATTGGTTACAGAAGAATGTCTATACTACTGAAGGTTCCAATGAGCACTGTTGGGGCCATAATCTGAAAGTGGAAAGAACATAATTTCACTATAAACCGGGAATGAACAGGTGCTCCCAACAATATTTTAGACAGAGAAGTGAAAAGAATTATCAGAAGATAATCCCTGAGCCGCCCGCTCATCTCCCGGCTGCATCACCGCTGACCTCCCTGCGGCGGGAGATAAGCCGCGGCTACCATCGGGAGATCAGCGGCTAACGCCGCTGATCTCCCGACGGAATAGCGGTGCTGATTTTGTCACTTGTCATTTCCAGCCGCGGTGGATTGTGACACAATCACCGAAAGCTGTGACAGAGCCGATTGGCAATTATATATTAGATTGGGTACAGGGCTGATCCCACAACAGTTGTGTTAGGCTAACCTTCTGATTTGCATGGGGAAGCTTTCACGTCTCCCCTGGCGAATGACATCACAGGAGAGAAGTATCGGCAGTTCAATTTGCAATAAATAAAACATTGTTGTAAATGCGAGGCCATTGCTGTGTTCAAACATGGCACTTCAGAGCACCATTCTTGGAATTGATGGTATCTCCAGTAATCGGCATTTTATCACCTGTTGTATGCCACCTATGTTTAGACAACATGGGAATGTACAGTACTCTTTCTTTCTCCCTGTTTGAGGCAACATAAGTCCCTTGGGGCTAAACTTATAAGGGCATTAAAATATACTTAAAGGGGTTGTCCTGTCTGGGGAATCTTGTTTTATATGCATGGTAGAAAATGGTGTGGAACTGGGCCAGCAGCTGTGTGCTTCCTCTTTGGAGCACTTGACACAACCATCAGGGCCATATTTGGCTTTCATGCTGATCTGGGCACTTTAAGTGGGCATGCTCCATACTGATAAATCAAACTATGAGTATGTGCACATGACATTTATTAAGGGCAGATCTGCTATGCAACCCGCTAATTAACCGCTAAAAAAATGAACACCTGCACTTGCTGCACATATTTTCAGTCTTTTGAGCTTCTTGTAATAACTTCAGGTTTTTAAAGATGTCAAGAGGTTAAAATAGGTAACCTAACCTATTAAGTCGCTCACTAGTGTTTAATACAATTTCAATTTAAAAAAGGATGGCCAAATGATGTTGGAAAAGAAGCAAAGAACAGTCGCTTTAGGACAAAAAAGGACAAAAAAAGATGTCAGTGTGTCCTAGTGTGTCTTCAGACTAAAAAACTCACAAAATTCGCAGATGTCAAAAACACATCGTGTGCACATACCGTAAAAGTTCACATACCCTTTAGATAGTAGTTAAGGCAGTCGCACACATTTGACTAAAGTTGGCCTAACCCAGAGATAGACAGATTCAGCCACCAGTCTGATTTTCAGAGAGATAAGGATCCAGCATATCCCAATTCGAAATGCGGATCCATTTGTTCTCTGAAAGATAAGCATGCTATCTGAGATGTCAAGCAGAATTTCAGTTATAGAGAACACAAGAGTGCTCAACAAAGTGATCGCTCCTGTGTATGGGAGAGTCAGGAGGTGAGATAGCTGCCAGACATATGATGGGACAGCTGTCTATAGTGTATGGGTGCTTTAGTCAAATATTTGTTCAGCTGACATATATGGCTTCATTCATATTTTTTAGTCTGGCACACTGACTATAAATGATCTTTTATCAAGTCTAATTAAGTAAATATTTCTACATCTAGATGACTACACCACCAGTAGCACCATCGGTGCTCGTTTGCATCACCAGTAGCACCATCGGTGCTCGTTTGCATCACCAGTAGCACTGTCGCTGCTCAACTGCATCATCAGTAGCACTGTCAGTGCTCGAATACTTCACCAGTAGCACCATCGGTGCTCGACTACTTCACAAGTACCACCATCGGTACACGACTACATCACCAGTACTATGGTCAGTATATCACTAAATTTAAGTCTTTAACAATGATGATAAAGAGATAGCAGGAGTTGCTATTACCAGCCATCATCAGAGTGCGGACCATGCAGGAACCACAGTACTGATGTCTAGAATGACAAGTCTACAGTCACTCTGTGTGACTGCAGAATTGTGAGTCCTCCCAGGGCACGCAATGTGGCTGTGGGCACATACTGATGTCAGATTCCTGTGGCTGCCACTTGATACCCCGGAAGAGTAACAAGCAAATTTCTTTAGGGAGGAGGAGATGGCCTTGCGATATACGCATGCTGTTTGATCAAATACCCCTCCTCTTTACTGAAGCAGTTCAAAGGGCAGTCAATGGGATAAGAACTAGGCATCAGAATTAGCCTGAAGTCACATGGTGTGTACCCACACTGACACTTGGGGCACGCTGCTGTGTGGTCCAGTGTCAGTGTGCAAGCACAGACTTGCAAGCTGAATTTAGACAGCACTCAGTTTTGCAGAGCGCTGTCAATAAAATTGTCTTTAATATTTTTAATATAAAAATAGGAGGATGTAGTGGTGCACCAAAGCATAGGCCACACCAAGGGTGCATCGAAGCACCCTCATCTGCATAATAAATAAAAGTAGATTTTTCTGTAAATATTAAAGTGTGCCGGTAATCTTTTTTCCCTAGATCTGTGTAAATGTTAATGTAGTGTAATGTTTGTGTGATAATATACTCACCAATCAATGTCTTCTCATGTACCTGACTCCATAATGATTTCACATCCACAGCCAGAAGACTGCAGAGTTTGATTTCTCCTACTCCTGCACGGATTAGAAGCAATTCACCTTCTTATTACACGGTTTAAATTTATTTTGGCAGTGAAGTGGTGAATCTGCTCTGTTGAGAGCTCTGGGAGCATTTAGGTTCTCAGCTGATCACTGTTAGCCACTCCCATCTCTTATATAAACTGGGCTCTGGCTAGCACTCATTGTCAGAGTTAGCTTTTGCTGCATGACTGGAGGTTGTTGGCTTATAGGAGAAGACTGTTGGTGGGTTTATCTGAGACTGTTGCTAGGTTTTGAGTGTGTGCTAATTCTCTTTTTTCTCCTACTTTGGTTTAACCCCATCCTCCACTCCCCGGAGCATTCCTCTGTTATATGTGTGAGTATATTTGTATGTTTGCTATTTTTCATTACCCCTATTCGTATTACCTTGTTGGTCTGGTTGGTGTATTATGGTACACTATTACTCAACTTTCCCCTGAGTGGGGGAAGGGTACAGACTGAGGGCAGATTCAGGAGTTAAGGCAAGGTACGTGGCCTCGGTTTCTTCATCATCAAAAATAATCTGGGGAACAGGTCGAGCTAGGGCGCTCCTAGCGTTAGGGACAGGGAAGGAGCCCTAGGTCCCGGGACACCCAACAACAGGGTTGTGACATCATCTCTGCAGACTTCCATGTTCTCTGGTCTTCTGCAGCACATCCCAACATGGTGCCCTTAAAGATAAGTGTCATAATGTTCCTGAATACGAATGACCAACTATGCTGTGCCTTAAATAAGCCTCATATTTTCCCCCTGAAAAAATTAATTGCTCCTCACTTTGCTGCCTGCAAAAAATTATTACCCTACACTGTCCCTCTTACGATAAATGGCCTCTATGCTATCCTCTCCTATAAAATATTCCCACATCATCCCCCTTATACTATGACCACCACACTGTCCACCCTTGCATACTGTGACTATTACACTGCCCCCTTAAAAACTAAAACACCACACTGTCCACCCTTATAAATTATACCCACCCACCACACCTTCCTCTATTATGAATTGAGATGGGCAAACCCGAACAGTAAATTTTGGGTCCGTACCGATCATTTACTTTTCGGGCACAGACACCAAACACAAACTTCACCCTCTTCACTGGGTGTTTGTCACGCTGTCATGCACTGCTTCTGATCAGTGGTAAAATCCTAACCACTGGTCAGACAGCCGTGGTTCGCTCGCTGACAAAAGACAGCGTGAGCATGCAGCTATGATCAGAGGTGTAAAGTTTACCTCCTGTCAGTGGTGTCAGCTGATGAAACTACTGTTTCCATCAGCCAACGCCTGATGCCACTAATAACAGTGAGGGTAGGAGCGGCTGATGGAAGGACTCATTAACTGCTTGCGCTGTAAATAAATAATTTAAAAAAAATGGGGTCCCCTGTATTTTTGAACTAGCCAGGCAAAACTCACAGCTGGGGGCTGCAACCCTCCGCTGTCAGCTTCACCAAGGCTGGTTATCAAGAATAGAGGGGTCCCCAAGCCTTATTTTTTAATTATTTGAATAATTTAAAAAAACGGAATGGGGTGTCCCCATTTTTGACAACCGACCAAGCTAAAGCAGACAGCTGGGGGGTGGTATTCTTAGGCTGGTAAGGAACCATGGATATTGCTCCCCAGCCTCAAAATAGCAGCCACCCAGAAAAGGCACATCTGTTAGATGCACCAATTCTGGCACTTTGCATGGCTCTTCCCACTTGCCATGTAGCGGTGGCAAGTAGGGTTCATATTTGTGGGCTTGATGTCACCTTTGTATTTATTTACAGCGCAGGCGCCAGCTGATGAATACTCCCTTCACCCGCCCCTACTCTCACTGTTATTAGCAGCATCAGGCATTGGCTGATGAGGGCAATAGTCCCATCAGCTGACACCAGTGACCGGAGGTAAACTTTCTACCTGCGATCACAGCTGCGCGATCACAGCTGCTCGCTCACGCTGTATTTTGACATGATGATGTGTATGACAGCATGGCAGATCCTGGATGTTCGGGACCCCCATTCAAGTGAATGTGGGTCCATGTACTGCTCTCTTACCCAAACCCAAACTTTTTGTAACTGTTCGGCCAAACCCGCCATACCCGAACATCCAGCTGTCTACACATCTCTATTTATGAACTATGATCTCCACACTGTCTCCACATCATGCTGCCACCTATTCACAATGTCCCATTCATGCTGTCCCCACTCTGTACTGAGCCATCCAAGCTGTCCCTCTCCATACTGTGCTCTCACACTGCCCCTCCCTATACTGACCCCCTTGTTGCCTTGTCTCCATACTGATCTACCCATGCTGCCCCTTCTCCATGAGACCCTCCACGCTGCCACCTCTCCACAATGAGACCCCCACGCTGCCTCCTCTCCATACTGTGACTCTTCACACTGACCCACTTTTCATACTGAGTCCACTATGTCACCCCTCTCCATACTGCTGCCCTTTCTCCATACTGACCCGCTCACACAGCCCCCACCATACTGAGTCCTTACACTGTCCCCCATTCATTTTGTCCAGTCCATTGCACTATCCCCTCACTCTGTAAGCCCTTATAACCTCCAGTCATCAGTAATGCCCCCCTAAACCCCAGTCTACAGTAATGGACCCCCTAACCTCCAATCTAGCGAAATAGCCGTCCTACCTCCCAACCTACAGAAATTGTTCCCCTCTAATCCCAAGTCTACAGAAATAGCACCCATAACCCTCAGTCCATAGTAATTGCTCCCTCAACCCTCCAAATTTTCAGCTCTATGAGCGCTTGCCTGCTCCAGTGTATGTCCTCCTCCTGGCTCCAGTGGCTTACTTTTTCATGGCTCTTGTCGTCCTCTGGTCTCCGGTGTTTGTCCTCATCTGCACCGACGTCTGAGGTGATTTCATCGCTGGGAGCTGATTGGTTCTCTTCTCACCCGGAAGTGCCAGCGCTAGTATTTCTGGGTCAATCAGCCCCCTGAGCTCATGGTTTATTTGAAGATGCGAATGAACTTGTTTCAGGAATCATTTTTATAGCTGGGAGTGATCCTAATGGTACTCTATATATGTTCGGTATTTATAGTACAATGAGATGATTTATGCTGTCTCGATCATGCTACTACTCAGCAATTACAGACATACGGTCTCTTACCAGTTGGTAGTGATGCCTGCTTTGGAATTAGACGTGAAGTTCCCTCTTTAGTTCTAATCCAGGTCTGTTTTGGCTCCAAAATAGAGTTTATACAGAATGTTGTTATAAGGGTTACAGCGGAAGACAAACTTTCATTCTATTCTTTTCAAAAGAAAAACAAGCTAAAAAGATCTGGAGTAAAAAAAAAAAAAGTTGAAGGAGCTTTCCATCTAACTCCACAGCAAGTATTGATAGTAAACATAGAGGAAGAGAAAAATGATTCAGTTTACCCTCCTATCGGCCAGCAATCACAGGAATCACGGTGCACAGGAGCACTTGGGAAAGTCAATGCCACACAGGAGGTTCGAAGGCAGTAGGGATCCAGCACACGTGACACGTCAATAGATAAAATCAATGTTTATTCCAAAATTGTTAACATCTTAGTCATAGCAGTTAAGACTAAGAACCAGGGAGCGCAAAGGTTTTGAAACTCGTAATTACTCCCATTCCTATAGACCTTTCGCCTCATCTTTTTTATGGCCTATACACTTATCATGATGTTTTTAACAGTTTTGGAATTAACAATGATTTGATCTACTCACTTGTATTGAATCTCCTACTACCATTAAATATATGTAGATTATCACTAACTGCATATGGACAAAACATTTTTTATTTATTATAGGTCAAGACCTGACAAGTGATTACTTCACTAGAAAAGACAAAACATTGCATGTAATACCTTCACTTTATTGCATCTGTCTGCACCAGGAAAGCTAATGACATGTGTCATAAGTTGCCTGAGGCCCCCATTCACCTAGCACAGGCAAGGAGAGTGCCTTTTTGGACTTTGTTGGACCATTTAAAGTTGGTATACCGCTTTTCTGCTTTATGGAATACGTGTTGAGGTATCCCACCCATTTACCCTTGTTAACATGGTAGAGTAGGGACGGCTTATTCCAGTATATGGTCATACACATACATTGGCACATATTAGAGGCATACAGGAAATCCTGATCCTTGTATACAGTACAGACCAAAAGTTTGGACACACCTTCTCATTTAAAGATTTTTCTGTTTTTTCATGACTATTAAAATTGTAAATTCACACTGAAGGCATCAAAACTATGAATTAACACATGTGGAATTATATACTTAATAAAAAAGTGTGAAACAACTGAAAATATGTCTTATATTCTAGGTTCTTCAAAGTAGCCACCTTTTGCTTTGATGACTGCTTTGCACACTCTTGGCATTCTCTTGATGAGCTTCAAGAGGTAGTCACCAGAAATAGTTTTCACTTCACAGGTGTGCCCTGTCAGGTTTAATAAGTGGGATTTCTTGCCTTATAAATGGGGTTGGGACCATCAGTTGTGTTGAGCAGAAGTTTGGGGTATATACAGCTGATAGTCCTACTGAATAGACTGTTAGAATTTGTATTATGGCAAGGAAAAAGCAGCTAAGTAAAGAAAAATGAGTGGCCATCATTACTTTAACCTTCGTCCGGCTGAGTAGGTACAATTGTAACTATTCCGTTTTAAAATTGCAATAACTTTTTATTTTGAAAAGCCGTAGAGGGCTGAAATTTTGTGAAATCTCTGCAGTTTTGGTCCAGAATATATTGGCCAAATTTCAATAAAATATATATGAAGGTACAATTGTACCTCTGCAGCCTGTTAAAGGGACTCTGTCACCTGAATTTGGCAGGACTGGTTTTGGGTCATATGGGCGGAGTTTTCGGGTGTTTGATTCACCCTTTCCTTACCCGCTGGCTGCATGCTGGCTGCAATATTGGATTGAAGTTCATTCTCTGTCCTCCATAGTACATGCCTGCGCAAAGCAATCTTGCCTTGTGCAAGGGCTCTAGGCTGTGCAAGGGCTATTTGACCAAGATGGAGAGTGATGGGGTGCTACACAAGATGACCTGGCCCTCCACAGTCACCAGACCTGAACCCAATCGAGAAGGTTTGGGGTGAGCTGGACCGCAGAGTGAAGGCAAAAGATGGTGATGGTAATCCGTATCTCATCCGTGTGCAATGCCATGATGCGTTTTTTTCTCAAAAAAGTATCCGTATGGTGAGATTTTCTCACACACTTGCAAAATGAGCAAATAATGGCTGAGCCTTTCCTGTCACCTGCCCAATGCCTGAGAATTTCTCGCAAGTCACACTTTATGGTCTGTGCGCTGTGCAATTTTTTCTCGCACCCATAGACTTGCATTGGCGTTTCTCAGCTGAGATACGCGGACAATCGCAGCATGGACGAGAAAAAAACGGATGATGGGAGCTGCCCCATAGATTAACATTGGTCCGAGAGCTTTTCTCGCTTAACACTCATCCGTATTATGCTGTAGTGTGACCCCGGCCTTAAATTTATTTGTTTATCTACAGTGGGGAAAATAAGCAATTAATACAATGCGGATATTGCTAGCTTTCCAACCTACAAAGAATGGAGAGGTCTGTAATTTTCATCATAGCTACACTTCACCTGTGACAGAAAACCACACTGTATGATTTGTACATAATTAACTTGCATTTTATTGCATGAAATAAGTATTTGGTACATCTGTTTGTAATTAGAGGTGAGACGCTTCCTGTAGTTCTTGACCAAGTTTGCACACACTGCAGTAGGGATTTTGGCCCACTCCTCCATACAGATCTTCTCCAGATGTTTCAGGTTTTGGGGCTGTTGATGGGCAACATTGAGTTTCAGCTTCCCCAAAGATTTTCTATCGGGTTCAGGTCTGGAGACTGCCTAGGTTAGGGCTGGACTGGTCATCTGGAAATTCTGGCAAATGGCAGAAGGGTCTGTCTGGTCATGGGCCACCTTGTCTGCTGCGTTAACAGAATCGTCATTCTCAAGATACCCATACTGTTATGAGTTGTAATGGAGCACAAAGTTGCTGACTCTGTCACTTACCACAGTAGGCCACGGGAATCTTTAGAAATATGGGTCTTGTTGAAAACCTTTCCTTCATCCAGGGTAATATTAGTAATATATCCCATCTGGTTCAAGGGGACGGGGACAACATGGGCCTGTGTGATTTCAAATGCCAGGACTGAATTTCAGCCCAGTCGGTACCTGGTGGAAAATGTTTGTCCTTGGTTAGATTTGAACCAATAACTCGAGCAATGGAAACCTACAATGCTATCCTGTCGGAATAATGTTTATTATTGCATATATTACAACTACTATGTACTACTGTTTATTGGTGCATGAGTCTCTGTCTCCAACCATATTGCCTTTCCACCTTGCAAATGTTTCACACACCCCCATACTGAATGTAACCCCAGACCATGATCTTTCTACCACCAAATTTAACTGTTTTCTGGGTATAGTTTGGATCCATACGGGCTCCAGTAGTTCTCCTGCAGTATTTGCGACAGCTATGGTGTAATTCTACTGAAGATTCATCAGAGAAATTCACCTTCTGCTACTTTTCCAGTGTCCCATCTGTTTAGCAGGCTGTGGGACTTTGCAAATACCACACGGTTTTTATTTATCTTTCGCTTAGTGTTGGCTTCTGGGCACTGATTCGACCATGGAGGCCATTTCAAGACAGAATCCTACAACTGTTCTAGTTGACATAGGGACTTGAGGTGACCAGGTCTGTTGGAGCTCTGCTGCAGTGGAAGAGGGGCTTGTTTTGGATTTTCTAACCAACAAACGTTCCTCCTGAGTAGTTGTTTTGCGGGGTCTGCCGGACCTGGGCTTGTCAAACACATCTCCAGTCTCTTCAAATCTTTCTTAATTTTTTGTACTTGACGCTGAGACACATTAAAGGTGCCAGCCACCTCTGCAGTGGATCTGGTCTTCAGCCTCTTGATAATGCAGGGTTTGGTCGCAGGGTGGATTTTTGGCATGTTTTCAGAGCTCAAGTTGCAGTTCAAGTGAAGGTCTGGGGTGCTGGGTTTCTTTTTATACACACACACTAATTAACCGATCATTTACTGAGCACAGAGGATTGGGTGCATTATATGACCAGGCGACAAAACTTTTATCTTGCCAAAATCTGACCAGTCTGTGTCCATTAACTGATCAATATTTCTGCATTGATGCCAATTTAATTTCTTAACCTACACCACATTTCAGAGGGCTTCAGCATTCAAAAGAATAATTTATACAACCAATGGATTAATTTAATGTCAGGTTATAAGCTTTTATTTACATAACATGGATAAGCGACATAACTTCTATCAGGAAGTGTAGGAGATATGACCCCTGATGGATGCAATGATGTCTGTGAAGTGCTGTACAAACAATATACTTATGTATTATACTTCATAAGAACAGTCTAACTTTGAAGACATTACTGTCCTGTCGGAACTCCTAACAGTATGTCTTTGGAAGTGGATCTGCTCATACTCTGCTCCATTCATTGTTTATGGGACCGTCTGAGAACGGAGAGCTCCATTATTTCCAGACAGTCCCATAGACAATGAATACAGTGCAGAATATGCCTGCGCACCTCTGCTCCATTCATTGTTTATGGGACCATCTGGAAAAGCAAAACTGCATTATTTCCAGACAGTCCCATAGACAGTAAATGCAGTAGAGGATAAGCCCGTGCACCCCTGCTCCATTCAAGAATGGGATGGATTTAGGACACTTGTGCACCGAGCTCTGGAGACCATGTCATGGAGATTATACGTGATGTTTTCTTGTACATGGACGTGTCAGAAATATCCCACAGTGAACGGCCACCCTCGCCGGTCTCTTGTCTGAGAACAGAGACTTAAAGCCTTTTGTTCCCATGTCACAAATTGGAACATAACCTGCTGTTGCTGGTGGTTAAGCACCCATGGGGCAGCAGAGGTGTATCTGGGGGGGCAGCTGGGGCATGTGCCCTGGGCACAGCTGGCAGGGAGGCACAGTCAGGCCACCTAATGCGGCAGTCCGCAGTATCTCCCCGGTGGCTGCATTCTGCTGCCCCCATTACTGAGAGTCGGCTGCTCTCTGTGCCGACTGTCAAGCTGACAGGCGGCACAGAGAAGCTGCAGTGCGCCGGCTCCCAGGGACATGGGTGGACATACCGCATGTGCAGCCCGTGCGGCTGCATCGGGGCCTGGAAGTGGAGGGGGGCCCCTGCAGGGTGTCTAATAAGAAAAATCTGGCCAGATTGTCCTCATGTGTGGCGTGAAGGGAGAGATCCCTGCAGCTCCACTGCCTACAAGAGAAAATAGCAGCAGAGCTGCAGCAATCTGTTCTGCTTCCTGCCCACACTTCCTCTCAGACAGCAGCACCGCTGGATGACGTCAACATTCAGCGGCCAGCTATGCCAAAGAGAAGAAGGCGACAGAGATGCTGTGGCATAGCGTGCGGAGAGATGAGAGGTACTGTGTGTGCGTATGTTGTGTGTGTGTGTGCATGTGTCGCACTGTGGGGGAATGTGCAGAGAGGTAAATAGTGTTGTGTGTGTAGGGGAGGAGAGGGCAAAGATGGGGCTGATGAGGAAAAGGCAATGATGGGGTGATGGAGAGAGCAATGATTGGGATGTTGGGGGAGGAGGAAGTGGTGGAATGGGCAATGATGGGGGTGGGGGGAGAAGGCAAGCATGGAGGTGGTGGAATGGGCAATGATGGTGGTGGGGGGAGAATGCAAAGATGGTGGTGGGGAGGAGGAAATTATGGAGGTCATGGAATGGGCAATGATATGGGTGGGGGAGAAGGCAATGATGGAGGTCGTGGAATGGGCAATGATGGTGGTCGAGGGAGAATGCAGTGAGGGTTTTGGGGGGAGGAAATGATGGGGGTGGTGGAAAGGGCAAGGAGGGTGGTGGTGGAAAGGACAATGATGATGGTGGAGGTGGTTGAGTGGGCAAGGATGGTGGTGGTGGAAAGGGCAATGATGGGGATGGTGGGGGAGAAGGAAATGATGGATGTGGTGGAAAGGGCAATGATGGGGATGGTGGGGGAGGAGGAAATGATGGAGGCGGGGAGAAGGCAATGATGGAGGCGGGGAGAAGGCAATGATGGTGGTAGTGGAAAAGACAATGATGGGAGTGGTGTGGAAGGAGGCAATGATGGGGTGGTGGAGAAGGCTGTGATGGAGGTGGTGGAAAGGGCAATGATGGGGTGGTAGGGGAAAAAGCAATGATTGAGGTGGTGGAAAGAACAATGATGGGGTGGTGGGGGAGAATGCAATGATGGTAGTGGTGGAAAGGGCAATAATGGGGGTGGTGGGGGAGGAAATGATGGAGTGGTGGGGAAAAAACAATGATGGGGTGGTGGGGAGGAGGACGTGATGGAGGTGGTGGAATGGGCAATGATATGGGGTGGCGGGGGAGAAAGCAATGATAGTGGTGGTGAAGGCAATGATGGAGGAGGTGAAGAGGGCAATGATGGGGTGGGGTAGAGGACAATAATGGGATGTGGGGTAGGACAATGAGGGGTGTTAAGGATTGGGATGGGAGGAAGGGGGACTTATAACAGACTTAGGAACAGGGCGAGGTGGAGGAAGACATTATTATCGCTTATTATCTCTAACACAGTCCCTTAGTATAGAGTGTACGTACTTGTTATGTATAACACAGTCCCTTAGCATATAGTGTACTCGCTTTTTATATATAGCACAGTCCCTTAGTATATAGTTTACTCGCTAATTCTGTATAACACCAACCTTAGTTATATAGTTTTCTCTGTTATTATGTATAACATCGCCTCTTATTATGGACCATCCTCTCTAGTTATATATGGTGCCATCCCTTATTATATAGCTTCTTCGGCTGTTATGTACAGTGCTGTCTCTTACATAGTGTATTCTTGTTAATTTTGTTATTCACAGGGCCCTTTTATTACTTAGTCCTCTCTTTTTAGATTTAAAATGTCTGCTGATGGAAAAGCCAGTGACCAGACTACCAGTCCATCAGGGGCGGCACGGTGGCGCAGTGGTTAGTACTGCAGCGTTGGAGTCCTAGGTTCAATTCAAACCCCACCAAGGACATCTGCAAAGAGTATGTATGTTCTCTCCGTGTTTGCGTGGGTTTCCTCCGGCACTCTGGTTTCCTCCAACATTCCAAAGACATACTGATAGGGAATTTAGATTGTGAGCTCCATTGGGGACAGTGATGATAATGTGTGCAAAAATGTAAAGCGCTGCGGAATATGTTAGCGCTATAGGAAAATAAAGATCATTTTCAAAAGAAGCTTTTGCATGCTCCATCAGCCATCATTGCATTATACAGCTAACAAGACAGGACGGTATGTAATAAAAAACGGCTCTATATAATCTGATATGTAAGGGACGGTACTGTACATAACGAGAGGGAACTGTATAATAAGGGACAGCAATATACATAATAAAGGATATTATGTAATATATATACACATGTATGTGTGTGTGGCAATATATATACTGTTTATATATCTTTGTCGCCATAAAAGGAGGGAGGCCCAGACAAATTTCTTGCACAGGGGCCCCAAGCTCTCAGTGTCTGCCTCTGCCCAGGGATCAATTGTACTCACATCTTACAGAAGCAAGTAAAATTAAGGCTCTGACTGCCAGGTCAGAGCGACGCGAGCAGCGTGATCAGATCATGTGATCACCCTGCTAATGTCACTCACTCGCCGCTGCAGAGGCGAACACTGGTGGTAAGTGCTCCAGTGGAGCAGAAGACACCAAAAATTAAGTGCAGAGGGGGGACAATTTGAGTGGGGATGGGGGGATTTATTATGTATGGGGACTATTTGAGTGGGGATAGGGGGATTTATTATGTGTGGGAAGAATGAGTGGGGATAGGGGGATTTATTATGTGTGGGGAGAATTTGAGTGGGGATGGGGGGTTTATTGTGTGTGGGGAAAATTTGGGTGGGGATAGGGGGATTTATTATGCGTGGGGAGAATTTGAGTGGGGATGGTGGGATTTACTGTGTATGGGGAGAATTTGAGTGAGGATGGGGGGATTTATCATGTGGCATATGTGGGGAGAATTTGAGTGGGAATAGGGGGATTTATTATGTGCAGAGAGAATTTGAGTGGGGATGGGGGGATTTATTGTGTGTGGGGAGAATTTGGGTGGGGATAGGGGGATTTATTTTGTGTGGGGACAATTTGAGCGGGGATAGGGGGATTTATCATGTGTGGGGAGTATTTGAGCTGGGATGCGGGGATTTATTGTGTGTGGGGATAATTTAAGTGAGGATGGGGGGATTTCTTATGTGTGGGGAGAATTGGAGTGGGGATGGGACTGTTTAATGTGTGTGGGGAGAATTTGAGCGGGGATGGGGGGATTTATTGTGTGTGGGGATAATTTGAGTGAGGATGGGGGGATTTATTATGTTTGGGGAGAACTGGAGTGGGGATGGGGGTGTTTAATTTGTGTGGGGAGATTTGGAGTGGAGATGGGGATTTATTATGTGTGAGGAGAATTGGAGTGGGGATGGGGGTGTTTAATGTGTGGGGTGAGATTTGTAGCGGGGATGGGGGGATTTAATATGTGGGGGAAATTTGAGGACACAAAATGAAGATCAAAGGGGGAAATGGGGGCATATATGAGGAAACAGTACAGGGGAATGGGGGGCATGTATGAGGAAACAGTACAGGGGAATGGCGGGCATGTGTGAGGAAACAGTACAAGGGAATGGGGGGCATGTATGAAGAAACAGTATGAGGGAATGGGGGGCATGTATGAGGAAACAGTATGGAGGAACAAGGGCATGTATGAGGAAACAGTACTGGGGAATGGGGGTCATGTATGAGGAAACAGTATGAGGGAATGGGGGGCATGTACGAGGAAACAGTATGTCAATGACTTCGCCAAAGATTATCTTCTGAGCAGCACGGTAGCCCAGTGGAAAGGACTGGTGCTTTGCAGCATGGGAGTCCAGGGTTCTGATCCCACCATGGACGACATCTGCAAGGAGTTTGTATGTTCTCCCCGTGCTCAGGTGGGTGGCTCTAAAAACATACAGGTATGGATATGTTCTATGGCTAATGATGTGTCACCTGAGCAGCGTCCAGGAGGGCTGCTTGCCTGTCTCCCCCCTTTGGGCAAGTATCCTGATTGGTTCAATGTTCTGGCACAATTAGTAACAAATTGATTTGTATATAAGCAGCTCAGCACAAGCTGAGCTGCAAAAAGGTGTTTTTGGACTTAGGAAAAATTTTCCCCCTTTCCTAAGTATCATTTTCATAAATCTTGATGTTCCTCCAATCCTCAGAAACACAGGATAGGCGCTGTTTACCTTATTAACACAGGTAACACCACAGAACTTCCATCTCTGGACTGTACCTGTATGTCTTTGGCGCATGGGTGACCACCCACCCGAGCACGGGGAGAACATACAAACTCCTTGCAGATGTCATCCATGGTGGGATCAGAACCCTGGACTCCCATGCTGCAAAGCACCAGTCCTTTCCACTGGGCTACCGTGCTGCTCGGTAGACAAGCTTTGGCAATCTAGTTGATAATACTACCAGCACCAATGGGATAAGCAGGAAAAATTAAAGCAAGTCCATTTGCAAAATTCCATAGTGGGATTAGAACCCAGAACTCCCACACCACAAAGCACCTGTGATTTCCACTGAGCCACCATGCTGCGTTAAATCCCACTATGAGAAATTGCAAATGGACCTGCTTTAGTTTTTCCTGATCTTCCCATTGGTGCTGGTAGTAATATCAATGACTTTGCCAAAGCTTGTCTTCAGAGCAGCATGGTGGCCCAGTGGAGAGGACTGGTGCTTTGCAGCATGGGAGTCCAGGGTTCTAATCCCAACATGGGAAATTGCATAATGGACCTGCTTTGCTTTTTCCTGATCTTCCTGGTGCTGGTAGTAATATCTATGACTTCCAAGAAGGTTACTTTGTGAGCAGCACGGTAGCCCAGTGGAAAGGACTGTTGCTCTGCAGCATGGGAGTCCAGGGTTCTGATCCCACCATGGGAAATTGCAAATAGACCTGCTCTAGCTTTTCCTGATCTTTCTGGTGTTGGTAGTAATATCAATGACTTCCGAAAAGGTTATTTTGTGAGCTGCACAGTAGCCCAGTGGAAAGGACTGTTGCTTTGCGGTATAGGAGTCCAGGGTTCTAATCCCACCATGGGAAATTGCAAATAGACCTGCTCTAGTTTTTCCTGATCGTCATGGTGCTGGTAGTAATATCAATGACTTCCGAAAAGGTTATTTTGTGAGCAGCACGGTAGCCCAGTGGAAAGGACTGGTGCTCTGCAGCATGGGAGTCCAGGGTTCTAATCCCACCATGGACGACATCTGCAAGGAGTTTGTATGTTCTCCCCGTGCTCAGGTGGGCGGCTCTAAAAACATACAGGTGTGGACAAGTGCTGTGGCTAATGATGTGTCACCTGAACAGCATCCAGGAGGGCTACTTGCCTGTCCCCCCTTTGGGCAAGTACCTGATCAGCTGTTATATATGCAGCTCAGCCTAGCTGAGCTGCACAAAGTCCTTTTGGACTTAGCCAAAATTTTCACGATTCTTCCCTCTCATTTCTCTAAATCCTGCTATTCCTCCTATCTTCAGAAACCCAGGACAGTTACTTGACACAAGTAACACTTTCATCACTGTATGTCTTTAGATCATGGGTGGCCACCCACCTGAGCACAGGGAGAACAGACAAACTCCTTGCAGATGTCATCCATGGTGGGATTAGAACCTTGGACTCCCATGCTGCAGAGCACCAGTCCTTTCCACTGGGCTACCATGCTGCTCTGAAAATAACCTTTTCGGAAGTCATAGATATTACTACCAGCACCAGGAAGATCAGGAAAAACTAGAGCAGTTCCTTGTGCAATTTCCAATGGTGGGATTAGAACCAAGGACTCCCATGCTGCAAAGCACCAGTCCTTTCCACTGGGCCACCATGCTGCTCACGAAATAATTGTTGGCAAACTAGTTGATAATACTACCAGCACCAATGGGATGAGAAGGAAAAATTAAAGCAAGTCCTTTAGCCGATTCCCATGGTGGGATTAGAACCCAGAACTCCCACGCCACAAAGCACCTGTGCTTTCCACTGAGCCACCGTGCTGCGCTAAATCCCACTCTGAGAAATTGCAAATGGATTAGCTTTACTTTTTCCTGATCATCCCATTGGTGCTGGTAGTAATATCAATGACTTCTGCAAGTGTTATCTTCTGAGCAGCACGGTGGCCTAGTGGAGAGGGCTGGTGCTTTGCAACATAGGAGTCAAGTGTTCAAATCCCACAATGGGAAATACCAAATGGACTTTCTCTTGTTTTTTCCTGATCTTCCTGGTGCTGGTAGTAATATATATGACTTCCGAAAAGGTTATTTTCAGAGCAGCATGGTAGCCCAGTGGAAAGGACTGGTGCTTTGCAGCATGGGAGTCCAGGGTTCTAATCCCACTATGGATGACATCTGCAAGGAGTTTGTATGTTCTCCCTGTGCTCAGGTGGTGGCCACCCATGATGTAAAAACATACAAGTACTGTGGTATTATCTCTGTCAAGTAATTGTCCTGTGTTTGTGGATATAAGAGGAATAGTAGGATTTAGAGAAATGAGAGGGAAGAATTGTGAAAATTTTGGCTAAGTCCAAAAGGACTTTGTGCAGCTCAGCTAGGCTGAGCTGCATATATAACAGCTGATCAGGATACTTGCCCAAAGGGGGGACAGGCAAGTAGCCCTCCTGGATGCTGTTCAGGTGACACATCATTAGCCACAGCACTTATCCACACCTGTATGTTTTTAGAGCCACCCACCTGAGCACGGGGAGAACATACAAACTCCTTGCAGATGTCGTCCATGGTGGGATTTGAACCCTGGACTCCCATGCTGCAGAGCACCAGTCCTTTCCACTGGGCTACCGTGCTGCTCACAAAATAACCTTTTCGGAAGTCATTGATATTACTACCAGCACCATGAAGATCAGGAAAAGCTAGAGCAGGTCTATTTGCAATTTCCCATGGTGGGATCAGAACCCTGGACTCGTATGCTGCAAAGCACCAGTCCTTTCCACTGGGCTACCGTGCTGCTCAGAAGATAACCTTTGACAAAGTCATTGATATTACTACCAGCACCAATGGGAAGATCAGGAAAAGCAAAAGCAGGTCCACATGCAATTGCTCATAATGGGACTTGAACCCTGGACTCTCATGATGCAAAGCACCAGCACTTTCCACTGGGCTACAGTGCTACTCGGAAGATAACCTTTGACAAAGTCATTGATATTACTACCAGCACTAATGCAAGATCAGGAAAAACTATAGCCGGTCCATTTGCAATTACTCATGGTGGGACTAGAGCCCTGGACTCCCATGCTGCAAAACACCAGTGCTGTCCACTGGACCACCGTGCTGCTCAGAAGTTAAGCTTTGGCAAAGTCATTGATATTACTACCAGCACCAATGGGAAGATCAGGGACAAAATAGCACAGGTCCATTTTTCAATTGCTCATTGTGGGCCTAGAACACTAGACTCTGATGCTGCAAAGCACCAATGCTTCCCACTGGGCTACCATGCTGCTCGGAATAAAATTTTTGGCAAAGTCATTGATATTACTAACAGCACCAACAAGAAACTCAGAAAAAAGTAGAGCAAGTCCATTTGCAATTTCTCATGGTAGGATTAGAACCCTGAACTCCCATGCTACAAAGAACCAGTGCTTTCCACTGGACCACCACGCTGCTTGGAAGATAACCTTTGGCAAAGTCATTGATATTACTACCAGCACCAATGGGAAGATCAGGAAAAAATAGAGCAGGTCCATTTGCAGCTTCTCATGGTGGGCTTTGAACCCTGGACTCTTATACTTCAAAGCACCAGAGGTTTCCAGCCAGCTACCATGCTGCTCAAACGAAAACCTTTATCAAAGTCATTGCCATTACTACCAGCACCAATGGGAAGATTAGGAAGGTTGTGAAGATCAGGAAAAAATAGAGAAGGTCCATTTTCAATTTCTCATGTGGAATTAGAACCCTGGACTCCCATGCTGCAAAGCACCAGTCCTTTCCACTGGGATACCGTGCTGCTCAGTATAATAATAATTGTATTTATATAGCGCCAACATATTCCGCAGCGCTTTACAAATTATAAGATAGCCTTTGGCAAAGTCATTGACAATACTACCAGCACCAATGGGAAGATTAGGAAAAACTAAAGCATGTCTATTTGCAATTTCTCACGGTGGTATTTGAACCCTGAACTCCCATACTGCTAAGCACTAGTCATTTCCACTGGGCCACCATGCTGCTTTGGAAACAACCTTTGGCAAAGGCATTGATATTACTGCCAGCACAGATGAGAATATCAGAAAAACTATAGCAGGTTGATTTGTGATTTCTCATGGTGGGAACCCTGGACTCACATGCTACAAAGCAACATTGATTTCCACCGGGATACTGTGCTGCTTGGAAGATAATCTTAAGCAAAGTCATTGATATTACTATCAGCACCAATGACATCAGAACAAACTAGAGCAGGTCCATTTGCAATTTCTCATGGCGGTATTTGAACAGGGGACTCCCATGCTGTGAAGCACAAGTAATTTCCACTGGGCCACCATGCTGCACAGTAGACAACCTTTGGCAAAGTCATTGATATTATTACTGTCACTGATTACAAGATCAGGAAAAACTAGAGCAGTCCCATTTTCAATTTCTCGGTGGGATTAGAATCCTGGACTCCCATGCCGCAAAGAAACAGTCATTTCCACTGGGCCACCGTGCTGCTCTGAGAATAACCTTTAGTAAAGTCATTGATATGACTCGCAGCACCAATGGGAAGATCAGGAAAAGGTAGAGCAAGACCATTTGCAATATCTCATGAGAGGTTCTACCGTGGACTCCCATGCTCAAAGCACCAGTCCTTTCCACTGGGCTACCGTGCTGCTCAGAAGATAATTTTTGGCAAAGTCATTGATATTACTACCAGCACCAATGAGAAGCAGGCTGTGCACCGATCTATGAGATGGGAACAAAAGGTGTTAGAGTTTGTGTTCTCAGAGTACCAGCACATGTCATAATATACTAGAGTGGGTCCATTCGCAATTTCAAAAGTACAATTGAGAAATAGAATTACTCAGACCTCAGTGAGACTTGAACAAAGAACCCAAGCATTGAAATGTAATCAAACCAACCACTGAGCCACTGTGCTGCCTGCTGCCTGAGAATTACATGATGGCTAGGTCATAGATATGTCTATCAGTGCCCACTGACAGGTCATAAAATACTAAAGAAGGTCCATTTACAATTTCAAAAGTACAATTGAGAGATAGAATTTCTCAGACCTCAGTCAGACTTGAACTAAGGACCCAAGAATTGAAAGGTAATCAAACCAACCACTGAGCCACCGTGCTACCTGAGAATTACATGATGGCTAGGTCATCAATATGCCTATCAGTGCCCACTGACAGGTCATAAAAAACTAGAGCAGGTCCATTTCCAAAGTACAGCTGAGAGGTAAAATTACTCTGACCTCAGTGAGAATTGAACTAAGGACCCAAGCATTGAAAGGTAATTGAGCTAACCTTTGAGACACTGTTCTGCCTGAGATTTACATCATGGCTAGGTCATCAATATGCCTATCAATATCCATCATGTAATGCTCAACTAGCACAGTGAGCGGCCTAAAGGTACCGTTACACTAAGCGACGCTGCAGCAATATAGACAACGATCCGACCTAAACTAGATCGCTAGAGCATCGCTGTTTAGGTAGCTGTAGAGACGTCAAAAACAGCAACTCCAGAACGATGCAGGAGCGATTCAGTGACGTAACAGCGACTCACTTATCGTTCTCGCTCCATGTAAAAACATTGCTGGCGTCGTTGCTTTTGATGTCAAACATGACGATACACGCCGATCTAACGACCAAATAAAGTTCTGGACTTCTAGCTACGACCAGCGATATAACAGCGGGATCCAGATCGCTGCTGCGTGTCAAACACAACGAGATCGCTATCAAGGACGCTGCAACGTCACAGATTGTTGTCGTTCTCATTGCAAAGTTGCTGAGTGTGACGGTACCTTTAATGTGTTACCACAGCCTGCAGCGTCTTCAGGCTTGTCTACATCTAGCACATCAGGGACATCATTGTTTGGTGATTACACAGGAGCTGCGAGCAATGGATCCTGATGATTTTCCTAAGTGCATTCAGTGGCAGAACCTTTCTTAAGGTACCTTCACACTAAACGATATCGCTAGCGATCTGTGACGTTGCAGCATCCTGGCTAGCGAAATCGTTCAGTGTGACACGCAGCAGCGATCAGAATCCTGCTGTGATGTCGTTGGTCGGGGCTAGAAGGCCAGAACTTTATTTGGTCGCTGGCTCTCCCGCTGACATCGCTGAATCGGCGTGTGTGACACCGATTCAGCGATGTCTTCGCTGGTAACCAGGGTAAACATCGGGTTACTAAGCGCAGGGCCGCGCTTAGTAACCCGATGTTTACCCTGGTTACCATCCTAAAAGTAAAAAAAACAAACGCTTCATGCTTACCTTCCGCTGTCTGTCCCCGGCGCTCTACTTTCCTGCACTGACTGAGCACAGCGGCCGGAAAGCAGAGCGGTGACGTCACCGCTCTGCTTTCCGGCCGCTGTGCTCACAGCCAGTACAGAGAAGCACAGCGCCGGGGACAGACAGCGGAAGGTAAGTATGAAGCGTTTGGTTTTTTTTACTTTTAGGATGGTAACCAGGGTAAACATCGGGTTACTAAGCGCGGCCCTGCGCTTAGTAACCCGATGTTTACCCTGGTTACCGGCATCGTTGGTCGCTGGAAAGCTGTCTGTGTGACAGCTCTCCAGCGACCAAACAGCGACGCTGCAGCGATCAGGATCGTTGTCTGGATCGCTGCAGCGTCGTTTAGTGTGAAGGTACCTTTAGACGACCACTAATTATCTCATTTATAGCAGCCAAGGCTGTATGTGCCAGGATTTCTGCATATCTCTCATACGACATACTAAATAGATCGAGAGGTTTCGAAAATTTTGCTTCCATTTTACCCATTATTTGTATTTTTGACATGTCTAAACATCCTGTAGTTTTCATAATTAATAATTAACATCACAGTCACAATCAAAATTATTCAACCCCCATTGCAAATTAGGTTTATTAGCAAAATTGACAAACTTCCTACTGTTTGGCGTAAACCCAACAAGAAAAATTTAAATAGCTCAAGACAACTAATATAACAAGTGGTTTCTCCAAATGCAACACAAAATGCATTTTTTTTTATTGAATACTGCGGTCTCAGAATTCAACCCCATTCATGACAAGAACCTTTTCGTATTAGTAGGTTCTCTTTGTATGCTGCAAAAATTTAGCCTAACCGGTTTCTAGCACCATTCCTGAGGAAACAGCCCAACCATTTATGGGCAATAGCCTCCAGGTCACTAATATTTTTGGGTTTGCGTGCTGCAACTACCTTCTTCATATGCCATCAAAGATTTTCTATAAGGTTGAAGTCAGATGACTGTAATGTCCACCAGAATTTTCCATGATTTCGTAAACCAAGTCTTGTTGGACTTGGAAGTATCCAAGTAAATAATCTGAAGCATTCCTCAAAATTCTCCAAGGCTTTTGAAAAGTACAATGACACTCAAGCATCAGCTTCTTCACAAAAGACATTTTCTTCTAGAATACCCTGATACTTAATTTAATTCATCTTGACCTACTCATGAATTTTAGTGCCAGGGAAAGCAAAGCAACTGTAAACACTTCTTTTGTCACTGTAGGCATCAATGAGTCACTACCTTGATTTACTGTATGTAGGATGCTCTTTTCAGTGTATTCTTCCTCTTCCAGACATACCACTGATCCACAGGCATGCAAAGTTCCTATTTTATTTCATCACTCCACAAAACAAAATCCCCAAACTTCTGTGGCTTATTCATATGGATTTGAGCATATTGAATCAGACTCTTTTGAGCTTTTGGGTCAATAGAGAAGCATGTCTGGGTGTTTGTGCATTGACACCTTCAGCATTTACCATGCACCTGGGAAAATGGAAAACCTCAGTACATGTTTCCAGCAAATATTGCATTATGTCTTTTGCAGTCACACAAGAGATTTTGATCTCCTGCCTCCTTACAAATCTGGTGGCAGTGGGTGATGTGACCCTTTTATGCCACTTTCCAGGTAGTTTGGCCACTGTTCACTTAAGTTTGAACTTGTGTTCTGTTTCTATAGAAACATACAAAGCCTTTCTATATTTTTGCATCCCTTACAAGGATATTCTCATGTTATGAAATTGGTATAGTTACTTAGACAACATGAAAATAAGCAAGTTTGCAATTAATTTGCTTTTCCTATCTGCTCTCATTGTCCATTATCAGAGTTTTTATCTTATATCGTGTACAGTTGGTTTTAAAGGCGATGGACCTCCAGAGCCTGGCTGCCTATGCTTAGTAGATATATTTCAGACTGAGAAGTTAACTCCTGAAATCCACAATGATTTCTTTACAAGAGTTGGACAGCTGCTCACCTTCCCCTCCTTGTCAGTTCTTGCTGTTATCAGTCCTGCAAAATCACCCACCCCTGACTCCCATCATCAGCTGTTTCCTATTCATTACTTAAAGTTTGTTTAAGGGTCCGGTTATCTGTATAAGCAAATATAGTGATAACAGTGATGACTTCAGAACAAGCAGGGACAGACCACAGGCTGAAGCTGCTGAAACAATCATTCCAGGTGAGAGTGCCCGTCCTCAATCAACAAGGAAGTAAAGAGAATGGAAAGTTGTATGCTGCTGAAGACACAAATTGAGAATAACCCTGTAACTCTTTAGACCACTCTCGTGACTACTCAAGAATATTAGTGACCTGCAGGCCAATTCAAATGAGGAATGGATTAAGAACCCTGAAACACTGCCAGAAGCAGTTGTCTCGCTATGCATCAAAATTTACCCCAGGTTATAACAGCCAAAGTGGCATTTAGTGTTGAATTTGGAGGAATCACTTGTTATATTAGTTGCACTGAGCTATTTATATTTCTTTGTTGGAATGCTTTATAGCAGAAAGTTTGTAAATTTGGAGAAAAAAATCTAATTTGCAATGGGGGTTGAATAATTTAAACTCTTATTGTAAGTATGAGGATTTTCTGTTGTTGTTCAGTCAATCGGTCCATTTGTGGCCACAAATAACTATGCATTACACATCAACTTATCCCATGCTCTGCTGCCAGTGTAGAACTATTATTCTGTATCAAGATAATATGCACAATTTTACATCAGTGGGATATTAACAACCCCTTTCCAAATGAAAAGTATCAACCACTGAGGACTCTCAATTCTAAATATGTTTCTATCTACTGGCTAACACGGTACAAACATATATATCTTTCCGGTATTAAATGAAATGCAAAATTTACTTTTATCTGAAAACACCACCATGGACCACTGAGCATCAGTCCAGTTCTTATTCTCCTTAGCCCAGGTAAGACGCTTCTGGCCTTGTCTATTGGTCATGAGTGGCTGACACAAGGAATGCGACACTTGTAGCCAATGTCCTGGATAGGTCTGTGTGTGGTGGCTTTTGAAGCAGTGACTCTAGCAGCAGTCCACTCCTTGTGAATCTCCCCCAAATTTTTAATGGCCTTTTCTTAAGAATCCTTTCAAGGCTGTGATTACCTGGTTCTACCACACTTTTTCCTTCCACTCAACTTTCCATTAATATGCTTGGACACAGCACTCTGAACAGCCGGCTTCTTTAGCAATGACCTTTTGTGGCTTACCCTCGTGGAGTGTGTTACTGACTGCCTTCTGCACATCTGTCATGTCAGCAGTTTTCCCCATGATTGTGGAGCTACTGAAACAGACTACGGGTACCGTCACACAGTGGCATTTTGATCGCTACGACGGCACGATTCGTGACGTTCCAGCGATATAGTTACCATCTCGCAGTGTCTGACACGCTCCTGCGATCAGGGACCCCGCTGAGAATCGTACGTCGTAGCAGATCGTTTGAAACTTTCTTTCATCGTCTAGTGTCCCGCTGTGGCGGCATGATCGCATGGTGTAACAAAGGTGTGCACGATATTGTATATGATGTGCGCATAGTAACCAACGGCTTCTACATCTCACATACGTCATGAAATTATCGCTCCAGCGTCGTACATTGCAAAGTGTGACAGCAGTCTATGACGCTGGAGCGATATTGTTACGATGCTGGAGTGTCATGGATCGTGCCGTCGTAGCGATCAAAATGCCACTGTGTGACGGTACCCTAAGGGACCTTTCTAGATGCTTAGGAAGCCTTTATAGGTTGTTTTGTTAATTATTCTAATTTACTGAGATAATGACTTTTGGGTTTTAATTGGCTGTAAGCCATAATCATCAACATTAACAGAAATAAACATGTGAAATAGATCACTCTTTTGTAATGATTCTATATAATATTTGAGTTTCACTTTTTGGATTGAAGAACTGAAATAAATTAACCTTTTGATAACATTCTAATTTTCTCATTTTGTGAGAAGCACTTGTATACATGGTGGTAAATAGCATGGAGCTTTTCTTTGTAAGGAATTCACACTGTTTTTATGCAGCTTACATCGAAGCTAGTTATATTACACTATAGGAAAACTCATTTGAACACCCAGCATTTGCCATTGAGCTATGCAGTCTGGTTCTGTAGGAGAGGCCTAAATTACTTACATGTCATGCTAATGAGGCTACAGCAGTTGAAGCATTTCCTTCTTAGCCCTTCATCAGATGTCTGTTTTTTTCTTGTACGAGACTGATTGATTTTCATTGTGGTCTAGAACTGATTTTCATTAATTTTTGGTCCACGTGTCCATTTTTACTATCAGTGTGGCATCTGTGTTTTTTCTAATGAAAAAAAAAGCAACAGCACAAAAATATAGCATCCGTGTGCTCTCCATTATTTTTCTTGCACCCTTTTATTTAAATGGACGAGTTAGAGCTGTGATTTGGATAAAAAATGGACATGTGAACAGCCCCGTAGATTATACTGGGTATCTTTTCTTCTGATGAAAAGCATGGATAAGAACATGTACTTGACAAACGGATGTCTGAATGAGGCATAATCTTGGGTCCATGTGGGTTTGTGCCTAATGTTACATCAGTGTGTGAAATTCAGATGAGATTATTAATTAGAGTGTTCAGTGCATATTTTTTTTCGACAAAATTACAGTAAGTTGGAAGGAATTTTTTACAGATGGCATCTTTGTCTTCTAAATGTTCATATCTGTTCTGGCTTCTACTTCCAATCAGATTCCCGAGGAGCCGGAAGTATGGTGCTGACTATACACACTGCAATATATTTATAAGAAAAACTGATAACGTGAAATATAGGGTGGAATGATAATTACCGGTAATATTTTAAAGGCTGTATTTCATCATGATTTGGATTTATCAGTAGAGATGGACAGATAGATTTGCAGGACTCTGGTCCACCAGGCTAGGATAGTAGTGTCGACCGCTAGGACGATAACTTTCAATTTTGTAATTACTCCTTTTAAACCATATAAAATCTGTTTCAACCTCTGCAATCTTAATGGTCAATCAGCATTTTATTTATTGCACAGAGAATTTTTCTCAGATTCCCTTTTAAGTTACATCTAAGTCTATACGTTGTAAGTCTCAACTCATTCTATCAATAGGCAAACCAAACCAAACAAAATGCAACGTTTATAAAGTTTTTCTTTCCCCTGTTGTTTTTTTTTTTTTGCAGCAATGTCTATGCAGCCTATTCTATAAAATGAAAGAAAAAAAGATAATTTTTTTTCATATCTTTTCAGCTCCGTGCGTTATTTGTTTCCTTTTCTGAAATCAGCCCTTAGAACAGCTCTCATTGGTTTTTAGAATTTTGAATACCTTTTTGCACATTGAACCAACTATTACAACTGTTTTTTGCCCCCATAATTTTCAAAAACTTTACTCCTCTATGAATATTCTTTCGACTTATTTTCTGTGATGTGATTATTTAGTTTCTCTCCAGGTAAATGAGGGGACCAATTTGCTCTGCAGCCATGATGCACCATGTAATAGTAATACCCTTGTTTGCCTGGGAACATTGCAGACATCATTGTGAACGCGAATCAAGATTATATAGCAAAGGGGGGAAAAAAAGACAAGTTTTTTTTTAATGCTGTTGTAGAAAAAAAAAAGGTTATATGAAGAAGAATCATATAATGATATTTCATTGTCAACAACAGAAAAAAGGACACAGAGTGCATTACAGTGTCTGTGCTGTTTACATGCCAATATTGTATACACATTTCCTTGTATGGTGTCAGCTGTCAGTTATTTCTGCAAATTAACTGCCAAAAATGGAGAAGAACAGAATCACTTAGTGAGTCGGTAACCACGGGTTACCTTTCATATGCTTTAAGATAAAGCGGCAGAATGGGATCTTGGGAAGATAATTAGACAAAACAAAAACAGGAAAAAAAAACTTACAAAAATGAAATAAAAAGGCATTCTACAATCTGGGCGAACAACCCAGGGTAGTTTATAAATAAGTAAAAGAGGTTATATTACAGAATGCCTCTTCATGTTGTAAGCAAAGTTTTCTAGTACAAACAGTTTTTATTTTTTTTTTTAAAGCATTAGCAATTCTCAGGAAATACAGTACACTGTTCTTAAATTATCCCCCAAATTTTTTTTAACCCTTTGAGCACTGAGAATGATTAGAATATATTTTTCACATTAATAAATATTTAATGAAAAAAAAAAATTGTGCAAGAAAAGAAAAAAAAAATAATTGTGTCGGCTACGTAGTTATGTATTCCTGTGGTTTGTGAATTTAGTTATTATTGGCAGCAAATGATATTACATTGCTAATAAATATGTATAATTTAAACATGAACTTTTTAACAATATAGATGTATAGTAAAACAATCTTAATTTTTGCTCTAGAATAATAGTTTTTGAATATTTTATAAAGGCTATTTGTCGTATGCTTTCAATAATTTACACCATTTGGGTAAGAACAGAAAAAAATTTTTTTAAGAAAGCAAAACCTTTCTTATTGCCAGAAATAGAAATCCTTTTCAGCTGGCATTTAAAAAGGTAAATTAAAAAGGAATTTACACTATACATAGGCACAGCTTATGTTAAAGGGCGTACTGCATTGGTCACTAAAAACACTAGTCAGAATCGCAGAGGGTTCCACAGTAGGTGGGTTCAGGACTGGTTTGAGGCTTTTGCTGATCACATCAATCACAATTTCCAAAATGCGAGTCTGTACACTATATACAGGTTTTTTTTTAACCCTTTCCAAGCATAAGGGGTTAGTTGCGCATTGCACCGCAATGTGTTCAAGGTCCCAAGGAATAGTCATTTCAGTATAAAAAAAGACTGCAGCTGTAGAACTGAATAATGAAGTGGATCTGAGCCAGTAGTTTTTTTTTATTTAGAAAAGAAATAAATAATAATAAAAAGATGGCGTCCTTCCCCCCAAGTAACATAAAATAGTGCTCCAAAGTACTCAGAGGGCTAAAGGTCATATGCTGAAAAATACTAGCACACAGGTCAAATGAAAAATAGTGTACCAGCTTTAGATATAAATGCTCAATGAAACTGTCCTGTTAATTCATGCAGTCCGGCGCACAGCTATTCCGATTAACACGAGTCCCAAACATTTACCATGGCATTATAACCTTCGTGTGTTACCTGTAACAACAGCTGATTATGCACCTCTATTAAACACTGTACAGTTTTACAAAAAAAACAGTTCGTACCCCCAGAGAGAGAAACGGAACATACTCTCCAGAGATAAAATCGGAACGTGTGCCAAGTATTGTAGCTTTAAGGCTTTTTCCTGACAATTTTCCTCAAAGCAAGTTACAGTCATTTTAACATAAAATAAATGGAAAACGAAAAAGCAAATACTACTGCTTTTCTAGCTCTGACACATACAGAAGGTGATCTTCTGGAGACTTCCCATGTGTTTTACTCAAATGAAGTTTCACAGCGTGCTTGCTCGCAAATGTCCGATTGCAAAGCTTACACTGATAGGAAGTTCCAGTCTCTTCTTCTGGGGAGGAAGCCACCAACTTGTCAGATGGGGATTTTGTTTGTGCTATCTGATTGTGTATTTGTTCACTAGAAAGTTTAGACAAGTCTCTTATTCTAAAACCTAGATGTGATTCAAGGTGACTGATATACGTTGAGGGTGTCCTGATTTGCGAGGCGCAGTCATTACAAAAGAACACTGGATGCCCAGTGTCCAAGTTCTTGAGGAACTTCGTCCCACCTGTCCTTCGTAGCTGGTATTTCACATTAGCTAGCCAGTGACTAATTGTGGTCATTGAGAGTCCTGTAAACCTGGAAATGTGCATTCTTTCTTGAGGGCTCAAGTCTGACATTACATATTTCCCTTCAGATGTCTGTCTCAAACTAGCTGCAAACTGGGCTTGTAGGATAAGCAAATGTTGTGGGTTCCAATTGGACTGCCGCCCTTTCCTTTTCTGAGCTGGTGTGTTTTCTTCTGGTTCCTCTATTGTGGTACCGTCAATGTCAGATTTTTCAGATATACTGGTAGGTGTAGAAGATTTTGATGTGTGGCTTTCTGTCAGGTTTTTCAGCATATCAGATATATCTGACAAGGCATTCTCGCGCAGCGGTGAGTTTGACATGAATGACACGACTGCAGATGTCTTTGCTGTTGTCACTGTAGATGAAGAAGATGCAGAAGATGTCGATGTAGGTGACAAAAGCGCTGAAGCCAAAGAGCAGTTTTTGTCACTCTTTCCTTTCGTCAAATCTATGGGCTGGTCATTGTTGACATGATAAAAATAACGGTCTGTTAAGTGGTCTGTTTTTTTGGATTGGATAGGTGGGGTCGCAACAGCAGCTTTTTCAGCCAAGCTGTTACTCATTTTAAATAACATGCTCATGGGATCTAGAGCCGGGAGGGAGGGTTTAGCTGCCTTGCCAAGGTGAATGTTCATAACGGACTGCAATGCACTTAATGGATTAACAAATGGTTGTTCTGGAGGGTGCTCTGTTATTATAGCTGTGCTGCTGCTTAAGCTGCCTATTATTGACTTCACGTGGTCCTTGCCATTTTCAACTGCCTCTAGAGTTGAACTTTCCTTGCAGTTGTTTTTTTGTGAAATCGGACTGTTTTGCTGGCTTTTATATACAATGTCATTCAGAGCATCGGTTTTGGGAGGTTCACTAATTTCACTACCACTTGGAGACGGTGTTGCCCTTTTAACTGGTGAATACTTTCCCTCTGGCTCCTTCATTTTCTCTTCCACTTTAGCTACTTTTTCTGTCACTTTTTTGACTAATTCTTCCATGGCATGGAAGTTAGTTTTTGACACAGGCGAAGTCTGACTACTTGGCGGTGACACCAGTGGCTGATTTTTGGTAGGTGACATAACATCACTATTACCATACATTGGTTTTAATGGAGTACTTTTCCCTGAGGAGCCTAACGATAACTTCATCATGTTTGGGAGCTGGTAGGCAGCATGGATACTTGGGTAACCTCCCCAACTTGGAGTACCATTTTGAGCCTTATTAATGGCAGACGTTACTGTATTTTCTAAAGACTTTAGGATATCTAATCCGCCTTTTGGGCTTTCTTCTAAGTCATTTTCAGTTAGATAATGGTATTTTGAAGGGACATCAAACTTTTCTTCTTCTTCATTAGATTTTTCCTTGTCTTTGATTTTATCATCTGGGATTATTTCTTTTTTAATTTCAACAGTCAGTTTTGGTGAAAGAGAAGTGTTATTATTAGCGGGAGGTGTAAATGTAGTGGCAGCTAATGGTACGGACTGTACCTTTTCATCCAGTAAAGAAGTTGGCAGAGCAGGGGGTTCCATCACAGGTTTTCCTTTCTTGAGTGCGGAATTGGTCACCTTTATAAAATGTCCTGTGACCATCATGTGGGCAGTAAGTTCTTGTAATGTATCATGTGAGCTGCCACATTCCATGCATTTAAGTATCTGAGATTTCCTAGCTTCAAAATGCCAAGCATAACTGGCCCCATTCTGGTGCCCATATCGGTTATTTGGTGTGATATATGGATTTGAATTCTTTTGCAAAGCTTCATTTGCATCTGAAATTGTTGTTTTTTGTGTCCCTCCAGTTGAATCGGGAGAACTTGGAAGGTCAAGTTCTAGAGAGAGCTTTTTTCTAGAAGCTGGGACAATTTTTGCTGCTACCGGGGTAACAGGTTCTTTAAGAGGCACTTTTTGGTAGTGTTTTGTTTTAATCATGTGAACGCTTAGGTCCTGAAGAGATTCGAACGAGTGACCACAGTACATGCACTTTAACACTTTCTGGGCATCTTCTTTTCCTTCCATTTCAAGTAATGAACGTTTGCGTGGCTTTGACCAACGTTTTGGGTTTTTGTTATCTGTTTCATGGTTATCATCTCTGTAATGTCCCATTTCATTCATGTGAACTGTCAGTTCTACTAGTGTATCGTACGCGGCGCTACAGTCTTTGCAACGGAACTTACTGGCACCTGTGAAAATGGAACCGTAAAGTTTACTGCTTTGTCGGTACAATTGAACAGTGCTAAAAAGGCTTGGCTCAGGTAGGACTCGGCTCTGAGATACTTGCTGTAGTGTTTTAGCCATGGCTGTCTGGTGCCAGTCAAAACTTCCGCTTCCACAGCTGCTACTACTACTGCTGCTGCTGCTGCTACTAGCATTGTTCTTTTCTGAAGTTGACTGGTGAAGATTTAAGCTAAGGTTGGACCAGTAAGAATTTGAAAGGAAATTATTGTAGACAGCTTTCATCTGTTCTAAACTGTCTGACACATTGGAGTCTTCTAAAGGAGCCAACATCTCTTTGCTCTCCTCCTCGTTTTTGATGGAGCTACTTTCGAAGTCAGCCATGCGGTCACTGGTCTCACTGACGTGAGATTCGCTGTCCATCTCATGGCTGGAGAATTCTCCAGCAGGAGAGTGCTGGTAGCTCGGAGAGTTATTTGTGAATTCCTTCTCAGGACAGGTATATTTTGCTGATGGCTCGCCTTCAACGACTGCATCCTCAGCTTCACCATCATCATCAACAAGGGCTGCTGCCTTCAACTCGTCTGAAACATACGCTGCAAAAATGTAAAGAAAAAACATCAGAAAAGGCAGTGACCTCATAATATCAATAATGTTTCTTTCATGTTATATTTAAAGACGACAATATAAGAGTACAATTATGTCTAATAATAAACAGTTAAACTGTGGTGTTTCTTCTCTGAGAAAAAATAGCTAAAGGAAAAAAAATCTCTTCAAACATAATTTGCCACCTTATTCTTCTCAAGGGGCAACAGCTTGAAATTAAAACTAAATTTGAAATTAATGAAGCACATTCTAGAGGTGGCATTCATTTCTAAAGTAATAAATTACTTGTATCAACCTTAGAGACAGCAGTTCCTGTCTGTCAATTAATATGTCTTATGCTTTTTCTACCCCTAATGCATTTCTTGACAGACAGTTTCACAATTTAAATTAAGCACACATTTTTTTACCCACAACGTTTCTGATCCTCAACCTTTAATAAACATAAAGTAGAGAACTATCAATATGATTCCGACAATGAAAGAAATTTACATCAATTACAATAAATTAAAAAATGATTTAGATTTTGTATGTGTCTTCCGAGTATAAAGAAAATGGCTTAAAAGCTTATAATCACTTTTAAGTAATGTAGGTGCCGATCCTGTACTGCTAATTCATTTTCATTAACCCACTGCACCCCAAATAGCCTGTCTCACAAGGGATTGTGGGAAATAGATTTTTTTAAAAGGGTATTATCCTTTCTGTAATTAGTCTAACCATGAATACATTTAACCATGATTACAGAGGGGTATGGCAATTATTGCAAAAATTGCTAATTCCCATCTAGTCCTTAAATCAAACATCAATATAAAAATTAACCGAAAGTGCCTGAAACTTTTTTCTTATTTCCCCTGTGATAGAATGTCCAACTAACATGGATTTTTTTTTAGTTAGATTTTGAATATTGTTATAATCCAATCTTTTGGCTCGGTGACATTTGATGCCATATGCCCAGTATGAGAACCATCATGTTTTTCTATATGGCTTTTGGCTGCCAGCTTTTAAACCTTTCATTTGTGTCACTTAGGCCTGCGCGTCACAGCAGGGAGTCAAGTTCATGTGCTATAGAGGATGTACTGAAATTTTAGACTAATGCAGTCGACATGTGGTCAGAGGAACCAATCAGACTTACAAAAAAGGAAATAAAAAATGCCAACCACTTTACATCAGAAAGCAATAGGTCAGCTTTGCTCCAGGTCTGTGAGAATGCAATAATGAAAGGTTCACGTTATATTCTGAGCTAATCCAGAACGCCTGAATCTTATAACTTTATTAGTAGTAATGACAGGAGCATAGTGTGTCCCCAGCCCACTAACAGGTTGCTGACTGCTCAGCATGCACTCTTCTTACATGTCATTACAAAACATTACTGTATTGTTATCAGCTCACAAGGGCACTTAAAGGTGCCGAATAGTCGATCTAATCTTTGCTGCCTCACACATGGGTTAAATAATAAACCTGCAAATGATAAAGTCATGGGGAGGAGGAGACGGTAAGAGATAGATCAGACATGTAACCTCTCCACAGGGGTGGCCTGGTACTTCCTGGGTGATTTTCCTTTGTGATTAAAGATGATGCTTGTCGCTCCTGTATCATAACACGTTCACTATGGCCGATTACAACACAAATTGATTCCCAGCCACAAGAATCTGTCTTTTCTTTTGTCACAAAGGCTACTGACGCCTCCGTCAATGTTTTTTTTTTCCTTTTGTACGAGAAATTGTATATTGTGTGAAATGCAGAATATATGGATTTTCTTTCTCCAAGAAGAAAAAAATACTGCGCGTATAATGACCAGATTGGTATAAAGAGAAATTACTGAATAGATTTCAATAAATGTTATTGAAGAAAGCAGATATGATAGGAAGAAAGCAAAAAATAAATAAAAAAGACGACATACGAACCTCAATGCACGGACTTGCCGCATGTCTCCTGACCAAAACTTGACAGCCTCAAACATGCTTATGAGGCTATGGAGTTTAGGCCGGGAGACCTAAGGCCGGTCCATGAATCATGAGTCTGTGGACGCAACGTTGGTGGGAAATTACAGGGGCCAATGATGCACGAATGGAGCTTGACGAAGATCATGAACAAATAAAGTTGCACGCTGTGGCGCTATAGAGTGTAAACATGAAATATATGAAATATGATTTGCAGTACTGCGCTAGATAATGGAGACACTGGGCACATAATTTGGCCAATTCAAGCATGTTGTTATTGATGAAGAATATGGTTATGGAGAAAATACACCTTTTGGGCGTTGCTAGATAACCTACCTCATGCATTTAGGAAAATTCTAGTAATGGGTTTCAGAAATGTAAATAAAGGAGAACTTTTAATACAATTACTTCTATGCAGTGAATCTTCTGCAGCACTAACAATTAGGGATGCGCGAATAGCTTAGGATAAGAGCTTATCAGAATATCTATAGCGCTCACCGAATAGCTGCATCGGGAACGCGGATACCTGGAGCTCTCCCGATAATCAGCTGTTCGGCGCCGCAGCTGCATGTGTTCTCCATGCATGTGTTGCGACTGTCACACAGCCGCGACACATGCAGCTGTGGCGCCGAATAGCTGATTACCAGGAGCGCTCCAAGTATCCGGGTTCTTGATGCAGCTATTCGGTAAGCGCTATAGATATTCGCTCATCACTACTAACAATCCATTAGGTTATCCAGCCATGCCCAAAAGGTGTATTTACTAGAAAACCAAAATCTTCTGGAAGGTATGAAACTGTCAAAACAATTATGCTCCATATCAAAAAGGGCGATTTGGTAACATGTTGGTGATGTTTGGGGCTAATGACCTGGCCTTTCCTAAATCACCTTGTGATTTTCCATTTTTTTGCTTTTTATTTTTCACTCCCCTTCTTCCCAGAGACATAACTTTTTTATTTTTCCATCAATATGGCCGTGTGTGGGCTTGTATTTTGCAGGACGAGTTGTACTTTTGAACAACACCATTGATTTTTCCACTGGTGTACTGGTAGATGGGGAAAAAAATCCAAGTGCAGTGGAATTGCAAAAAAAGTGCAATTCTACAATTGTTTTTTTACCTAGTTCACTGGATGCTAAAACTAACCAGCCACTCTGATTCTCCAGGTCACTACGAGTTTGCAGATACCAAACATGTATAGGTTCTTTTTTAAAAGGTAAATAAGAAATTTTAAGTTTTGAAAAAAAAAACAAAAAAACAAAAATGGAGCCGTTTTCCGAGACCTGTAGCGTCTCCATTTTTCGTGATCTGGGGCTGGGTGAAGGCTTATTTTTGTGCTTCGAGCTGATGTTTTTATTGATACCATATTGGTGTAGATACAATGTTTTGATCACCCGTTATTTCATTTTATTGCAAAGTTGCGGTGACCACAAAAAAAGTAATTCTGGTGTTTTGATTTTTTTTCTCATTACGCCGTTTACTGTTCAGATTAATTACGTTTATATTTTGATAGATCGGGTATTTGAATGCGGTGATCCCAAATATGTGGGGGTTTTTGCTTTATTTTGAATGGGGCAAAAGGGAGTGATTTGAACTTTTATAATTTGGTTTTTTTTTTAATTTTTTTTTACATTTTTCATTTGCTTCAACAGTATCCTTAGGAGACTTGAAGCTGTGATCTTCTAATTGCTTGTGCTACACAGTAACAGAAACGGTGTGTGACACCGATCTAGCGATGCGATCCAGCGATGCGTTCGCTTGTAACCAGGGTAAACATTGGGTTACTAAGTGCAGGACCGCGCTTAGTAACCCGATGTTTACCCTGGTTACCAGCGTAAATGTAAAAAAAAAACAAACAGCACATACTTACATTCCGGTGTCCGTCAGGTCCCTAGCCGTCTGCTTCCCGCACTCACTGACTGCCGGCCGTAAAGTGAAAGCAGAGCACAGCGGTGACGTCACGGCTGTGCTGTGCTATCACTTTATGGCCGGCAGTCAGTGAGTGCGGGAAGCAGACGGCAAGGGACAGACACCGGAATGTAAGTATGTGCTGTTTGGTTTTTTTTTACGCTGGTAACCAGGGTAAACATCGGGTTACTAAGCGCGGTCCTGCGCTTAGTAAACCGATGTTTACCCTGGTTACCCGGGGACCTCAGCATCGTTGGTCGCTGGAGAGCTGTCTGTGTGACAGCTCCCCAGCGACCACACTACGATTTACCTACGATCACGGCCAGGTCGTATCGCTGGTCGTGATCGTAGGTAAATCGTATAGTGTGACGGTACAAGAACATGGTCTGATCATACTACATCTCCTGGGCAGGGGAGGAAGCAAAAAAGTATACAGATATTATAGTAAGGGATCACAAATAATTCTTTGAGGTAAAATATTGCTTAAAAACAGGCATTGATATGTTTTGCCTCACAAAAAGAATGGGCTACGATACTGTGCTTGATGTCTGTATACTCTTGTTCCCCCCCACCCACGTTCCTGTACGGTGAAATACAGCCATTACACAGTACACAACAGGGACACATATTTTGAGATTATCTCAGTACGGTAACATTGTTTTTTAACACATCCAATTGCAAAACTTATTTTTATTCAAAGATTTATTAATTACTAGATGGTGGCCTGATTCTATCGCATCGGGTATTCTAGAATATGCATGTCCACGTAGTATATTGCACAGCCCACGTAGTATATTGCCCAGCCACGTAGTATATTGCCCAGTCAAGTAGTATATTGCCCAGTAATGTAGTATATTGCCCAGCCACGTAGTATATTGCCCAGTCACGTAGTATATTGCCCAGTTACATAGTATATTGCCCAGTGACGTAGTATACAGCACAGAGCCACGTAGTATATTGCCCAGCCACGTAGTATATTGCCCAGTTACGTAGTATATTGCCCAGTCATGTAGTATACAGCACAGAGCCACATAGTATATTGCACAGCGACGTAGTATACAGCACAGAGCCACGTAGTATATTGCCCAGCCACGTATGTCACAAGTTAAAAAATAAAAAATAAACATATACTCACCTTCCGAGGGAGCCCTTGTAGTCATGTCGCCTGTGTGCGGTGCACTCAGCAGCTTCCGGTCCCAGGGTTGGTAGTGCAGGACCCATGATGACGTTGCGGTCACATGACCGTGACATCATGGCAGGTCCTTCTCGCGCAGGACCTGTGATGAGGTCACGGTCACATAACTGTGACATCATGGCAGGTCCTTGTCGCATACCATCCTTACCACCGGAACCTGCCGTTTGCATGGAGCGGTTACCGGAGCGTCGCGAGGAGCGGGAAAGGCGGTGGAAGGTGAGAATATATTGATTTTTTATTTTTTTTTCAACATTAGATCCTTTTACTATTGACGCTGCATAGTCAGCATCAATAGTATAAAGTTGGGGACACACAGGGTTAATAGCGGCGATAATGGAGTGAGTTACCCGCGGCATAACGTGGTCCGTTACCACTGGCATTAATCCTGTGTGAGCGGTGACTGCGGGGAGTATGGAGCGGGCGCCGGGCACTGACTGCAGGGGAGTAGGGAGGAACTAATCAGACTGTGGCCGTCGCTGATTGGATGCGGCAGCCATGACAGGCAGCTGGCGAGACCAATCAGCGACTTGGATTCCATGACAGACAGAGGCCACGACCAATGAATATCCGTGACAGAAAGAAGGACAGACAGAAGGACAGACAGAAAGATGGAAGTGACCCTTAGACAATTATATAGTAGATAATGTACTGTACTTTGCACATGGGACAACCCCTTTAAGTCTCTCATATACATTAGGTGAAAATCAGTCCAATCCATCAATCATCTGATCCGTACGGGGGGGGGGGGGGGGGGCGGGGGGCGTCCCGACTCTCCTCCGATTGATAATGTTGGGAAGTAAAGGAACAAGGACTTGAAATTTCAATGTCTGATTGTTTTACTTTCAGGGGAGAAATGTCACCAAAAGTTGAGTTTGGCAGTGGCTTTCTCTTCTCTGCCCATAGAAAAGAAAAATAAGCTGTCGTAGAATGCAATGAATGCTATCCAATATGGCCATATAGAGGTTTCTGCGTGCACCTTATTTGTGAAATAATAAGGGTCATATATTACTTATGCTGCATAATTTTTTTTTTAATTCTACCATTTATTCAAAACTGCGATGTTTAACATGTTTAACATGTTAACTTTTTACATCCAAGAGGCAAATTCCTCTTTAACCAAATAGAGAAGATTCACAGATAGTAGACCGTTGTCAGGAGATTTTCCTTACAGGACCCTCACCGTGACTTGTGTTAATGAAGTTAATTGAATTTACGATCAATAATGGTTAATTATTGCAATTTGACATTCAAAGATAAATGGCTGCAGGACAGAGAAATGTCTTGGTATGTGGGTCCTCAAACACATTAGACTGTGAGAGGGATCACACGGCCGTCCATTGATCCAGGTACAAGAAGATCGACCCGATAGCTCTGATGAATGCACACGTTCCTCAGCTACAAGTACATGTTCTACTAAACTGGTCTAACCCTTGTCACCATCCAGATCTATATCAGCTATACCCTACAAATCTATGGAGATAGATTAGAGAACTGATGCAGAAAAAAAGATGATTCAATAAAGGTGAACTTTTATTTTACAGGGTATTAATGTAACGACGTAATGAGACTTTATGAATCAATCTGGATTAAGGACAATCGGTCTCAACCGAGAACTACATTAAAGATAAAGTACTCCAGGCTGAACTTCTGTTCCCAACACAGTGATGGGCTCTGGCCTTCAGGACCTTTACACAAAAAATAACCATGTATGTCATTAATGTAATGTGTTGATCATTTGTTTTACTGCCCATTTGGCAGTGATATTCTGAAATTCTATAAGAACGTCTTACACGTATGGTATTGGTGAACGTCTCTATGCGACAGCCGCGGTTATTGATGTGTATGCAGTAACATGGCATTATTCACGTACTGTGCTGCTGACTCTTGGAAACAAGATTTTGCCGGTATGATGTCCCTTTATATCGGGTTATATAGAGCTCAAGTTTCCATTAAACATGAAATGACTCAAGCACTGCTCAGAATGTCTCACTGATTCATAGCTATATTTTCACCATCTGTAATGATTGTTAATAGTCAGCTGGGCCTTTACATCTCTGGGGGTTGTGCAACGAGTGCAGTGTTATAAATAAGAAGTTTGGAGGCTGATGCCTTGGGATCGGTTATAAGCTAAATACGCCCGTCTGGAAAATCATTTGCTACAGCTTTACAAGTGAGATCTGAGATTAGTGCCTACATCCCCGTCCGCATACACCAATAACCGGAGACATCAAGACTGATAAAGTCAATGTTATAAAAGGCGAGACGTGGAAGGTCCATAAGGGTATGTTTAAAAGACCAGACTTGCAAGGTCCATAAAGGTATGTTTCCACGGTCAGTAAACGCTGCGGATTGGACGCTGCGTACATCCGCAGTGGCCAGATGTTACAGCATAGTGGATGGGATTTTATGAAATTTCTTCTCCACTATGCGTGCAGGGACACCTCCGGCTTCCCTGCGTAATCAGACATGCGGTGCTTCTTTCTAGACCACAGCATGTTTATTTATCTTGTGGAGATGCTCAGTCTCCGCAAGATAAATATCACAGTCCAATGTATAGGATGCGGTGATTCCACATGGTTCAATGAACACATACGGAATCACTGACGTTCAAAAGCCGGCAGCACTTTGGATGGAGCGTGTCCAAACCGCTGCCGGTTTGTGCCTGTGGAAAGATACCCTAAGGCTATGTGCACACGTTGCGGATTTTGTTGTGGATCCACAGCGTTTTTTCCATGCGGATTTGCATCAAATCCGCAAAGAGTGCTCAGGCAATGTTAATCAATGGGAATCCAGAAGCGGATTTGTGTGCCAAAAACGCTAGAGAAAGGAAGGAGGAAGAGTGTGTGGGCGGAGAATATGTGTGGGCGGAGACCATGTGTGAGCGGAGAATATGTGCGGGTCTGTCAACGGGTGTGTGTGTGAATCTGTGTGCGCGGGTCTTTGGGTGTGTGCGCGGCTGTGTGTCTGTCTGCGTGTGTCTGTAGCCAGGCATTGTCTGATGGGACTACTGCTCCCATCCGGCCATGTCTGTGGTCACATATAACAGTGACAGCGTGAGCTGATGATGGGAGAGTAGTCCCATCATCCGGTGACTGTGTTCAAGAGTAAAAAAAAAAACAAAAAAACACTTACATATTCACATACATATTCATACTCACCAAACACCTAATTCCCCGACGCCCTCGACCTCATGCAATAAAAATAATATAATAAACCACCATATACTTACCTTTCCTCTGTAGTCCATTTAATATCGAGTGTCTAACGGCGATCTCACGTGTGGAACAGTCACATAGGGAGATATGACTGCTCTACATGGCTCCGGCGATACACTGACAGGAGCTAATATCTCTACGCCGCTGTGAGAGAATTCACCAGACTTTGTGCTGTCACTTGTGGCACCGCTACCTGAGAAAATTCCCACACAGCGGTGCCATAAAATGAGCGCATGAACTCTGGTCAACTCTCAGTGATGGACTGCAGGAGGATTATCTCCTGTCAGTGTATCACCGCAGGCCCTGTAGAATGGTCACATCTCCTGATGTGACTGTTCTACACGTGAGATCATCGTGGGACAATCGTTATTAAATAGATTACATTGGACAGGGATTATGTGTGTTGGTTTATAATTTTATTTTTGTTGCAGGAGGTCGAGGGATTCGGGGATTAGGCGATGCAGTAATTATGGTTAATTAAGATTAATAAAGGATTTTATTCTGGCTATGTCTTTATTGACCATACTATAGGATTAGTAATGGATAGGTGTCTTATAGACGCTTCTCCATTACTAGTCCATGGGCTTGATGTCACCTGACAATACAAAGGTGACAGCAAACCCACAAATATTACCCCACTTGCCACTGCTACAGGGCAAGTAGGAAGAGCGAGGCTAATTGCCAGAATTGGAGCATCTATAGGATGTGCCATTTCTGGGGAGGCTGAGAACTGATTTTTTAGCCTGGGGGGTGCCAATATCCATGACCCCTTCCCAGGCTATTAATATCAGAGTGCAGCTGTCTGCCTAGCCTTTGCTAGCTCAATTTTATAGGGGGACCCCATGTTAATTTTTTTCTGGGGTTCCCCTGCACACTAGCCAGTAAAGGCCAAGCAAACATCTGTGAGCTATTAATAGCCTAGGAACCTTTATGGCTATTGGCTCCTTCCCAGAATATTAACATCAGCCCTCAGCCGTCAGCTTTCCCTCTGCTGGCTTATGCGGGAGCCCACACAATTTTTTTTAGGGTATGTTTCCACGGTCAGGAACCGGCAGCACTTTGGATGCAGCACATGTCCGCTCCATCCAAAGCGCTGCCGGCTTTTGAAAGCAGGTGATTCCGCATGTGTTCATTGAACTGAGCGGAATCACAGCACCCAATACATTGTAAGGGGATGTTTATCTTGTGGAGACTGAGCGTCACCGCAACATAAATTGATATGTTGCGGTCTGGAAAGATGGACCGCATGTCTTCCGTCTCTGCAGAGAAGCCGTGGGCGCCAGTGCATGCATAGTGGACATGGGATTTCTTCAAATCCCATCCACTATGCTGTAACATCTGGCCACTGAGGGTTTGGCGCTGTGGATGAACACAGTGTCCAAGCGGCAGGGTTTACTGACCATGGGAACATACCCTTATAAAGTTTTTGAAAATTAAACAGATATTGCATTCCATACAGATTTCGTGTGTGTGTTCTATTTAACTCTGTATTTACAATTGTATTAATGACGGTATCTGGCCGACACCAGGTCACCTCGGGCTTGGTATTATATATACATATAATATATATATACGGTATATATTATATTCACTTATATTTGTTTTGTGTGTGTAAACATTATATTTGAACATAGTATGTAATGATATTATGGTCTTAAATGGAGAATGTAAAAGAAGAGGTTGGACTAGGAAATAACATCACAATTCTTTTTTTTTCTTGTTAAATAATATATCTTTATTTAGCTTATAAAAACGCAGACAAATCCGCATAAAAATGCATCAAATATGCTAATGTTATTGTATCCTTTTGCTTTCTACAATTTTGTAGCATGAAAGGGAAAAAAAACGAGGCTTTTTTGCAAGATGTTCTGGCTGAACTAAAGTCGCAGGATCTATAACTCCGTATAGATATAAAGCATCAACATATGCAGCAAACTGTGGATTTAGATACATTTCTCTGTCTGTACTTACTAGGGGAAAACTAGAGAGGAAGCTGGATTGTAAGCAGTCCGAGGTGTTTATGAAGTCACATGGTGATAAGCTTAGAAAAGATAGGGTGACTTTGGCTTTCCACCTGTCCCCTTCACAGAACGCTGAAGCCTGCAGGTCCAGGACTGAAATGTTCATTGGGCATTTGGATAGAATAAGCACTGATAAAATAACTTGCTGCCAGGATGCAGCTGTATCCACCAAGCCTTAATGGGTTAATTCCTGTGTAGATGCAGGAAGCAAACTTTTCTGTAAAACCACAATGTTTTTCCAATAATCCTTTCATTCTACTCAGTGCATACCAAACATGTTAAATGACCACTTAGGAGATTTATAATGACAAACTAAATGTTGTCAAAGGAAAAAAAATCCGCTGCTGATTGCGGCGCTCTGACAACATAAAGGCGCTGCGGAGCTCTGTCAAATGGAAGATTATGCAAAAACACCATTGAGAAAGCTGCTAATCATCTGCTCTTGTCAATTACAGGAGGGTGTGTGACAGCGTATTTACATTAAACACGTTCTGTCAGCTGAAACCATTAATGCTGGATGGCAAGAAACTCCAGAACCGAGACCAGACTCCTTCTAAGCTGCAGTAGGACAAAATAGCAATCAGTGTGTGTGCTGCAAGAGCGTCCCAATAACATGCACGCGCTGTACGTATAGTATCGGCACACAATATACAGCGGCAAGCTCCAATGCTGCATGGCATGCTGCGGCGTATGTGGCTGCACTCGCACACGGTGTCGGATCCATATTGTCTTGTATATTCCAAGCACTACAGATATATCATTGAACATCACTGTGCTCACAGCTGCAAGGAAAAGGCAGGGGCACGATAGAGCAGGTAGGAAGGACCCCGCTTGTAGTCACTGATCACACTAGATGCTGCAGTAGAAATATCACAGACTAACAACCATTGGAGGACAGAAGTGGTGTACAGCATCTATGTCAGCGTGTGATACTGCTGAGTGACATGCATTGTGCCTTCATGATATAAAATCCATAAGTTTCAATTTTGCTACCTTTCTGCAGCGGTCTTATGCCACCTACCCACATGACTGCTGCAGGAAATCCCGTCTCATGTTGTCCATATCAGCATTACCGCTGAGGCCAGCGATTGGCTGCAGTGGTCACATGGGTAGATGGGTCGAGAAGAGACAGAGGCTAGCACTGGCTGTTTTGATATTTTATGGCATTGAACTTGATCCCTTTAAATCTGCCTGAAATCTTTCATAATAACTAACACCTTCAATATACAAATTCCTGGATTCACAATGTACAGAAAGAGGGAAACTGAGAGTTTCCAATTTGGCCTTGAGGATTTTCAGACAGTTTCTCCACCCCTTCAGCAAATAACAGACAGGGACTTCCCAAGTCATGTTGTGCTTTCAGCAAAACAGATTAGTGTGGGGCCGAACTAGCAACCGGCATATGTGAGGCAGGGATATTTGTTCTAGCAAACCTTTAAAAGACCTCTGCTCAAATATTGTCTTAGTGCTTAGATAAATATCTTAGATGATCTATTCTGATTGACAGCGAGGAGCGAGTTCCCAGCGCCGGGGACACAAGTCTCCTAAATATAACTGTAGCGATGGAGAAGCCGCTAACAATATGAAGCGCGGATACACAACTGTAAAAATGTGGATGAGTGTAAGGATACCATGTGCTGTACGGTGTATACGACCATGATGTATATAATGTGTAAGAAGCTGAAGACACCAGGGATTATGAACAGATCAGTATTTAGTCACAAGTAAAGTTTTAGAAATCTCCATCGCCATGGGTCATGCGCTAATGTCCTGCACAGAAGACACAAGTCTCCAGGTTTACAGTCAGGTGCCACCCTCAGAGGATAAAATCAGGAAGATTTTTACTCGACAGAGTTCTAAAAGTCTGTATTCGACATAGAAACTGGATTATATGTAAAACATGCGATGCAAAGGGTGAAATCTGCATTTCAGCAGCAAAATCTGCAGTGGACAATTCCTGTGTTGATAAACCATAAGGGTGTGTTTCCACGGTCAGGAAACGCTGCGTGTTTGACGCTACGTAGAGCCACAGCTTCAACCACGCAGCGTCCAGATGTTACAGCATAGTGGAGGGGATTTCATGAAATCCCGTCTCCACTATGCGTTAAAAGACACCTGCGGCAGACTCACGTAAAACGGACATGCGGCTCGTCTTTTCAGAACGAAGCATGTCTGTTTACAATGCGGCGACGCTCCATCGCCGCACCGTAAATTTACCATAGACTATCATTAGATGCGGTAAAATCGCATCTAATGATCAGTCACATGCGTAGCAACTGCGTAAATGCAGCTTGCTACGCATGTCTCCTAATTTAAATAAGGTCTTACCTGTCCCACCGCCCAAAGTCCGCGTCCACTGCAGTTCTCATGGTAGCTTACCGCGAGAACTGCCGTGCACGTGACCTGGGGTTATCTCCTGTCACTAGGCTGGTTCTCACGGCTAGCTGATCAGCTGATTGTGAGAACACTGCAGTGTAGGTGATCGCCGGAGAGTTATCTCCAGCGATCATCTACAAGCTCTGCTATGTCTGAATGTCAGGCATCCAGATGTAGCAGAGCCGGACTCGTTGTGGAACACTCGTTATTAAATGGACTACGTCGGAACAGGAAGTATACTGTTGGTTTATTATTTTTTATTTTTTTCCAAGAGAACGAGGGCATTGCAGGAATGAGCGTACAATAAAGATGTCAAAACTGTGTGGTATTTTATTTCATTAAAATACTTTATTCTGCATGCCTGTGACCTATTAACCCTTTACCAACTATAGGATTAGTAATGGTAGGTATCTTATTGACGGCTCTCCATTACTAAGCCGGCTTAATGGCACCTTACTAAGGTGTCATTAACCCCTTATTACCCCATATGCCACAGCTACAGGGCAGTGGGAAGAGAGAGGCTAAGTGCCGGAATTGGCGTATCTTACAGAAGCGCCATTTCTGGGGTGGCTGGGAACTGGTATTTGTAGCCGGGGGGCCAAAATCCATGGTGCCTTCCTAGGCTATGAATATCAGCCCGCAGCTGTCTGCGTAGCCTTTCTGGCTATACATTATAGTGGGACCCCACGTCATTTTTTGGGGGGTCCCCTATTTTAATAGCCAGTAAAGGCTAAATATATAGCTGCGGGCTGATATTCATAGCCTGGGAAGATCTATGGGTATTAACCCCTTCCCAGGCTACAAACATCGGTCCCCCAGTCGCTGGCTTTCCCTCTCTGGCGCAGAAAAATGCGCAGGAGCCCACACCATTTTTTTTTTCTATTTTTAAAAAAAATTAAACATATTGCGTATAAGGCCGGAGTCACACTTGCGAGAAACTCGCACGAGTCTCTCGCCTTAATACCCGGCACTGCCACCGGAACTCGGGACTGAAGCGTTCAGCTGCACAGAAATACATGCAGCCGCACACTCCGATACCGAGTGCTGGCGGCAGTGCCGAGTATTGAGGTGCGAGATTCATGCAAGTTTCTTGCAAGGGTGACCGCGGCCTAACACAGATTTCATGTGTATGTGTCTTTATTTAAGACCGGGATCACACATGCGAGAAACTCGGACGAGTCTTGCATCTTAAATAACCTGTCACCCCCAAAATTAAAGATGAGCTAAGCCCACCAGCATCAGGGGCTTATCTACAGCATTCTGTAATGCTGTAGATAAGCCCCGATGTATCCTGAAAGATAAGAAAAAGAGGTTAGATTATACTCACTCAGGGGCAGTCCCGGTATGATGGGCGTCGCGGTACGGGGCCTCCCATCTTCTTACGTCCTCTTCTTGTAGTCATGCTGCGGCGCAGGCATCCTTTGTCTGCCCTGTTGAGGCAAAGTACTGCAGTGCACAGGCGTCGGGCCTCTCTGACCTTTCCCAGCGCCGCAGCGGGACCGCCCCTGGGTGAGTATAATATAACCTTTATTTCTCATCTTTCAGGATACATCGGGGGCTTATCTACAGCATTACAGAATGCTGTAGATAAGCCCCTGATGCTGGTGGGCTTAGCTCATCTTCGATTTTGGGGATGACAGGTTCCCATTAATACCCGGCACTGCGGCCGGCACTCGGGAGCAGAGCGTGCAGCTGCATAGAAATATATGTAGCCGCACACTCCACTCCCGAGTGCCGGCGACAGTGCCGGGTATTAAGATGCGAGACTCGTCCCAGTTTCTCGCATATGTGATCCCGGCCTAACTCTTTATTACCATTTTATTATGTTTATTACTAAACATCGGGCCTGGTATTATCTATCTATAGGTATAACTATCTATTATCTATTGATCTATCGTATCTATTGATCTAGCTATCTATGTATCTATCGTATATCGATCTATCCATCGATATATCTATATAGCTATCTATAGATATACCTATCTATAGATAGATATACAGTTAGGTCCATATATATTTGGACAGAAACATTTTTCTAATTTTGGTTATAGTCCTTACCACAATAAATTTTAAGCAAAACAATTCAGATGCAGTTGAAGTTCAAACTTTCAGCTTTCATTTGAGGGCATCCACATTAAAATTGGATGAAGGGTTTAGAAGTTTCAGCTCCTTAACATGTGCCACCCTGTTTTTAAAAGGACCAAAAGTAATTGGACAGATTCAATAATTTTAAATAAAATGTTCATTTTTAGTACTTGGTTGAAAACCCTTTGTTGGCAATAACTGCCTGAAGTCTTGAACTCATGGACATCACCAGACACAGTGTTTCCCCCTTTTTGATGCTCTGCCAGGCCTTCACTGCGGTGGTTTTCAGTTGCTATTTGTTTGTGGGCCTTTCTGTCTGAAGTTTAGTCTTTAACAAGTGAAATGCATGCTCAATTGGGTTGAGATCAGGTGACTGACTTGGCCATTCAAGAATATTCCACTTCTTTGCTTTAATAAACTCCTGGGTTGCTTTGGCTTTATGTTTTGGGTCATTGGTCGTCGTTTCATACTACAAATGGACAATCAGTTTTGCTGCACTTGGCTGGATCTGAGCACACAATATGTCTCTGAATACCTCAGAATTCATTCGGCTGCTTCTGTCCTGTGTCACATCATCAATAAACACTAGTGACCCAGTGCCACTGGCAGCCATGGATGCCCATGCCATCACACTGCCTCCGCCGTGTTTTACAGATGATGGGGCATGCTTTGGATCATGAGCTGTACCACGCCTTCGCCATACTTTCCTCTTTCCATCATTCTGGTAGAGGTTGATCTTGGTTTCATCTGTCCAAAGAATGTTCTTCCAGAACTGTGCTGGCTTTTTTAGATGTTTTTTTAGCAAAGTCCAGTGTAGCCTTTTTATTCTTGATGCTTATGAGTGGCTGCACCGTGCAGTGAACCCTCTGTATTTACTTTCATGCAGTTTTCTCTTTATGGTAGATTTGGATATTGATACGCCTACCTCCTGGAGAGTGTTGTTCACTTGGTTGGCTGTTGTGAAGGGGTTTCTCTTCACCATGGAGATTATTCTGCGATCATCCACCACTGTTATCTTCCGTGGGTGCCCAGGTCTTTTTGCATTGATGAGTTCACCGATGCTTTCTTTCTTTCTCAGGATGGACCAAACTGTAGATTTTGCCACTCGTAATATTGTAGCAATTTCTCGGATGGGTTTTTTCTGTTTTCGCAGCTTAAGGATGGCTTGTTTCAACTGCATGGAGAGCTCCTCTGACTGCATGTTTACTTCACAGCAAAACCTTCCAAATGCAAGCACCACACCTCAAATCAACTCCAGGCCTTTTATCTGCTTAATTGAGAATGACATAACGAAGGGATTGCCCACACCTTTCCATGAAATAGCCATGGAGTCAATTGTCCAATTACTTTTGGTCCCTTTAAAACAGGGTGGCACTTGTTAAGGAGCTGAAACTCCTAAACTCTTCATCCAATTTTAATTTGGATACCCTCAAATGAAAGCTGAAAGTCTGAATTTCAACTGCACCTGAATTGTTTTGTTTAAAATTCATTGTGGTAATGTCTAGAACCAAAATTAGAAAAATGTTTTCTCTGTCCAAATATATATGGACCTAACTGTATCTATAGATAGACAGATATAGCGATAGATAATAGATAGATAGATAATAGATACAATAGATAGATAGATACAATAGATAGATACATAGATACAATAGATAGATAGATAGATACAATAGATCGATAAGATACGATAGATACGATAGATACGATTGATATCTATCTATAGATCGATCATATATATCTATAGATCTAGCTATTTATCTGTGGTTAGACAAGAAATGACATCACAACTCTTTTTTTTTGTATATCTTTATTTAGCTTACAAAAACACTCATAAATCTGCATGAAAAAAACACACCAAAAACGCATGAAAGATGCAGGTGACCTGCCAGTGACCTCAGGTGCAGATTTTACCTGCGTCAAATCCTGAGCAAATCCTGATGCAATCCTGACCGTGGAAACATACCCTAAGAAAAGTTTGTGCAATTGGATAATAACATGGAGGTATTGCCGGCTGAGTATTTCCTTATTTGTTTCTGAAAATTAGCCAGAGTGGAGCAGGGATTTCAGTAAGTAAAAGTTAACCCTGGCTCTGCCAGTTAGACACATTACACTGTTCTCCGGTGAGCAGAGAATCTCGGCTTCTGGAGGGAAAGGGGCGATGTTTTAGGAAGTGTGCGGTTTGTGGTGAAATCATGTACGTTCAGTAATTGAATGGTGCTATTCGGCAGAGCTCCAGCTCCTGCCGGTGAGGCATTAAACTCTTAATAGTGTTTGTTTTTACAGATGAAAATGTGTGTTTGCATTAAACATATAAAATAAATGTTGACGTAAAGCGGCTTTGTATAAAAAATATACACAACTTAGCGCATTCTCTGTCCAATCAGACGTAGTCGTGAAAGTCACAATGATGCCACCACATTCATGGATTAAGCAGCCTCAGTAATGAAACTTCTGTAGGTATAACATTAGAATAGGCGGGGAAAAAAACAGAAAGTGACTGTAGAACAAGTAACAGTCAAGGATCTGTCTTTCGCTTCATTCTCCAGAACAGAATCATCGCCTTCATCTGGGCTCAGTGCAATAGAATCTTTTACAAACTGACCTGTCAATCATCCCTCCAGCTCACGCGACGATTGACAGTTCTGCTTCATAAGAGGTCGCGTCAGCTCTATAAGACAATACTGAGTTGGCAACTGCAGCAGATCAGGGATGCTGAGGAGGTTGGACAGATGGGAATGACAAAAAAAATAGGATTCATTTCAGAACATTTTCATTTTTCAGAGAATTGCACAGAGGCGTGGTGCGTGTTTATACGGGAGGTAAACGATTTTGGAGAGATCTGCTCTCTGGTCCCAACTAAGCTGCACATAAAGGTCTGTACTCTTAACAGATGGGAATTACAATGGTTAAAGTCGAAGTACACGAATATCAGTAAAGATAGATGAATGGAGACTGAACACTAATAACCAATATTTTTGGAATATTTTTGTGCTACTTCATTGTGTCATGTCTCTTTGGGAAGTGTACGGTATATATTTCCTGAAAAACATCTAATGCCAATGTGTTGAGGAGTGGAGTTATAGTATATGCTCAGACACATATGTCATATGTTATCCCTTTGAAAGTAGCAGATGCATCTACGCGTTTTGGGACAGAATGTGTTGTATTCCATACAGAACATTGGCAGAATGTTACTTCTTGTGCTATATCACGCCTGGTAACCAGTTCTGTGTGTACATACTGGATATACCCTTGATTTTATGGCTCATACAATGACACAGAGGGCCACAAAAAACTCAAAAAACGAAGTGCTTTCATGAAAAGGAACATGTCTTCAGTTCCACTGGTGTCAGTGAAGACATCTATGGTCACCCTTAGAACCACATCCGTGCAGGACGCAGACAGATCTGCACAATAAATTAAAAAAAACAAAACACTATACCCACCGATTCAGACCGACATTAAAAACAACAAAAGGGGCTACAGAAGATGGCCGATACAGCTGTAAATCACCAGAGTCAGAAAACAAAAGTCAGCAATAAGCCAAACCGTAAAAACGTGCAATTAAATTTATCATAATAAATTAGCTTTTAGTGCCAGGATCAGAATTTACAATACAATTTCCCAATCTCAATGTAAAGGTTTAAATATTTTATTGCGTACGTGAGCTGGAAAAGAAGAGACGACAAAAAGGTTTAAATATCACGGATCTGCGCTGAGACATTAACGGGGGGGCTGCGGCGATGCACAACTGTATCCAAGGTAGTTTGTAAAAATTATTTATTTCCACACCAGTTAATTATGATGAGAGTCTTTGTTGAATGCACAAGCATATAAAAAATGCTGATATTTTATGCATCTTTAACAATACCGTGCCTCCCTGCAGTGCATTGGTAGATCCTTGACATTTACCATCCACGCACAGCAACTATAATAACGGGGTTGATTGCCTCTTTTGCAGATGCAGTAATTTAATAACTGTGATCAGTTGCATAAATTTACTATACAACATCTTAAGTTAGCCACATTAAAATTAAGCAAAATTGTAATCTGTTGATAGATTGGTTGTACTGCATGGGTCTAAGTGAAAGCGATTCACTGCTTCTCGGAGAATTAAAATTACAGCAAATGATGGCAGGAGGATATTGATTTTTTGGTGCCAAGCCCACCCCCTCCTTCGACACAGGGTTAATTGGGATATCTGTGAAACTGAAGAAGCTTTCTATTTTGGTGGTGAAGGCGTTAAAGACAACGTTCACACAGTTATGTAGTCTCATATTGTCCGTGCATGCTGATTCAAGCCAGGATCCTAATTTCTACCCTTTTGTACTGTAACATGGGCTCGAGATGGTGACAACTCCAGGTGCCATTCTTTGATGTGCGGAGTGATTGTCATATCTCCTCGGCGGAAGATCTTTGAACAGAACTGAATGTCGATTCTGACTTGGAACTGACCAGAGGTTATATGACAATCCAACATAGAGGCAATTTTTGTAAAACAACCTTTATGTATGTTCACACAGGCAAGACGATGCATATTACAAAACCACTGGTGCAGAAGATATTTGATGAAATCTCATCCACATACTGCAAAGAAAAACTTTAAAATCTGAGGCAAACCTACAACATGTCTGCACCCGAATCCCCCAAATTCTTGACTTTCAGCAGACACATCATGGGTAGGCAGACCCTTAATACTGTGGTAATATAGGGCGGATTTTTAACTTAAGTGTAACGCCCTCGTTTGGGGTTTACCTGAAAATGGTGGCGTACCTTTCTGTTACTACTGAGGAGGAAAGAAGCTGCTGTATCAGTAAGTTTCCCAAAAACCTTGGATTAATAGATCACCAACTATAAATTCTGAGGATAACATAAGTCACGCAGAACTTCTGACATCACTGAAAGATACAAATATCAAGGTCAAGTACTTCTGGAGCTGTCAGGAAATTCCTCGCTGAATTGTAATACCCATGATATTGTGCAGAGCCTTATGTATCTCATCTCTGCAGTTAGTGTTCAGGTAAATTCAATCTTTTGTTATCAGTTATTTCAGGCTATCATGAGCCAATCATGGACGTTAATTGATCACCGCTAGGTTACATGTAAGCCACTTGACAGTTATTTAACCCCTTAAGGACCAGAGGTATTTCCGTTTTTCCATCTCTGTTTTTTTGCTCCCCTTCTTCCCAGAACCATAACTTTTTTATTTTTCTGTCAATATGGCCGTGTGAGGGTATGTTTTTGCGGGACGGGTTGTACTTTTGAATGACATGATTGGTTTTACCAAATAGTGTACTGGAAACCGGGAAAAAAGTGCAATTCTACAATTGTTTTTTTTTACCATGTTCACTAAATGCTAAAACTGATCTGCAAATATGATCCTCCAGGTCATTACAAGTTTGCAGATATTAAACATGCATAGGTTCTTTGTTATTTAAATGGTGAAAAAAAATTCCAAAAGTAAAAAAAAAATTGCCATTTTCAAAGAACAGTAGTGTCTCCATTTTTCATGCTCTGGGGCTGGGTGAGGGCTTATTTTTTGTGCGCCGAGCTGCCGTTTTTATTGATACCATGTTGGTGTACACAGGATGTTTTGATCACCCGTTATGCAGCAGAAATTCTCACTTGCTATGAGCGCCAACTGTTGGGTGGCGCTCATAGCGATCTGGCATTGGCAACCACAGGGGTCTCCTACAGACCCCAGGTTGTCATGCTAACCTATCGGCGACCCGCAGTCATGTGACACGGGCACCGACGGGCATGGTTTGGCATTTAACATGCTAACAGCCATGGGTGGATTGCAATTCCACCCGTGGCTGTTAGACACACATGTCAATTGATGAAATCAGCTGACATGTGTCGGTAAAGGTGCAGGCTCATCACCAGAACCTGCACCAAACAGGAGGAGACACTCAATGATGGACACTGCACATCATAGGACGTCAATGGGTTAATGTCCAATAAATGGCCATCAGCGCATGAATTGTTTATACAGGACAATGTCCTGCCCTTTTCCTGGCTAAATGAATGGGAAAAAGGACATAAACCAACTCAGCAGCTGATTCCCTGCAAAACTGTGCAGCCAGTGAAAACTAATGATAACTCATCAGCAATCAATTTGAAAACTGCACCAACTTACTTCTGAGTGAGGTTTTTGCAGCTGTGAGTCAAATCTTTCTGTGGGATGTGGTACAGAAAGAGCAGAAATATCCCATCCCCCGACAATCACTACTTTTTGTCACATTTCTCCAGTGCCGAGACATTTCCATCTATGGCTGATATCATGATTATATTGTGACCACTTTGGGTTTAAAGGGAACCTGTCACCTGAATTTGGCGGGCTCTGTTTACGGTCCCATGGGCGGTGTTTTCTGTTCTTTCTTTCGGCTTTGCCCGCAGTTGGGCAAAGCATACTGCGCGTGCGCAAGGCAAGGTTGCATTGCGCACGCGTGTACTATGGAGAAAAGCTAATCAAATTCAAGACACTATTGCGTCCAGCGGGAAAGGAAGGGGTGCGCATGAAAGAACAGAAAACACCGCCCATCGGACCGTAAACAGAGCCCACCAAATTCAGGTGACAGGTTCCCTTTATTATCCAGGCTTATATGTATGAGGAACACCGGTGATGATGTCAGAACAAGTCATTTATACGTATAGAAGCAAACACATTGGATATCTCTGCAGGCCCCACTAATGATACAACTGTAGTGAATACTCTGCACTGTATGGAAAAGGTGAATATTATCTAGGTAGGGATGTGATACTCAGATGGTTACAGTTCTGTCATTTTTACAGGACTTTTTATAAGCAGAAATTCACCATACTGTAGACAAAGATTCTCCAGGAAACTGAAGGCTGCCGGCTACTAATTGGTGCAGTCGTATTTTTGTGGTTAGAGAGGAAGCCGGAGGTGCTCCCGCCTGACCCACCCCTAACAATCATCTGTGCTCCAGTTCACTTAAGGTGAAAATTAACCAGTAAATCTTCTCACAATCATCAATTATTCCAATTATCCACGTGAGCCTGTCCAAAGCTGACATTATCCAGCGCCTGACTACAGTCGCAATGTACTTATGTGAATATAAAACGCCCCAGAAATCTCAGTGTAAGACACACAAATGTCTGCACCTACGGAGATCATCTGCGCTGTGGAAATAAAGAATTTATTGTGATTAAGACTTATAAAAAAAAATCTAGTAGTAAAATAAGTGTTTCTAATGGGCTACCTTTCCCTCAAAGTACAGTACATCATCCACAGTGAGCAACCGGATGTAATATGCACAAGTGGTATGGTCACTTATGCACACAGGTAGAAAGTGAAGTCAACTTAGAGGGGTTTTACATGATCAGAAAAACATGGTTGATTTCTTCTAAAAAGACCAGCAAAGGTTGTATGTGGTTACATCATACAGTGTACGTATACTTTTGTTTTCCCGAACCATCTTGCGTGGCTCAATACTCCTACACCCTGCGCGGTACAGTTCAGATGGCAACTGTACCAACAAGTGTGCACCATGCCAAACCATGTAGGTACAGACTTAAGTTTTGTTAATTTCAACAGAGCTGAGTGGAAACATCAGACAAAGGCTACGTTCACATTAGCGTCGCGTCGCTGTTGCGTCGGCAACGCAGCGGCGACGCGCCCCTATGTTTAACATAGGGGACGCGTGCGTCTTTTTGCACGCGTTTTCCGACACGTGCGTCGTTTTAGACGCTAGCGTCGGACGCAAGAAAACGCTACAAGTTGCATTTTCTGTGCGTCCGTTTTCGTCAAAAAACGACGCACGCGTCGCAAAACGCGCGTTTGCGCGCGTTTTTCCGTGCGTCGCCGACGCAACAGCGACGCGACGCTAATGTGAACGTAGCCAAAGAGACCATGGACAAGTGTGAGGATGTTTCTAAAAGATAAAGTCATGGTTTTTATTCCATTGATTCCTGGTGATGTCACTAGCGCCATCACTTCAAACTTTTTTCTGTCTGAACCATAAAAATGGGGTTCAAAAATGTCCAGAGCATTTAGTTTTCAACATCCATTAAAGAGGCTTTCCAGGTTCTACTCACTGGGTGTGCATTGGAATATGAGCAGACCCAGTGACCTCACGTCTACTGGCACCTGAAGGGACACATACACATTTGGCAGGAATGATTAGTGGAATAAATGGAAAGTTGTATGAAAAGGACAGGTGCACAAGACCTACCAACTGGGCATTGTCTATAGCCCTGTTTTCAGTTCCACTCACTGTTAAGGCTGGCGGAACGCACCAAGTATATTTAGATATAATTATTGGTGCGTTCACAGCCCAGGGTCCACCGTGCAGGAGACGAACTTGCTGCTAGCAAATGGCGGCACAATATGGCGGTATAAGCGAACTCTGTTACTTCTCAGAGTCGCACAGAAGGGAAAATGCTGTGCCCTGTTAGCGTCACAGGGGAACACAGCTGCCTAACAGAGCAAAAGCAATCAGTGGTCAGGGAGTAGCAAGCACACAAACACCTTCTCTCCGGTGGAGCCGGAATTCTAATGGCTTTACGCCAGCCCTGAATTCACCATACAAATTACGCCAGCCCTGAATTCACCATACAAAACTCCTCACCGGAGGTGGCAGTATTCTAGTGGCTTATTTCAGCCGGACCCTGACCATAAGCAGACAAGACCACTGAATAGCAAAAGCTCATGACATAAGCTGATCCTAGCGCATGGCCGTGCGGCCATGCAAATCTTTTATAGCTGCAGCAACTTCAGTACCTTCCTAGAGGACCAATGGGAGCTGCCACTGTATCTGAGCAACTTCAGGACCTTCCTAGAGGACCAATGGGAGCAGCATTGGTGGTGCACTGTGGTGCAGTACCTGAGCATGTGACCCCTGACCTCCAATGAGAGGTCTTACCTTGAGCATGCTCAGAAGGAGAAAAGCAGGACTTAGTCCCAGAGACGCCTGCTCGCCACTGACCAGTACTGGCTACAATGGCTGAGCCTGGAAAGGCAACAGTAACCATCCGCACAGGCTGAGCCAGATGCTGAGACTGACGTCTCCGCTAAGCAGGCTCCACTGCAGCTGGAGAATGGGAGACCGCAGCTGTGATGGTTCAAGACTCCCCCTGTGCAGAGGCGGGAACTCGACCCCTAACACTCACCACTTTATTTGGAAGTGAGAAATAGAAGACCTCTTTTAAAGGTGGACCCAAAATTCAGATTTTTTTTTTAGACAGCAGCTCCACACACATTTTCTGGGGTATTGAATGCTTGTGCTGAACTTTCAACTAAAGTTCGGTTCTGGTACAAGAACGGACCTTCCACGGTTCCGTTTATGAGTACAAGAAAGCTTGGTGCATGTATGTAGATTGATTGGATTTTATGCATTACAAGTTTTTTCCAATGATCATTTTACGTTTTTTACACATGCAACAATTAGTACATCAGATCACTCACTCACTCACGTCACCTACACCTCAAACACCTCTCTAGAATTTGAACTTTTCTCATCTTTGACTCTGCAAAAATGCTTGCTTACTGTAGCTCTTATTCATTCTCGTCTTAACTATTGCAACTCCGTACTGATTGGTCTCCCTCTTAGTAAACTCTCCCCTATGCAATCCATCCTGGACGCAGCAGACAGGATCATATTCCTTTCCAATCACTACATTGATGCCTCCACCCTTTATTTTCTCCTGGATTTGTAAGCTTGCGAGCAGGGCCCTCACACTTCATTCACACTTCATGGTATCTGTTGAATTATGTGTTTACTCTGTAATATCTTTATAGGAACCCTTGGAGCACTAAGCATAGGGGGACATGACTTTGGGAGGGGAGGACCTTTAACTCCTGCAGCTTTGTTTGTATAACTGTGTAGACTTTAAGGAAGAGTGATTCTGCTTTAAGAGGAAGGAGCAGAGTATGTATATGCCTGGTGTGGTACTGGGAGGAGGGTAGGGCTTATATAGAGGAGGTAACTCTTTAATTCTCTCCCTCTTTCTCTCACCAGATGAACTGGAGTAAACATCCCCCACCCTGTTATAATCACTGGCCTACAATGCTTTATTTAACCATTACTTGTATAATGAGGAATGCTTTACTGTATTTGTTTAATTAGCCATTGTATATACTGTAATATGTCCAAATTTATCATGGCTATAAAGAGTTAACATTAGCAATCACCTTTTAAGCCCAAGGGAATGGCTATCCTCCAGAAATGGTTCCCCAGAGGTTTCCTCCGAAGGGTTTTTTCCCCTCTCCTGAGCGCTGTAGGATGACTCTTTCTGAGTCGGAGGTTTTCCAAGTTAGTCCCCTTAATTCTTTTGCAGGGGCATCTACTTGATAAGTTTACCAAAGTGATTTAGAAAAAAAAATGGCTAAAAGTGTCATATGTGACTTGGAGTCTGTCAGAGCTTTGCAGGTTAGGAGTCAGGTGAAAGTTGCAGACAAGTTAAGGTGGACTCATTTTAACTAATAGAGGATGTAAAAACCTCATGGTGGTGAACAGGCTCGGTTTTGGTGGTGAACAAGCTTGGTTTTGGTGGCCAGCCTCAAAGATGTTGTAATGGTAGTGTCAGTCAGGGGCGGGCACAGTGGGTTAAACACAGGAGTGTGGATAACAGGGTCATTGATGCCATGAAAGTTTACTGACTATGCTTGAATAGGCCCCAGTGTGTGCCACCCCTTTATGGCTAGTGCTGTATGTCAGACAGCTACGGGAATCCCAATGTACTAGCACTTCACCTGACTCCTACTGGGTTTGCTTTAATCTTGTGATTTAGCTGTGGCCATTTTGACAACCAAAATAATGTGTTTTGTGCATTTATTCCAGGGTTTAGGTTTACTATAGTTATGATTGTTTTAAGATGGAGTAGGTGGTCCGTCCCATATCCAAAAGTCATGTCTGCACTAGTCCCCTCTGAAATGTAAAGTGCTGAGGAATATGATGGTGCTAAAGCAAAAAACATTATTAGTCTGAATGCTTGTAACTACCTTCTGTATAACACTGCCCCAGTATAGATAATGATCAGTCTGACACGTTAGTAAAGGTCATGTGTAACCTCCTACATGTGATCAAGAGATTGGACTCTAATCAGCACAGACTTTAAATAGTTAAGAGCCCAGGAAAAATCACAAAACCCAAAATGCTGAAATAAATAACACGATCAGCACATCCCACTATTTCCCTCTAATTAGAAAAATGATATTAAAGCCATCATATTCACACAAGGCTAATTGTATATACCTGAAAACACGCACTGATTTGCAGATTTTGGTTTCTTGGAGTCACATCAGATGCCTCCTGATAAGAATCCGGTCTGTGTGTGCCCTATGCAAACAAACCCCTAACAGAAATGTTACTGGGGGAATAATAGCCATTTCCAATGATAATACACAATTTTAGCGCTGTCGCTTAGCTTATTTAGGTGGTTGGCCGGGGTGTCAGGCAGACTGCCTTAGTTAGGTAAGCTTCTAATGGGTAACTGGCAGATTGCGGCAGTCCTATTTCTGCTGTAGATTTGGTTTGTCACCGAGTATCCATTACCTGCCATTCATGTTTGATCTCTTTGGACAGGTCTGATCAAAAGATGTCATTTGACCTACTCCACTTGGCAGTCACTTGCCTGACTCTCATAAAAGGGGTATCTGGGCTATAAATAAAATGACATTATTATTTTTCTGACCTATCATGTAGTAGAGACAATTATGATAATGCAGTGTCTGTCACAAGGAGCCCCAGCAAATTGCGGGATCTCACGCCACTGTTTAGTTTCCTTATTTGTTTTTTTTTTCGTCTGCTTTTCTCCATTTCAACCTAGAAATAAAGCAGAATTGAAACCGCTAATGCTCTTCCTTGCACGGTGACAGATTCAGGGCTCTCTCCGTATGTTACTGACATGCAGATGTGACCATCACGCTGTGTTTGTCAGTAGTGGGCGGCTGTTAGGAGTTTCTCTAGGAATTATCTGATGGATGCAAGCTCGCCCCAACAATCCCCCTCCCCTTTATCAAATGACTAGCAAAAAAAAAAAATAATATTAATACAACAAAATTACACAACATGTATGACAGATGCGCAGCAATGAGAACGAGCGAACTTGCAGGGACACCGGCTGATTTGACAACTGAGGAAAGATAATCTGACAAGGTAGAAACCTCCGATTTCATATTTTCAGTCACAAAAGGTTTGTTTTGTCTTCAATATAATTAATCCCACAAAAAGTAAAATAAATAAAATTACAAAACTGCGCTGACAATAAACATGTAAGAGGAGATATCCAAAGTAATACTTTATAGCTGGGCCCCAACTTTCTGTAAGTCACAATCAAACCTGCTCCAACTTTAGTTCCTCTGTGATTTTATTACATTTTGCACTCTTTATATACAAGATACAACAATGGTTTTATTTTATTATGTTAGAGGCTGGGAAATAACTTAAATATTATTCCTGTCCATCATGGAGGATGAAAAAAAAAATCTTTGTGCTTTACTTTCAGAATTTAAATACTTATTTCCGGCTCCATTACTAGTGACCTCTGTCAACAAAGTGAACTTACTTTTAACAGTAGGGAACGACTCTTCCGAATATGAAAAATAACATTTAAATGAGATAAGAAAGGAAAAAAAAATATATGTATGGCTGTAATCAGAGTCTTTTTTTTTTTAAAGAATACGGCTTTCACTAAAGCAGAAAACAGCAGCGCTTCGAGGCAATTTAAGACTGCAAAACACAAACCATTAAGTTTCTGCATTATCTTTTAATTTAATCTTGAATGATTTATAATCCATCACAGAGGCTTCAACCATATCCAATTATTCTCTGCTCCTTGATTGACAAGAAAGGTGATTTATTAAGCTAATAAAAAGTGATGTGAGCTGAGCTCATATAAAATATAACCAACCGGACAAAGACGTTAAAGATACACTGTCCCCCTTATTTATTTTTTTATTTCACGCTCTCAGTCGAGGGGAGGGAGAGGATGAGTCTTTAATTCTCCAGTAATCAAGAAACACCCAAAGCCAGTGTGGCTAGGCCATGTTAATTACTGCTCCCTGGATGGGGACGACCACGGTTATCGGGGAGGTATGCGCTGATGCAAATGAGCCTAGTTTGGTTTTTGCAGCTTGATATTGTGGGGAAGAAGAGATTGCACCTCCTGAAATTTTATTCTGTTGCAGACACAAAATATTAATATCACATAGCTCCGTTTCCCAGTTACTCGGCAGATTCCGGCCCCCCTCTCTCATCCCCAGTACTAAAAATGCCTTCTCTCTCTTTCCCGTCTGTGAAAATGAGGCTGGAATCCCAGTATGTCTGTTTGCAAATCTCCATTATACATCAAGCAGTGGTAACGGCAGAATGCGTGTATGCATGAATTAAGTAGAAGGCAGAATAGTACTAAAGTCATCTTGTGTAATTGTTTACCTAATGCAGCACGAATACTCTTGGGGTGGGAGGGGGGAAAGCAGGTTTGTAAGATGAAGTGCAGGACTATAAGTCCTTTCCTCATAAACAACAGGATACCAGTTTAATGTCCAAGATGCTCGCCTGTCTCGGTGAGCACAGCACTTCAAAACTAATGGTGCAATCAAAGTCTCTTGCAATCACACAGCCTGTGCCTTTAGAAATAGTGCGATTTGCAGCAGTCATGTAGCGCCGCTACGCAGTGCCAGAACGCCGTCCAAATAGCACAACGCTACGGCGCAGTACAATTACAGAATCAGTCGCTGCCACCGAATGTATCGTCAGAGGAGTTTCATGCAGTCAGGCCTAGTTGTAAAAAAGAAAAAAACTGCCCATAATATATGGTTTTAGAGGATACATGTATTTTTTAGGTTTAATTTTACGTTGGGTTTGAGAATAACGGTTATTATTTAAAGGGTGAGAGGTGTCGGGGGTTTTAGAAAAGATTACTTAGAGCAGACACTTCCAGGATGCCCAGGGTCAGCAGCCGATTTGCTTCTCGTGGAATGGTTAGAGAGCACTTGAGCATTAACATACGCTACTATTACAGCCCCAGGGGTAATGAAATCAAAGAAAGGTTTTTGAAGGATGGTCTAATGATGCTAAATGCACTTATATTTTTATGTCGGAGGCATTGATTTTTTTTCTTCTTCCTCCTCCTCCCTGGCAATCCTCCTCTACACTTGTGTTGTAGACATTAGGGCTGCAGGTAAAAGGGTGCCGGTGATTACAGGAGGACAGTAAGCTGCACGCTGGAATTAAAGACAAAAGGATGTAAACAGGATGCGTAATTAAGACACCATAGAGCCAGACATTATGACTGCTGTATGACATAAGACAGAGCAGGGCTGGAGCGCACAGGCTCGTCTGGCCAGAGCCTGCACATGGAAACACACATAACTGCACATCTAAAGAATCACATCGCTAATCTGTGCGGAAAGGACAAGGATTGTTCACTCTCCTTGTATTTGTTACTGTGGCCACCGCTCGTGCATCTGTAACACCACAGATTTAGCACGACACAGGGATATTGTGTATTACTGTAGTGCTGGAATCTGTCCTCAACATTTCTCAACCAATTTTGCAACAAATAAATTGGGGCAACAAATGCTGATATGTTCACTGCAGTGTCATCATTCATCTCGGGTATTGTGACACATCATTGGTGGAGATCTCTAAACAGGAGGAGTCTATAGTAACCAATCAGAAGCTCAGAAATGTAAATAAGATCTCCTTTAGCCATTTTAGCCAATTAGAATGAAATCAAAATCCCACTACTGATATAGGGGCAGTAGTAAAGGTCCGTTTACAATGCAAAATTATAGTGAATAAGCGATCTTAAGGATGAGATATAAACGGCTGAGGAGAAAAAATTGGGCAAAAAAGGGTCTTATCCGATAGTAATTTAGATCATAAGGATGGTCATTTCACAACAACTTTTCAGTCTAAACAGGCTGCTGATCAAATGAGAAACAAGTGAAAAGCTCATTCCTCGGATGAAATCATCTTTCGTGCTGCGCAAAAATCATCATCCTGTGTAAACAGGATTTGTGTTGCAAAGAACAATGGCAGCCTGTGCGCACTATCTATTACTAGTCATTCGGTGAGCATCTGCCTGTGTTAAAGTCTGTATACAGAAACAGACTGGCGGCAACGAATGACCACTGATCCGCTTCTTGTTTGCTGATCGGCAGACGTTTATCAGCCTGGTTACGCAGGCGGTCCGCTATCCTGATGTGCACTGAACGATCTGTAATAGATTGGTCATTGCACGTAGGCTGCCACTGATCTTGGCCGCACAAATTCTGTTTATACAGGACGATGTACTGCTGAGAACGAACTTTTGCACAGCAAAAAAGATTATTTCCCTATGATGAGCCATCATTTTGCTCATTTGTCAGGTGATCGTAGACTTCAAGATTATAACAAAACAAAAGTTCTTAGAATCACTCATTCATGATAGTCTTTTAGGATAAATTGAACTTTTATATCTATAAAATGACCACCAATGAGCAAACAGACAGCTGATCGGTGGTCGTCTAGTGCTGAAGGTCAATTTGAGTGAACGGATCTTCAGTGTTTCTTCACACTTCCTTTAACAGTGTACATCAAAAGTGCATTCCCTGATATATACCACTGATATACACTTCTGATGGATGACACTGTAAGGTTGGGGGAGGAAAAAAAAAGTGTTAATTCATCATGCACTCCATTGGGAGAATGTGGGCCTATGGAAACATTGAAATATCAGCTGGTGGCTTTCCCGGGGAATATGGCAAGTGGACACTGTATAACACTGGGTTCCTGGATCAAATACGCCCAAGTCCAGAGTCAGATGTTGGAAATCCCTCATCATATACACACACATAATCGCTCCATTTCTGCCAATGAATTGGTATCACAAAGTTACAAACCAGCAAAATGTCTGTTCTTCCGGTGCCTCCAAAGAAGCCTCAGCATCTGAAAGTATCAGACCTGAGTTTCTAATCAATATTCTACAAATGATTTTTTTCCCTTTATTGAACTAAATAAAAAAAAAAACCTTCCACGAAGGAAATCGAACAATTTTTTGAACTACAATTTGAATGTAAAAGTAATGAAAGAAAGAGTCTCTATTAGAAGCTGAATGATGAACGTACGTTAAAAAGATCCATAAACACATATTTGTCTGGAAAATGTTCCTGCATAAAGTGGTTATTGAAGGGGCCCCGCTTTATCCTGGTGTTATTGTAATTTTATTGAATTGCTTATTCCGTCTTTGATATTGTGTTTTAATGGTAACATAAATCTGTTTTATGTCTGATAGAAACTTCATTCTAAGCTGGTAGAACAGATAATTTGACAATTCAACATCAAAAAGACAAAACCAAAAGAAAGAAAAATCCTGAGATAAAAGATTGTGTGGACGCTATTACAGACTTGTAGCTGTAGGATTATGCTACATTTGCGAGTTGGCCTCTCTTCTGTATTCACAGGTCAATAGGGTGTGATATTATTTTAATTGGGGTATTCTCCCACTGGACATAATGTTATAGAATTATCAGCAGCAGAAAATCCGAAGTGAAAAAATAAAAAATACTAATTCTGCAAGGCGTGGGGTGAAATTTTGCGAATCCTTATGTACAATCCGGCATCTCTAATATACTGCAGATTTTCTGCACTGAAAAGCTTATGGCAACAGTCCACCATGTTCACACGCCATATTGCTACCCAAGCCTGTATGCAACATAAGATCACAGGTTTATTTGGGGCCTGATTCATGTGAAAACAATTATTAGGAGTTAAAGTTATCAAGCGACACAAACGTGAACTGTCGCGAGAAAACGAGGACACAGAAGAGCTCACCTCAAAGTTTATAGGGACGGTTAATTAGTTTGAGAGGTATAATTCGTTTAATTACCACAGTGTCTGCTGTGTCATTCTTTCATCTCCCTCTCGTACAACTCAGCCTGCTCCCTGACCCGTAATTCTAACAGTTTCACAGATATCAACATGGGAAACATGGATCCAATCCCAGCGCCCTGACACGCTGCACTGAGAGGAAGACGTTTCTGCAAACCTAATGAACCCTGTTTTATTTGGGCTTTCTGCCCACATAAGACTCTGCCAGGAATACTTGCAATTTCCAGGCTTATCTGGTGAAGCTGGGACAGAAACTAGAAGGTTGCAGACCCGGCGCATTTCGATAATCTCAAAAGGCATTGCATTGGTAATAATACAGTTGCTTCTATAATATTTAGCAAGAGACCAAGTGAATGTACATGACTGAGAAAGCACACAGACAGGAGCGGCAGTCAATTTTCATATTCAATGTGCCAAATTTGCACTATTTTCCTTTCAACACCGATTTTGAGGTTGCTAGCTTTGCTAATGCATCTCGTAGACAGCTAGGTTTCCAGTTCTGCCAGTTCGTCTAACAGTACACCATGTGCTATCCTCCTAAATGAGAAAATTCTAAGTGATCTTTCAGTATTGTGGTCATAGGGACAGAATGAAGCAGGCTTGTGGCTTATCGCATAATGCACACAACAGTTTGCTATTTCGTCTTTGGAAAATGCTGTTTGACTGCAGCGGGAACATGTTTGTTTTGCTGGCCTCACAGTAGGACAGACTGTTGCAATCCTACATCTTCTGCCGTGCCAGATTTCCAAAGATGAATCTCACAATACATATGGTTTTAAAGAGCAAATAATTAGAAGCTAAATTTATTAACCATTAGCAGGGTGTTTATTGAGCCAGTGTTCAGCTGCAGAATCGAAAACTATTGCACTAGGCAAACTTTTACCTAGCCGTGCAATGCGTAATCCAATAATGGACGCAGACTTTACAGATGTACTGAAAGATCCATGGACCAAGTGTCCATATCTTAGAAAGGATTTAAAGCCTATCTACTATATAATTGTCTAAGGGTCACTTCCGTCTTTCTGTCTATCTGTCCTTCTGTCACAGATATTCATTGGTCGCGGCCTCTGTCTGTCATGGAATCCAAGTCGCTGATTGGTCTCGCCAGCTGCCTGTCATGGCTGCCGTGACCAATCAGCGATGGCCACAGTCCGATTAGTCCCTCCCTACTCCCCTGCAGTCAGTGCCCGGCGCCCGCTCCATACTCCCCGCAGTCACCTCTCACACAGGCTTAATGACAGCGGTAACGGACTGCGTTATGCCGCGGGTAACTCACTCCGTTACCGCCGCTATTAACCCTGTGTGTCCCCAACTTTTTACTATTGATGCTGCCTATGCAGCGTCAATAGTAAAAGGATGTAATGTTAAAAATAATAATAAAAAAAAAATCATTATATACTCACCTTCCGCCGCCTTTTCCGCTCCTCGCGACGCTCCGGTAACCGCTCCATGCAAGAGGCAGGTTCCGGTGGCAAGGATGGTATGCGACAAGGACCTGCCATGACGTCACGGTCATGTGACCGCGACCTCATCACAGATCCTGCGCGCCTGCGTGAGAAGGACCTGCCATGACGTCACGGTCATGTGACCGCAACGTCATCACGGGTCCTGCGCTACCAACTCTGGGACCAGAAGCTGCCGAGTGCACCGCATACAGGCAACATGACTACAAGGGCTCCCTCGGAAGGTGAGTATATGTTTATTTTTTAACCTGTGACATACGTGGCTGGGCAATATACTCCATGGCTCTGTGCTGTATACTACGTCGCTGTGCAATATACTATGTGGCTCTGTGCTGTATACTACATCACTGGGCAATATACTACGTAACTGGGCAATATACTACGTGGCTGGGCAATATACTACGTGGCTCTGTGCTGGATACTACGTCACTGGGCAGTTTACTATGTAACTGGGCGATATACTATGTGGCTGGGCAATATACTACGTGACTGGGCAATGTACTACGTGGTTGGGCAATATACTACGTGGCTGGGCAATATACTATGTCACTGGGTAATATACCACGTGGCTGTGCAATATACTACGTCACTGGGCAATATACTACGTGACTGAGTAATATACTATGTGGCTGGGCAATATACTACATAACTGGGCAATATACTACATGGCTGGGCAATATACTACGTGGCTCTGTGCTGTATAATACGTCACTGGGCAATATACTGCGTAACTGGGCAATATACTACGTGGCTGGGCAATATACTACGTCACTGGGCAATATACTACGTAACTTGGTAATATACTACGTCACTGGGCAATATACTACGTGGCTGGGCAATATACTACGTGGCTGGGCAATATACTACGCAACTGGGCAATATACTACGTGGCTGTGCAATATACTACGTCACTGGGCAATATACTATGTGGCTGGGCAATATAGTACTTGACTGGGCAATATACTACATGGCTGGGCAATATACTACGTGGTTGGGCAATATACTACGTGAGCTGTGCAATATACTACGTGGACATGCATATTCTAGAAAACCCGATGCGTTAAGGTACCGTTTTTTTTTCCCCAATGTGGAGCTTACTCTTTGCCACATGGGTTTTTTTTGCCTTCCTCTGGATCAACATGTTAGGGCATGTTAGGTTAGGCTATGGGTTGAACTAGATGGACATATAGTCTTCCTTCAACCTTAATAACTATGTAACTATGTTACACTAAACGACTTACCAACGATCACAACCAGCGATACGACCTGGCCGTGATCGTTGGTAAGTCGTTGTGTGGTCGCTGGGGAGCTGTCACACAGACAGCTCTTTCCAGCAACCAACGATCAAGGGAAAGACTTCGGCATCGTTGAAACTGTCTTCAACGATGCCGAAGTCCCCGGGTAACCAGGGTAAACATCGGGTTACTAAGTGCAGGGCCGCGCTTAGTAACCCGATATTTACCCTGGTTACCATTGTAAAAGTTAAAAAAAACCAAACAGTACATACTCACATTCCGATGTCTGTCACGTCCCCAGCGTCCACAGGGTTAAAACTGCTTTCGGCAGGAGCGCTGCTAATGCACGCGCTGCTGCCGAGAGCTTTCCCTGCACTGTGTCAGCGCTGGCCGTAAAGCAGCGGTAACGTCACCTCTGTGCTTTGCTTTACGGCCAGCCGGCGCTGACACAGTGCAGGGAAAGCTCTCGGCAGCAGCGCATGCAGTAGCAGCGCTCCTGCCGAAAGCAGTTTTAACCCTGTGGACGCCGGGGGACGTGACAGACATCGGAATGTGAGAATGTACTGTTTTGTTTTTTTTACTTTTACAATGGTAACCAGGGTAAATATCGGGTTACTAAGCGCGGCCCTGCGCTTAGTAACCCGATATTTACCCTGGTTACCAGTGAACACATCGCTGGATCGGCGTCACACATGCCGATTCAGCGATGACAGCGGGTGATCAGCGACCAAAAAAGGTCCTGATCATTCCCAGCGACCAACGATCTCCCAGCAGGGGCATGATCGTTGGTCGCTGTCACGCTTAACGATTTCGTTAACGATATCGTTGCTACGTCACAAAAAGCAACGATATCGTCAACGAAATGTGAAGGTACCTTTAGAATCGGTCCACCATCTAGTGTAAACTTAATAAAAGAGTATGGCCGGGACACACCACTCCACATCTCTTTGGAGATCCTGACAATGGCGAACGTACAATTGCCAAAACATCAACTTTTTATTCTAAAAGCTAGCAATGTAAGGGCCAGAAAAGTAGGTCAAGACTGTAATGTCACATTATCTTGGTCACTATAGCTCATTGACGTATTATTATTTTCCTCTGCAGGTGTCATAAACGATAGAAACAGAGAAAAATGCAATTTCAATAAAGCACAATGCAGATAAAAATAAATCACGTAAATAAAAAGACAATATTGGCTCCCAAAAACTAAATGATGGTGCATTCAAAAGCACACATTTTTCTCTGCGTTTTGGAAACAACTGGAAATCTGCATCAGAATTTGCCTATAATATATCAGTCAAAAAATTTAGCCTCTGCAAAGGGTGAAACTTGTGCTGAAAATCTACAGCAATAGATTGTTGTTCTGTAGATTTAAAACATGGTCAATTTTTGCTGTGAATTTTTGTCAAATCTCATCCATTTTGCTGCTGTAGTGATTTGTCCACACAAAAATCGGGATGGAAAATCTGCAATATAACCACCATGGTTGTGTGCATACTCTTGTGGACAACACAGACAATATAATGTATACGTTATAATTTCGAGTCCAGCAGTTTTGTACGAGCGTCACACTGAGCTGTAGACTAGTTTTCTGCCAGAATAGTGCCTTTCCTTAAAGTAAACTTCTACCTGCTGATGATTTTAGACTCATGACACCGGCCACCTATAGCTCTGGTTTGGAGACACGTGTTTGGTTGCATCGACAGAGATCGGAAGAGTAGAATAAAGGATCCCCTCGGTCCCGCAGCCCCTATATCCTCTTTGACTATAGGAGGATAATTATTTTGTGGTTTCTTGTAAAGAGACAGACAGCGAGGCCAAAGTGTTACTGTATTTTGTATTACAATGTAACACAATATTCATTTCCCGATCATCTAAATCAAATCTGCATCTGCGAAGGCAGTAAAATGGCGCCACAAGGAGATACTGAGCTGCAGGGGAGCTGACAATCTTGGCAGCCATATTTAGTACTAAATTCTAGCTGTCCTCATCACATTTCTGAGGAGTGAACAGTGAATTAATTCTCAGTGTCTGACTTTTCCTTGCCGAGATCCTCTCTCAAACACTGTGCCTTAAAGAACACATCTTGGGCTGAATTCGGTTAATCTAAGGACAATTAGTTCTTGCCCTGCAGACAGCACAATCTATTCTGGTCCCCTGCACAGGGGCCATGGAGTAAATTTCATGATTATCTCTTTCCAGCTACTGCTCCGATGCCCAAAGCACCAAGATACTAACCAATACTCCCGCAGAACAGGTCGCATCTTACTCGTCAGATCTCAGGGCTCATTTAAAGTTGTTCAATGCTATAGAGGCCCCAAGGCTGTAGAATATGATGGAGGATTATATCCAAAGGGGTATGCGGTGTTAGTCTACACACATTCAGCCATACAGCTGCCTATGTGGGGATCAGTGTATTTCCTGTGACTGTAGAGGACACAACATGGACATAGGAGGATGAACAAAATACCTTCACCTGGAGCTACAACAAATCAGAACAACCCCAAACAACACAAACACATTTCTATAGGACAGGTCAAAAGATAGTGGCTGGTAGGGTTTTACATTTCATAAATTCACAATGGATATTCCTGAAGTCTCCTCCATAAATAAATAAGTTTGGCTTGACTGTGCATGAATGAGTTTTCAGTGATATTATCTCAGAGGAAGAAAATAAGAAAGCGGTATCGTCTGGGTGCTACTGTGGATATAGGTGTCTAGAGATAGGGTAATGAAACAATTTATTGGAACTACGCATTTCGGAGTTTGTGCAACTTCATCAGATTTACCTGACGCTCACATGTAAAGTGCCATGGAGTAAATGACGCTATAATAATAAATAAAAAATGAAGGAGTTGGACCAACTCTGAAACCCATAGTTCCAGATGTACCTGATGAAGGAGTTGGACTAACTCTGAAACCCATAGTTACAAATGTACCTGATGAAAGAGTTCGATCAACTCTAAAACCCATAGTTCCAGATATACATGATGAAGGCACTGGATCAACTCTGTTCCAATAAAACATTTCCATTACCGTGTCTCTGGACACCAATATCCATGGCAGTGCCCAAGTGCCCAGTCGATCTTTTTTTCATCCTCTGGGATAGTTTCATAGTTCTGAAATCCAAGAGGTTTGGCACCAGGGGTAGGTGCAGCAGCCTTACGGTGGAAAACCTTGGTTTTTGTCAGTGTTATGCCTGTCCAATCATATCAGGTGAGCAGTGTCCCAATACCTATGTACATTAAGCAATACTGGTTCCAAACATGGAGTGCTTTTCTTTTCCTTTTTTTAATGAGTTTTCAATGAGAGAAAGAAAAGCAGCTGAACCACTCCCTCTGAGAAAAGGATTGACCATCTTGATATGCAACATGGCCAATCATTCTTTATTCTGACATTTTTGCCATAACACTATTCCCAAAAATCTTTTTAAGGCGAAAAAAAATATTGAAAAAGTGGTCATAGGGAAAGGAAAGAACATAGAGGTGCTTCTAACACAATTAGAATATCATCAAAAAGTTAATTTATTTCAGTTCTTGAATACAAAAAGTGAAATTCCTATATTATATAGAGTCATTACACACAGAGTGATCTATTTCAAGTGTTTATTTCTGTTAATGTTGATGATAATGGATTACAGCCAATGAAAACCCAAAAGTCATTATCTCACTAAATTAGAAACTTTATAAACATCAGCCTGAAAAATGATTTTAAAATCTGGAATGTTGTCCTCCTGAAATGTATGTTCAGTAAATGCACTCAATACTTGGTCAGGCTCCTTTTGCATCGATTACTGCATCAATGTGGCGTGGCATGGAAGCGATCAGCCTGTGGCACTGCTGAGGGGTTATGGAAGCCCAGGTTGGTTTGATAGCAGCCTTCAGCTCGTCTGCATTGTTGGGTCTGGTGTCTCTCATCTTCCTCTTGACATTACTCCATAGATTCTCTATGGGGTTACAGTCAGGTAGGTTTGCTGCCAATCAAGCACAGTGATACTGTTGTTTGTAAACCAGGCATTTGCATATTTGGCAGTGTGGACAGGTGCCAAGTCCTGCTGGAGAATTAAATTTCCATCTCCAAAAAGCTTGTCTGCAGGGGGGAAGCATGAAGTGCTCTAAAATTTCCTGGTAGACGGCTGCCCTGCCTTTGGTGTTGATAAAACGCAGTGGACCTACAGCAGCAGATGACATGGCTCCCCAAACCATCACTGATTGTGGAGACTTCACACTAGACCTCAAGCAGCTTGGATTGTGGCCTCTCCACTCTTCCTCCTGACTCTGGGACCTTGATTTCCAAATTAAATGCAAAATTTACTTTTATCTGAACACAACACCTTGGACCACTGAGCGACAGTCCAGTTCTTTTTCTCCTTGGCCCAGGTAAGAGGCTTCTGGCACTGTCTATTGGTCACTTGCCTTTCTTTTTCTCCCCTGCTCTTTAACCATGCTCACATTTCCCCCACTGTTTTTGCTCCACTAATCCTCACTCTCCTTCACTAACCCCATACCCTCGCACCCTCAAACCACATAACTATCTCCCCCTCTCTCTTACCTCTCCACCTCGCTTCATCTGCACACCTGCTCTCTAACCTCGGACCTCTACCACCAAAATAGAATATAAGCCAATCACTCTCCTTCACCCACCTGCTTCTTTCTCTGCTTATTCTCACTGCTGGCGACACATCCCCCAATCCTGCCCCCCCCCCACCTCATTCATCACTAATCCTTGCCCCTATCCTTCTCACACTATGAGAAACCATCGCAACCCCTCACACTTAAAATCTGTGCCACTGACCCTCACCCCCCCTGCTTCCTTTCTCTGGGGTAGTTTGGAATGCCCGCTCTATATGCAACAAGCTCCACGTGATCCACAATCTCTTTACTTCCCGCAACCTTTCCTTCCTGGCCCTCACTGAGACCTGGCTGACGCCCCCTGACAAGGCCTCGCCTGCAGCACTGAGCTACGGTGGCTTCCAATTTACCCACACTTCTCGCTCTGGCAACAGACATGGTGGAGGAGTGGGTATCGTTCTTTCTAAAAACTGTTCCTTCAACCCTATCAAACCCCCACCCTCCCTTATCCTCCCTTCTTTTGAGGTTCACTCTGTCCGTATCTACGCTCCCTCCAATCTCCAAATGGCTGTCATATACCGACCACCGGGCTCAGCCACTGCCTTCATCGACCAATTCTCCACCTGGCTCCTTCACTTTCTCTCTGCTGACTCACTCAGTGGTCCTCCACAGCCACCCACACAGACGGACAAACACTAGACCTCATCTTCACCCGCCTCTGTTCCTTATCTAATCTCACAACCTCTCCCTTCCCCCTATCTGACCACCATCTACTCATCTTCTCATCCTTGTCCTCCTCACCTGCTCCCCATGTCCAGCCATTACCACATCCTCGCAGAAACGTCGCACATCTAGACATTCACAGACTCTCTCCTACCCCTGTCCTCCATATCTTCACTCCACGACACGGATAGCGCCACCGCTTTCTATAACTCCACCCTCACATCAGCCAAAGACTCAGTGGCCCCTCTCATGCATGGCACAGTGCGACAAACCAATAGGAAACCTTGGCATAACAATCTCACAAAAAAACTTCGACAAGCATCCAGGGTTGCAGAGCGGCGTTGGAAGAAAACACGCCTGCCAATGACTTCACTGCTTTCAAACAAGCTACATTTGACTTCAAATTAGCCCTCACCTCCACTAAACAGACCTATTTCACTAACCTTATTTCTTCACTATCCTACAACCCAAAACAACTATTCAGCACATTTATCTCCCTCCTCCGCCCACCACTGCCACCTCCAACTCCCCTCATCTCTTCCGAGGACTTTGCCACCTACTTCAAAAATAAGATTGACCAAACAAGGCAAACCTTTACTTTTCTACCACCCCAAACACTCCATATACCAGACCTCTGCCCTTCCCTAATAACCTCCCTCTCCAACATCACTGAAGAACTTACTCGCCTCTTTTCCAAATCGCACCTCACCACCTGTGCACTTGACCCCATCCCCTCCCACCTTCTCCCCAACATCACTAACATGCTCATTCCAGCCCTAACCCTTCTCTTCAACCTATCGCTATCTTCTGGTACCTTCCCCTCTGCCTTCAAACATGCCACCATCACACCCATCCTAAAAAAAACTAACCTTGACCCAACTGCTATGCCCAGCTACCGCCCCATATCACTGCTCCCGTTTGCTTCAAAACTCCTTGAGCAGCATGTCCATGCTCAAATTTCCTCCCACCTCTCATCTAACTCTCTCCTTGACAACCTCCAATCTGGCTTCCACCCCGACCACTCCACCGAAACTGCCATGACAAAAATTACTAATGACTTACTCACAGCCAAAGCTAACAGACAGTTCTCCATCCTCCTCCTTCTTGACCTGTCCTCTGCTTTCGACACAGTCGATCACTGCCTACTACTACAGATTCTTTCCTCCCTTGGCATCAAAGACCTTGCCCTGTCCTGCCTCATACCTTTCCGACCGCACATTTAGCGTTTCCCACTCCCACACCACCTCCTCATCCCGTCCCTCAAGGCTCTGTCCTAGGGCCCCTACTTTTTTCCATCTATACCCTTGGCCTAGGACAACTCATAAAGTCCCATGGCTTCCAGTACCACCTGTATGCGGACGACACTCAGATCTACCTCTCTGGCCCAGATGTCACCTCTCTGCTGTCCAGAATCTCATAGTGTCTGTCAGCCATATCCTCCTTCACCTCTCGCTTCCTAAAACTCAATGTAGACAAAACCGAACTCATCATCTTTCCCCCATCTCACGTATCCCCCCTACCTGACCTATCTATTATGGTAAACGGCATCACGCTCTCTCCCGCACCTGAAATCCGCTGCCTCGGGGTAACTCTCGACTCTGCCCTGTTCTTCAAACTGCACGTCCAAACTCTTGCCACCTCATGTCGCCTCCAACTCAAAAATATTGCCAGAATCCATTCCTTCCTCATCCCACAATCTACCAAAACTCTTGTGCATGCCCTCATCATCTCCCGCCTTGACTACTGCAACACCCTCCTCTGTGGCCTCCCCGCTAACTCTCTTGCACCACTCCAGTCTGTCCTCAACTCTGCTGCCCGGCTAATCCACCTCTCTCCTTGCTACTCCCCTGCTTCTCCCCTCTGCAAATCCCTCCACTGGCTCCCAATTCCCCAACAAATCCAGTTCAAACTAGTAACACTGACTTACAAAGCCATCCACAACCTGTCCCCTCCCTATATCTCTGAACTAATCTCCCAATATCTTCCCTCACGTAATCTCTGATCCTCCCAAGACCTCCTACTCTCCTCCACACTTATTCGTTCCTCACACAACTGCCTCCAAGATTTCTCCCGAATATCCCCCATCCTCTGGAATTCCACGCCTCAACACGTCCGACTATCCACCACCCTCGGATCCTTCAGACGGAACCTGAAAACCCATCTCTTCAAGAAAGCCTACAGCCTGCAATAACCATTCTGCCGCCTCTCCATCACCAGAGCCGCCACCTCTCCATCGCCAGAGCCGCCGCCTCTCCATCGCCAGAGCCGCCGCCTCTCCATCGCCAGAGCCACTACCTCTCCATCGCCAGAGCCACCACCTCGCCATCGCCTCGCCCCTACCTTCTGCCTCTTCCCCACTATCCCATAGAATGTAAGTCCGCAAGGACAGGGTCCTCTCCCTTCTGTACCAGTCTGTAACTGTAAACTTGTTTACTGTAAACTATATCTATAACTCTGTATGTAAACCCTTTCTCATGTACAGCACCATGGAATTAATGGTGCTATATAAATAAATAATAATAATAAAAAAAATAATGAGTGGCTTGGCACAAGGAATGCGACACTTGTAGCGCATGTCCTGGATACGTCTGTGTGTGGTGGCTCTTGAAGCAATGACTCCAGCAGCAGTCCACTCGTCCCCTAAATTTTTGAATGGCATTTTCTTAACAATCCTTTGAAAGCTGCGGTTATCTTGGTTGCTTGTGCACCTTTTTCTACTACACTTTTTCCTTCCACTCAACTTTCCTTTATTATGCTTGAATACAGCACTGTGTGAAAAGGCGGCTTCTTTAGCAATGACCTTTTGTGTTTTACCCTCCTTGTCGAGTGTGTCAGTGTGTCAATGACTGCCTTCTGGACATCTGTCAAGTCAGCAGTCTTCCTCATGATTGTGGAGCTACTGAAACAGACTAAGGGACCTTTTTTTACATGCTTAGGAAGCCTTTGCAGGTGTCTTTTGTGAGTTAATGACTTTTGGGTTTTCATTGGTTGTAAGCCATTATCATCAACATTAGGAGAAATAAACACTTGAAATAGATCACACTGTTTTTAATTACTCTATATAATATATGAGTTTCACTTTTGGAATTGAAGAACTGAAATAAATTAACTTTTTGATAATATTCTAATCTTGTGAGAAGCACCTGTATATGTCCACATTCATTAGGGGAGTCCAATATATTAAAAGAAAGTACCAAAACTCCCACCAAGAAAACAATTGACCTTTTTTTATAACATGGACAACTATCCAGACTATGCACAAGATCCTGAAATGTATACCAGGAATATCTAGCAATGGTTATATTTTTCCTTTTCTAACTTTGTTACATGTAAAACAAAATATAAACCAGAATGTTCTTCTACCTATGTATGTGCCTTATGAATGATAATGGATGCCACATTTGTATTACAGGATTCTGAATAATATATGATGTTGCCACCACTACATTAATCTATGATATGGATGTGTGTGGATGAAATTGCTTACTCTCCCAGCAATGTGTTAATGAGCCTCTCGGGCCGACCATGATGGGAGCGCGCCGCTCGGCTAAGGTAGTGTGCAATGTAACTTAATACAAACTGAGAGCCTGTATGGCTCATCTCTTCCTGAATGAAAATATCATTTTAATCAGATGTCTCCTCCAGAAAAGTACTTCAGCGTTTCTTTGTTAAATCTTTTGGCAAGGTTCCGACAAAATGATATTAGTTTTCAAATGTGAATGTCTTATCATAAACACCTACCCTAAGACAGAAATAAAACATGCACGGTTTTTTATCATTAAATTATGCGTACATTTTTAGATTTTTTTTTTATTTTTTGCTATAGAATATTCTCTGCTGGGAAAGTGAATGTCTTCAGGTGAATGATAAATGTCAGGAAAGACAAACTAGAAAATTCTGTATGGTTTAATGTGAAGAGGATAAGGATAGTTCCCAATCTCTCTGGGAAGGGGGTAATTACTTCTTGGTGTCGTCACATAACCGAGTAGCCTTCGATAATTTTAACTATCTGTCTCTACATGTACATGTTGTATCTTAGTGCACGCCGCCCTTGAACTTGCAGTATTTTGTTTTAATGCTGCAATAAGTTAGTACATTTCCCCTATGTTTTATGAACGTTTCAGGTGTAGGGAAAAAATGGCACAATTTTGCTATAGACAATATTTGTGCTAAAATGTGGGACTTGAAACGGGTGAAACTTGGTCAAAGGAGCGCCGAAAGGAAACTCTGACACCAGAATGGGGTTTAAGCCACAACGCGTTTTAACGGAAATACCGTCTTCATCAGGTGGGACTTTTCTCTTATTAACAAGTGTGATGAAAAGAGGGTGGTGCAGAAGAGTAGGCGGCACTGGGGCCACCGTCAGTCCAACAGACGTATTATTACAAACATCAAATATTATCGCAAGGGCAACCCCACGCCTATTCACAGAAAGCATGTTTTCAATTGTTTTTCTAGGATATATCACATTGCACCAAAGAAAAGAGCCATTATAATACAGACAGCATAGTATAAACACAACCTTACAAGTCATTTCCATTGTGGTTGCTCACTAGCTTCTCCATCATACACCAGGGTGAACAGTTCCTAAAGGTGTAGAACTTGCTAAGCAAGAATGGGTTTGTTAGGGATGATGGATCTTTAGATTTAAAGGCTAAATGCACATTGGATTTTATTTTTTCAAGGTGGTCATAAAGTACAAGTTTTTTTTAGTGGAAACCACTTCCTTCTTTGAGGATGGTTGTGTCTGCTAAAACAGTTGTATTTTTGCAGCCTTTTGATTGGATGGTGATTAGTTTGGAGCATTTTCCATCAGGAGCCACTTCATAGAAAACACATGTACTCTCTCTTTTTCCAAATGCATTTTTTCATTACTTGAGGAGGAAGAAAAATGCTCAAAAGACTGAACATATGAATAGTAACTTGGTTTTACTATAGAAATGAATGGGAGGAGTCTTTCAAGCATTTTTTAGCAGTTTTTCAGGTATTTTAAAAAACACTGTTCACATACCCTCATGCCGATTCACATCATTACTTTCCGTATTGCAGAAGAGCTGATGGAGCATATTAGGACAACTCCAGTCTCTAGTACTGAAGCAAGCAGTAATTTGCTATATACACATTCATACATTGTGTAGATTTTACTTGTGGAGGAAAGCATCAATGTCTGGGTCAGTAGGAGAGACCTCATCTACATGATTTCTATCGCAGTGTCAGCCATGTCTGGCTACATAGCTTACATCACCAAAAAAAAAAGGATGTTATTCTAAAGTGGTTTCATAAAAAAAGGCTTCTGTGCACCCACCTTAATCTAAAGGTGTTTTAACCCATTTTTCGCCTTTAACAGTCTGTTTTTTTTTTTAGAAATGCAATAAAGCTGCACTGTTCTTAGGAACAAGACTCGCTGTCCTTTCTTTGCTTAGTGCTTTCATTTGCCTAAACATAAATAAATCTTAAGAAATACTAGATTAGGGATTGTCCTAGTTACGGAATTTAATCAAAAAGTTTAGTTTCTCGCATCCCTTTGATGGCGCAACAACTGTGAAATTCTATTTCAAAGGCCTGGCAAAGACTACAAGTACATTGTACAGGCTGCAAAACCAATTGTTCTCCTGACTTATTGTACATAACCAGCAAAATACAATAAAGGAGACAGAGTGGAGAAAATGCTTTTAAGAATATTCACAGAGTGGCCTATTCTCCGGTGGGCACAGCAGAGTGCGCCTTTATTCGTAAAACAGCGACAAGCAAAAATAAAAGATATGCTGTATGGGATGTTACCTCCTTCTGACCTCGCACAGCACAATGGTCGGTGTACATCACACCTGTGATAATAATAATAATAATAATAATGTTATGTGATATATCTCTATACCAAGTCTCAAGTAGTAAAACATTAGGGTGAAATCACATGTAGCGTAAATGTTTTTGCAATGTTTTCTCACCTTTTTTTATAGGTGAAACTAATTTATTTATTTCACATTTTTCACCTGTATAAAATGTGCATTCAGGTGATGTGCACACAGTCTTCTTTAGACAGTCTGTTAAAAAAAAGCCAGAAAAAAGCCTCCCAAACACTTGAAAGACTTAATTTCTATTTTAAAACCACTATACTGTACATATGGTCAGTTTTTTAAGAGTTTTTTTTCAGCTTCAGGCTTTGAAAATCTCTTCATGGGAGAAAGCAAAGTGCAGATAACTTCTTTTATAAAGCAGCTCCTGATGGAACTTGCTCCAAATTATAGACACTGTTCAATGAAAATGCCTCTAAAAACTCCCCAAAGAAGACACGTTTCCTGAAGAGAATTCTTGTATAAAACTTGACTGCCTCAAAAATCTCCACGTCACATAGCCTTACCATCACTGCAGTAAATCACGATAGAAAAAATACTGTTTTTGCCAAATCTCAGCCATGACCTGTGAATTGACCCTAAAGGTTGATTACTTCCCAATATTACTTATTAATATAACTTTATCTTTCAGCCATTTACCAGGCTGTAGTTATTGCAAATTATTTTGTCTCGTGAGATTAATTTCCATATATTTCCTATGACTCAAACAGGTCTTAGTGTCAATACAATGTATTGTAGTGCAACGGTAGCACACTTATGCAGTGAGGAGGCAGTGACCCAACCAAGTTTCAACTCAAAGTCTCTTTAATGCGGTTACCTCACAGCATTAAATGTCCAATTCACACAAGTATGTATCAGTAAAGTCCAATTCACAGTACTACATAGTACCAGGTATCCTCTGGATTGCTGCTAGGAACCATATACTCCGGATTAGTCACTAAACATGCCAGTCCTCCTTCGGGCACAGGACAGTCTATCTCCGGTCCACCGCCGGGCAAAAGACAGTACACCTTCCGAGATAGTTGCCGTGGGCGACTGCACCACCGAGGTAATGTCTCTTCACTCACAGCTTTCCACAGTACACGATATTCTTCAGTTTACAGTCACTAAACACGTCAGTTCTCCTCTGAGCAGTTACTGTGGGTGACTGCACCACTGTGCACGCTGTGGGTGCCAGGCACTCAGCTCCCCTGGCTAGTTGGCTCCGTTTGGCCGTATTGCCTCACACAGGAGAATTGCAGAGCCAACTGCTCTGCCCTCTAGCATACGCCAGACTGATACTGACTCCGACACCCCAAAACACTATACTAGGGTTTTTAACTGGGATCTGTGGCCTTCAGCCACATGGAAAACCTAGCCCGGAATGAAATGGACTGTACGGCTACCATCTGTTTCAAACTACAAAAACCCGAGAGCAGGTTTTCCCAACTCTGCCCTGGATACCAACATGTCCGAGAATAACTTATTTTTAGTCCGCATTGCTATCACAGCTACGCCTGTGACCGCAATGCACTCTCTCATGGCCTCCATATGCCTCCGTGCACATCCTGGGGAGAAACCACAGTGACCCCTATCTGCGACATCGGTCACTACCTCACAATTGCAATCACAGCTATGCCTGTGACTGCAATGCACTCCCATGGCCTCGATACACCTCTGTGCGCATCCTGGGGAGAACACACAGCGACGCCTATCTAGGACACCGGTCACTGCCTCATAGTATATATCATGTAGTCAGAAGGTGCAAAATACCACAAGCAAACAGAGACCATACAGCAGATGACATATATAAATATGTAGAGAAGTATCTGACAACCACAAGCATGGATGCATAGGTTGTCATGTTATGGATCAAGTATAGTAAATGCCTAAAATACACAACTAATTGCACAATAACCATAACTCAATGACCTTCACAGCTTCAAGAAATTCCCACTTTTTAACTACTTTCCTGAAACTATTACTAAATATATGTTTTTACCTTTTGCCATAGTGCCAGGGTCACTGTGATTTAATCAGACTGGGTGGGCAATGTGTGCGCAAAAGTCACTATTTAGCACAGAAATAGATTAACTCAGTTGGACATTGGAGATTAAAAAAACACATTTGCACCGGATGATAGGACAGAAGCTAAACCCAGGCAATGTGCAAAATATCCTACCATTAGCAAAAATGGTGCAGTGTTATGCCGGGTTCAAATGGCCTCAATCCGCTGCCATCATTGGTGTTACGTGCAGCTCCCTGTGCTCGTCTGCTTCATGGTTGCATGCACTATTCTGATCCATCTTGTGTCGCATATTGGCTCCAATTGGTCTGCATATAGTCTGTCCCATTCAGGGACTGAAAACATCCTCATCTAATATAACATGATATCCCGTTAAATATATCCATTGCTTCACAAAATATTACATATCACTTCAAATGTATTTAATAGAAGTTGTAAATGTTCAATAATTAAAAAATATGGTGGGAGACAAACCATTAATAAGACACAATGTATCTTGTATTCTGCAGCCATCACACATAGCCTACCTAGGAGAACATAGAGACAGCACTAATTAGGGGCTGTCCATTAACTGTAGAGATTGAGGAGCATGTGGCCCGTCCTGACATAGAACAGGAGTAAATAATCAGTATCATCGCCATGTTTTTGCTGTGTTGCGCTGCAGCCGCTGGGTTACTGTAGCTGGCGAGGAGCAGCGCGGCACTGTGATACTGTAACATCGTCATGTGAGCCAGTGATGAGAATGCGTCTCAAAACGGGCAAAGCCTTAAATACAGCAAATCTCTTTTATGAAGATTCCCTCAGGAGGAGACACATATGAAGCAGCAGGGACAACACTGTAGCAGGGGGTGGTGAATAAAGCTAATATTTATCTGTATTAGTGCAATGATCCCACAGCCTTCCTGTCCTTCCGTATTAGCAGAATAGTCATTATCCCGTCACACAAAGCTGTTAGTCGCTGACCGGTCACTCGGTACCCACAAGCCCCCATGTCTGTACCTGCCGCTCTCCTCTGTACCCACCATGCAGTAACACCGCGCTTCTTATTGATTCCTGTAAACGCCTCTGTATTTATGGGGCCATTTTGCTACATGATTGCATTGTTTCTGTTTTAATTCCTTCAGATGTAACTTTACAGTCATAACTCTGCATAGAAATGACTGCAGTTCATTCACATTACACGCAGATAACTGCAGCGGAATTAAATATTTTCAGAGTAATTTAATCTTTGCTGAAATATTTGCTTCGTACTGTGCAATATTTACTTGGAAATGTAAATATTTTGTGTCTCTCTCTTCTCAGGTGTTTCCTTTCTGTGTATCGAGTGGGGATAAGAAGGTCGTGGCATTTAGCTCTATAGGTGCAGAATTTACACGTGTCCTTTAAAGAGCACCTGTCATCTTTGCACATTGCTGCCATTTTGTGAAGCCATCCAATTTGTGGTCCCCGACTGGCATTACTAAAGCGATGACGAGAAATATTTAGGCCTCTTTTCGCTAAGGATCGGCCCAGACAATGGTCACTTACATTGGAGCCGATACATAAAACTTGGGACATTGTTCATGGCATCCGATAAAAAAATCAGTTGTCACTTTCCAAGCTGGGATTGGCAGCTCCAGGAAATATTAACTGTTCGGGCTGGGATCAATGAGGCCCAAGACGGAGAGGTCTGCGCCTCCGATACAACGCGGAGTAGGTGAACACTTCGGCGGATACTTGCTTTTTGAATGACTGTGCTAATGTAACAGATATATAAGGACATTTTAATAAACTGTAAAGGATTTAGTTGCAGGGTTTGCATGGCCAGAATTACGTGTGTGTCTATATGGGAAGAGGGACAGAAAAGTCCCCGTAAAAAAGGCAAATATATACGTTACATACAAGGTCTCTGATTGTTGATGATTTCTGATTAAAATCCACAATGTGTCGTGTGTAAATCAATTAGAATAAGTTTGTGTTTATTAAATTAGAAATGCCGCCGGTAGAGTTCCTGGTGTTACTTCTGTGTTTTTTTCTAATCCCCATCTTCCCCGGTCCCCCGCCAGTCTCTTCATCCCGCCCCAGCAGTGACATAACATGATGTTGGACGTCAGGGGATGTGAGGGCACCACTGAGGCCTCCGCAGCAGTCACGTCGTGTTGATACAACATTGCTGGAGAAGAGCGACGGGCAGGGACCACGGAAGAGCCAACATTGGATCGGTAAGGTTAGAATTCACCTTTTTACTCCTCACCATTGTATGTGGGTTTTAATAAAATATAATGAGGCTGGACAATCTCTTAAATTTCTAAAAATTGGGCAACAATTGATCATTAATCCCTGATAAACACACAAATCTCAGCCTCAGGTAACCAGTAAAAGAAAGCGATTATAATTTTCTAACCATACTTGCGTCTAAGACAAAATTCAAAGGGGTTGTCCATTACTACAACAATAACATATCTGTAAAATAGACATCAATATCAGATGGGTGGAAACATTTGGTGTTGGCCCTCCACTGATCTGCTGTGTCTGGATGTAAACAGTGTATGGAGCAGAACACTGCAGCGCCATATACAGTGTAGTGGCCGTTCCCGGGTACTGCAGCTTAGTTCCTATTCATGTGTAAGCCACTGTATTCTTGGGCGACCACCATTGGAGATAATGGCTGATCGGTGGGATTGCCAAAGTTAGACCCTAATGAACGGATACTGGCGACATATCTTAAAGGGTTTTTCACTACTGTGATGCTGGTGACCTATCCTGCCATCTTGTCACAGGCTCACTATTCCCCGATTATGAACACATGCTGATTTCTTGGCGGCCAATGACTGTCACTAGTCCACTCACATACTACAGGACAATGAAAACATTTCACCAAGCTAATCACCGTGGGATGTTGTAGATTGTGGCAAAAAATATTCTGCATTTGTTAACTGCTGGTACAAGAATAGGAAAGTTTTGGAATCTTCTAAATCTGTGTATATCGGCTAATAAACCCCTTCTGCCTTGTCCTGTGGACGATAAATGCTGCATTCTAGATTTAGGTGGTGGAACAGACTGCGGAGAGCTCTATAGTGGGAGAAGTCACCGGCTGCTCTATACTGTGATCAGAGTGACAGCGGCACATCTGCATAGTCAGCAATGGAGCGCGGTGTGACAACTGCAACATGCTCAGCCTGCCTACATCTGCCATTCCTTGCCTATTACCGGAATATCAGAGAAGCAAAACCTGGCAACATGATGCCGGCCCTTTAAAATTCTGGTTAAGAATATTTTTAAAAAATATGATTTTGCTGGTATGCAAATAGGAAGACATCTTCCATTCCCTCATATAAACGGGGCTGGCTGACATTATTAGCTAAACCAAGCCCTTGGCAGTCTCTACATCATCTGTGACAGGCAAGGGGTTGGCTTTTTCACTGAAATGAACCGGCCAGCACCCTTCCAACGCATCCCTTGACCATGGATACAGAATACAGTTGGACTTTTATGCACCGGACAGGATCTCCCTCCTGGGCCTGGTGCAGCTATTCCGTTCACAGGTACATAGAATAGAATAATCGTATGCACACAGCAGGTGCTTCTTTTTTCCGCCATAGTTATCCCCATCCTAGGCGTCAAGGCTTCACTTCCCTTTCAGCAGCCCTGTAAATGTATTTACGTTTCCAATGAAGTAAAAAAAAAAAAATTACAGCATTTTGGTGCAAAAGACATTTAGATGCAAATGACGCGATATGCCTTCAGTATAGTAGCTCTGTGGTTCCTTAGGGGACAATTCTCAAAACAGCATTCAAGACTCACAGACATCGGGCTCGCATTAGTGTTATGCAGAACTGAAGGGGGAACTTGTAGCTGCTGTTCAGAAACGGCCTCATTCAGAAAGTCTCATGGCCCAGCAAGACACTACATACTGCTCCATCGGCTGTGTCAGGGGCTAACTGCTCATTAGTCCATATCATTAGAGGGGGGTTTCTGGGGTCATCGTATGGAAAGCCTCTCAGAATAAGCCAGCAATTTAAGATTGGTGACGTTATGGGGGTCTGGTTCTTGGCACCCCAGCAGGTCAGCTGATCAACGAACCATATGCACCCCTTCCATAGGCACCATATATTATTTGGTGGCTGTGCCTATGAAAGTGAACAGAACTGTGCAGTACCAGACACAGGACTGTGCCAGGGTAAACAATGGTGGGCATACAGCTCTAGCCTCCAAATAACTGATCGGTAGGGGGCCAGGAGTTGGGCCATTGGAGATATGATAATGATGGCTGTACTAGTTATAAACCACTAGATTGTGGCCCGATTCTAACGCATTGGGTATTCTAGAATATGCATGTCCCCGTAGTATATGGACAATGATGATTCCAGAATTCGCGGCAGATTGTGCCCATCGCTGATTGGTCGAGGCAACCTTTATGACATCATCGTCGCCATGGCAACCATTATGACATCTACGTCGATACTGTGCCCGTCGCTGATTGGTCAAGGCCGCCAGGTCGAGGCAACCTTTATGACATCATCGTCGCCATGGCAACTATTATGACATCTACGTCGATACTGTGCCCGTCGCTGATTGGTCGAGGCCAATCAGAGACGCGGGATTTCCAGGACAGACAGACAGACGGAAAAACCCTTAGACAATTATATATATAGATGAATATCGGGGGCCTGGAAACCCCTTCAAAAGATTAGTAATATTCTCAGGGAGACTTACACCACTACAATACCAATACTAATAATAAAAAAATGGAGCTCATTAATAACTTTGCCCATTGTGGAAGAGTTAACAAGTTAGTCCAGAACTTATTGGCGTACACACCTTTACCTGCTCAGCCTGTGCATTGCATTACGTGGAAATCCATCGTTAATCATCACCATTACTGATCTATAGACTACTCCTCCCAGGAAATAAATCAACTGTGAAAGCTTTGTGCAGACACTGAACAAGCTGGTATAATATGTCAGTCAGCAGCCTACCGAGCAAGGTATATGCTTCCCATTCTCTACAAAATGTATCCAAAAATTAGAAAAAGTTATCCCTTGCAATGTATACACTAATTGTAAAATGGAACTTGAAAACTTTCAGCGAAATATTGTTAAAGGACCTGAAACCTGCAAAGCATGAGTGATGAATGGCATTGGTTGTAGGTTACGGGGTGCAGCATCTGTGTCCTGAGGCAGGGTTGCCGAGTCATCTCCTCCGCAGGGTTCCCGGTGTAGGATCCTATCTGGCCTGTTCTGACCTGCAGCCTAAACTGTACATTTTGGATTCATCCATAGGTCACATGGAAGAGGTGGACACCACTATAGGTGTGATGTAAGAAAACCTCATTCCACGCCCGGCCATCAGGCTCTATGAGGCCTTTGCTATACTGAGCCTGTATCTTTTACTCCTGGACCGCAGCTTGAAAATGGAGCAAGCCAAGCAGTTTCAGATTCACTTCCACAGACAAGCAGTGACTGTACTGAGCTGGGGAGAGGCCAGGGTTTGTGCAGGCAGACAATTCAGGTCTTGTTCCCAATAAAATGCATGTGAAACAGAGTCAAAAGCCTTTCAGCCCCACGGTCGCACACTGTGTACATTGGCTTGTAACTAGTGAGCAAGCATCAGTTACCCTACTGTAGATGGAAGCATCATTGTGCTGGTCCCTTTAAAATGGACTAAAACGTCGTTCCCCAAGCAGCCCAGACATCTGCCAAAAACCATTAGCGTAAAGGAAGCTGCAAAAAAGGCGGTAAGGTACAAATTTACAAGGCAGTGGGTATCCTCCATATTTAAGATCAATCAATTGCTTCCCTCTCCCTGGGACACGTACATCAAATCTGCACTATCTTCTGTCAGACATGCAAGAAATGTGTTTTTCAGACCCAGGATTATAGGCCGCATTATCGGACCTTGGTGACTGCATTTCCCCCACAGCGTACGTCATGCTCGGTGAGATATGTGCTAACACCGCACTTATTGCAACCACCTGCAATATTTTGATCCTCAATTTATTTTGCTACACAGATTTTTTTTCTGGCCGCTGTCGGTCTCCTAACGCCATCACAGGACATGATTGAGGGGAAAACGCGAGTTTGATGGGAAGGAGGACTTTGGGAACGATGAAGGAAATAGCAAATACATCACTATAAAAGACGGACCGGAGAACAAGTGACCTACTGAGCCTCCAGAACGTGCTTTGGGCTCTTCCCCCATTGTGGTCAGACAGTAAATTTGTCATTATGAAAATATAATTGGTTGGCGTGCTCGCCTGCTGGGCTCTGAGCTCTTTACCTATTTACGACCGTCAGTCGAGGGAATTTCAGCCATGGCATGAAGGAAAAGTTTCCTTTAGTTGTTTACAGTCTCAGAAATTGAGAACAATTGCGGTGGAAGATGTTGACATCGCGCCAGGTTTATGCAAGTCTATGGAGACACCGTGATCCCTGCGTTTCCTCAGTGCCTACCGATTAATCAGACCAGACTTGCTGCGTGGTACTAAAATAGTGCAGTCACATTAACCTCTGCAATGCCGCGGAATGAAATTACAGATATCTAATTACCTTTATTGTATTTTGAGCTTTTTTGTTTGTATTCTGTATATAAATCAGACATACGGTGTGAAAACAAGCACGTCTGCAATGTAAAAACTATGATGAACCAGCAGTGAAAAACCATCTACCGAACCAAGGAACGAGCCTGGAGTTCCACTTTAATTAAGCGCCTAATGATCTGGTATGCAGTGGGGAATTATCCGACAGTCCGGCACTGAGGATGTGACCGGAGATGTTTGGAAGCTTTGGTGGATTTTAATATATAGTAAATTCATTGGCTGATTGTTGGTTGAGGTCATCGAGTTTTGCTTTAAGTTGGAAAGTAACCAATAGTTCATAGACTTTTAAGCCTGTGGATGGGATAAAATATAAACCACAGTCCAGGCAGCAAAACCCAAGAAAGAAAAATGTGGTTATGTTAAAATATTCTGCCAGGAATATGATCAGGTCTGATGAGTAAGGAATGAAATAAAGTCAAATAAGGCCCCTCGGATCTGTCATTACATTGCGCAAATGTCTCCACTGTTTACTCTTGTGCTTAATACGTTTTCTAATATCAGACATGGCATTGAAACAGGCTGGATTAAGCAGGAAGAAACTTGGGCAGCTGCCTAGGGTCCTGAGATGCGGGGGGAGCATGTAAAACAAACTCACAGAGACTAATCTCTGACCAAGGTGCAGAAACACAAAGGACACGAGTGCACGGCCAACTGCTCCAGGAGACAAGGTGGTATGACTTATGTAAAGCAGCTTGGCATGACAACCTCTGCCTGGCACAGAGGAATGGACAGATTAGATAAGGGAGAACTTCTAGAAAGTGATTATTAAAGGATAAAAAATGGAAAAAAAACATAGGTAAACCAGGAAAATTGCAATAATCTAGTAAAATAAGTGTTATCATGGGGACACTGGAGCTCTCTCCTGTAGTTGTCCTTTAATGACACAATGTCACTAATACAATGAGGTGCTAAAATCTATCAAATGATCATATACAGAGATTACATTAAAGCCAGACTAATGGAATTATTCTCCATATCAATGTTTAGGTGCAATGATTCAAGCACTCTTGAACTAATTCCTAAAAACTGAACAAAAAGAAAGTGACCGAACCTGTGGGAGAAATCCACCATAAGATATTGGGAAGGAATAAAGGTACCGTCACACATAACGATATCGTTATGTGTGATAGCGACCAACGATCAGGCCCCTGCTGGGAGATCGTTGGTCGCTGGGGAAAGTCCAGGACTTTATTTCGTCGCTGGATCATCCGCTGACATCGCTGAATCGGCGTGTGTGACGCCGATTCAGCGATGTCTTCACTGGTAACCAGGGTAAACATCGGGTTACTAAGCGCGGCCCTGCGCTTAGTAACCTGATGTTTACCCATGTTACCCGGGACTTCGGGATCGTTGGTCGCTGGAGAGCTGTCTGTGCGACAGCTCTCCAGCGATCAAACAGCGACGTTGCAGCGATCGGCATCATTGTCTAGATCGCTGCAGCGTCGCTTAATGTGACAGTACCTTTAGGAAGAATGCAAACAATGTCCTCAATGTTATGCTGAGCTCCGTCTTGTGTAAGAACACAACTGCCTGGGATTACAAGTCGCTTTCCTTGCTGGGTCCTGGCTGGATATTATTTGTCACAGGGTTCAGATAACAAATGCAGCCCACTGAGAAGTTTCATTTTTTGTGTGAAACGCGTTAGCAATTACTCACACAACCCACACACACAATGTGAAGATTAATGATGTGGCCTTGTGCTAACCCTGTCAATCTGAGGCTTGTAGAATGTTATCTGGAGGAGTCACTATGATTAGTCAGGTTTCATTTTTCTTTTCCTTTAATTATCCTAATTATTGGGAGGATAGATAAATTAATGTCCCCTGATAAGTGCTACATAGTATAGATGAGACATCAGACAAAGTAACAGAAAGAGTCGCAGAGCGCTTGAGTTCATGGCTGCAAATAAATCCAACACCCCATTCAGTAACTACATGTATATGTCTGTAGATCGTACTATTATTTGTAGGAATCATGTCCTCCTAGAAGCCACTGGGGCACCAGGACATCCTTATTCAGGACTTCAGTGGGATCTCAGATCATGGGACGACAGTAAAGCAATCTTCTAGCATGCGTCAAATGCTGGCTGTGCACCTTAGGGGATGTTTTCTAGTGGAAACTTCTTCGGGAAAAGCTCCTTTGTTGGGAAGTTTTTCGATTCCTGAAGCAGTTTTGGAAGAGTTTTTTTCTTGAAGTGTGTTTTTGCAGACTTTTCATTGGACAGAGCCTAGTTTGGAGCTGATTCCATCAGAAGCACCTTCAAACAGAGAAGTGAAAGGAGATGCTTCATAGAAGAGACATGTACTCTCTCTTTTTTTTTTTTTTTACCAACAGGCGTATTTCAAAACCTGAGGCAGAAGAAAAAAGCTCAAAAGACTGAATATACGAACAGTAAAATGGGGCTTACAAAAGAAATGAATGTGAAGAGCCTTTCAATCAATTGTCAGGTGTTTTTTTCGGAACGAACCCACTCCTAAGGCTGTGTGCACACGTAGCAGATTTTTCGCGTTTTTTCACTATAAAAACGTGAAAAAAACGCATACATTATGCATCCCATCATTTAGAATGCATTCCGCAATTTTTGTGCACATGATGCGTTTTTTCCCGCGGAAAAAACACATCGCGGTAAAAAACACAGCATGTTCATTAATTTTGCGGATTTCCCACTATATTATTGCATTGGGAACCTCCGGAAAAATCCGCAAAAAAAACTCACTAAAAACGCGCAAAAAAACACACATGCGAATTTCTTGCAGAAAATGTCTAGTTTTGCTCAGGAACTTTCTGCAAGAAATCCTGAACGTGTGCACATAGCCTAAAGATTCCTCAAAAAACTCTGTGTGAACATACCTTTAGTGTATGTTTCCACGTTCAGGAAACGTCAAACACACAGCGTCCAGATGTTACAGCATAGTGGAGGGGATTTCATGAAATCCCGTCTCCACTATGCATTAAAGGACGCATGCGGCAGACCCGCGGAAACGGACATGCGCGTGTCTTTTAAGAACGCAGCATGTCCTTACAATGCTCAAACAACGCAAGGACAACGCAGGTGACCTGCCAGTGACCTCAGGTGCAGATTTGGTCAGGATTTTACCTGAGTAAAATCCTGATCAAATCCTGATGCAATCCTGAACTTGGAAACATACCCATAAGCGATTCACATCATTACTTTCTATACTGCAGATGAGCTGATGGAGCATATTAGGACCCCCCACCCCCAGTCCTAGTGCCAGCAATTTTTCAGCTTTTTTTTATTGAGCAGACGTGCTCCATAAATCTTTGTGTGCACATAACCTTAAAATCTGTGTCAGAGGATAGCTATACCTCCTGACCCTCCCGTATACATGCATACTGGGTTAGGCCAGAAAGGTTAAATAAGGGCAGTTTCAGACATCTCTTTTTCAGAACATTATTGAGCGCGGTAAGATCCAAGATCTGTTGTTGAGGACTTCCTCATACACTATAGATGGTTAGGTGATGCCATCAAAATTCATTAATTTTGCCAATATTAAATGTGTATGGTGACCGGTAGGAAATTCCCACTTGGCAAAACACTGGTAATTAAATACCAAAATCTGCAGCATTTTACAGTACATTAAGTATGAGCTCAACCCTCCATTTCTCAATGAGATCCACAGCATAAATGGAGGAGTAAAATATCAGATCAGCAGCAAATATGCAACGTGGGAACATATCCCAAGATATATTATCGTGCACAGATTATATGGATGATTAGCCAGAGATTTCAGAAAGTTTATTCATCTTACTAGGGTTAAAAACACATTACAAATAAGTGAAAAATGATGGACAACGCTAGTGTAAAGTTATTTGTGGTGACCTGTCAACAGTAGTTATCAGAATCTGCCCATTTACACATGGCAATGTGTATTCGTTCACCCACTGATGAAGGTTCATACCAAAACGCGCGTCGGGGTGGGCGCCATGCACACTAACTGGACCTCGCTGGTATAGTATCTGCAGTTTTCAAGTATGCTGTGTTTCCTTTTCCCCACAGATGTTATGTATTACCATTAGTGCTATTTCTATACACATAGTTCCCAATAGATGCAATTATGCCTATAACAAGAGAGTCACTATCAGTCTTGTTATATACATCCTTTATAGTCATACTCTGATATATCCTTCCACATTATTGAAGGCTGTGTTTTGACTGTAGTGTAGTAACTATTTGCATGCATGCTTGTTTTTGTAACAAAATATTATATTGTAACTTTCCATATATTTACCTTATATGTGAGTTCAAACCTGATGCTGTGTCCAGTTATAATTACTTTTATGCATGTGCTTTTTAATATACGGTATTTGTATATATCAGTGTGATGTGTGTGCACCTGACTTCAGCAGTGCCCTTATTGTAGCAACCAAGTATTTAATAAACGTTTTTATCTTGATAATAAATGGCATGATCTATGACTAAATAGTCCGTTTTTCCTTTATTAGTAGTATTTGCATCTTTCTGAATGGTCCTCTCTATACAAAGTCTGGCAGGTATATGTGCTTTGTACATCGATTAGGAACAATCAACCTATTTTTACTGATATTTCCACATATATTATATGCCTCACCCAAGTTTATTGTCGGCCATTTACATGTGGCAAGGAGACAAGTCCAAAGGTGGCCAAACACGAGACATAATTAGCCATCTAAGGGTGTACTAACTTTATTCCAATGGCAGATGTTGGGCACAAGAAAAAGTGCGCCTTCTGGCAGCAGCCTAATATCTTCACTCTATTACGAACGCATGCATGAGCTGACTGAGTGAATGTGCGTTGAGGTATAAAAAAAAATCTAAACTTATAAAGTTTAAAAAAATAATGTAAAGTTAATAATAAACTTTAACAAAGTCAATTATTTTTGTGAGCTGAATCAAAGACAGTAAAAGATCACTGAGTGAACTGGTGAAGTCATCGGGGCACGTTTGTGAAAAAATTCCAAACATAATTTCTAGAAAGTTCCATGTAAAAATGTTTGAGAAGAAATGCTGGATGTCTGTTCTCTCCAGCCCAAGAACAAGAAGGAGGAGGAATGGCAAATACCTCTGTGCATTAGTTTACAATATTTTAACATCCTTCATTATGGATTGCCTTGTGTATAATGTCTACATGTGTTGCTTGAGAGTGTAAGCGGAGCTGTATGTCAGATCAATGACCCTGAACATTTAAGTGGAAGTGTATGCATATCCTAACACATTCATGTCAGCACTAAACACACTATAGGACACTATTAACTGTTTAGCAGCTGAGATTCCTGGGAATGTACTGACAGGCCTGGGAAAAAAATAATACAAAATGTGTATCTGTCAGAGAATTGAGAGGTTTTAGTATGGATGCACGATGACTCCAGATTTAAGCCTCATTGAGAAGTCTGAGAAACAAGGTTCGGCAGTGCTTCTCCTGACCCGAACTTGTTTGCCACATAGGAATATATGAGGCTCTAAAGTTAAGGTCAGGAGACCCACGGTCAGTCCAACCATTAACGTCCGTCCTCGGATGTCTGTATGAGGCGGCCATCATGGTCCGTTCCCGGACATATGTATGAGGCGGCCATCATGTTCCGTCCCCAGACATCTGTATGAGGCAGCCGTCATGGTCCATCCCCGGACATCTGTATGAGGCGGACATCATGGTCCATCCGCGGACATCTGCATGAGGCGCCCATCATGGTCTGTCCCCGGACATCTGTATGAGGCGGTCATCATGGTCCATCCCCGGACATCTGTATGAGGTGGGTATCATGGTCCGTCCCCGGATGTCTGTATGAGGCGGCCATCATGGTCTGTCCCCGGACGTCTGTATGAAGCGGCCATCATGACCGTCCCTGGATGTGAGGTGGCCATCATGGTCAGTCCCCAGATATCTGCATGAGGTGGCCATCATGGTATGTCCCCGTATATCTGTATGAGGCAGCCATCATGGTCTGTCCCCGGACATCTGTGTGAGGCGGCCATCATGGTTTGTCCCCGGACATCTGTATGAGGCAGCCATCATGGTCGGTCCCCAGACATCTATATGAGGCGGCCATCATGGTCCTTCCCCGGACGTATGTATGAGGCAGCCATCATGGTCCGTCCCCGGACATCTACATGAGGTGGCCATCATGGTCCGTCCCCGGATGTCTGTATGAGGTGGCGGCCATCATGGTCCGTCCCCGGACGTCTGCATGAGGCGGCCATCATGGTCCATCACAGGATGTCTGTATGAAGTAGCCATCATGGTCCGTCCTCGGATGTCTGTATGAGGCGGCCATCATGGTCCGTCCCCAGACATGAGGTGGCCATCATGGTCCATCCCCGGATGTGAGGCGGCCATCATGGTCTGCCCCTGGACGTCTGTATGAGGTGGCCATCATGGTCCATCCAAGGACGTCTGTATGAGGCGACTATCATGGTCCGTCCCCAGACATCTGTATGAGGCGGCCATCATGGTCCGTTCCCAGACATCTGTATGAAGCGGCCATAATGGTCCGTTTTTGGTCATCTGTATGAGGCAGCCATCATGGTCCATCCCTGGACATCTGTATGAGGCAGCCATCATGGACCGTCCCCCGACGACTGTATGAGGTGGCCATCATGGTCCATCCCTCACGTCTGTATGAGGCGGCCAACATGGTACATCCTCCGATGTCTGTATGAGGGGCCATCCTGGTCCATCCTCGAATATCGGTATGAGGCGGCCATCATGGTCCGTCCTCAGACGTGAGGCGGCCATCATGGTCCATTCCCGGATGTGAGGCGGCCATCATGGTCCGTCCCTGGACATCTGTATGAGGAGGCCATCATGGTCCATCCAAGGACGTCTGTATGAGGCGGCCATCATGGTCCGTTCCCAGACATCTGTATAAGGTGGCCATCATGGACCGTCCCTCAACGTCTGTATGAGGTGGCCATTATGGACCATCCCCCGATGTCTGAATGAGGCGGCCATCATGGTCCGTCCCCAGACGTCTGTATGAGGCGGCCATCATGGTCCGTCCTCCGATGTCTGTATGAGACGGCCATCATGGTCTGTCCTCCGACGTCTGTATGAGGCGGCCATCATGGTCCATCCACGGACGTCTGTATGAGGCTTAAAATAATGTTCATAGTGTTCATGCACAATTTTTTCTGCAAAAAATATGTTATACACTCGGCAATTTTTAAAATCTTCAGCATGTTCATTTTTACAACTTTTATCAAACTATTCAAATGAATGGAAAAAAAGAACACACAAGTACAATTGCATAAAAAAATGCACGCATAAACACACCACAGGAAGGGGGGATTGTATTCTGCGATTTTTCTGCAAATACTTTTTGGTACAGAAAAATCCGAAGCAAAAATGCTGTGTGTGAACATACCCTAAGTTGTGCAATGGAATTAATGCCTCTGATGTTAATGGTCATTTGGCTCCTATACAGGGTTTATAGTAGTCTCCAGCATTATCCTGCTGCCAGTCACAATTTTAGGGTGCTGCAGCAAAATGTAGGAACCCGAACTGTAGACTTGATGGGTTCAATTATCATGGGGATGGATGGGGCCACCGTAGACTTGATGGGTTCAATTATCATGGGGATGGATGGGGCCACTGTAGACTTGATGGGCTCAGTTATCATGGGGATGGATGGGGCCACTGTGGACTTGATGGGTTCAATTATCATGGGGATGGATGGGGCACTTAAACCCACATGACTTCTTCATGGACCGTAAACATTAGTTGACCATTGCCCCATTCAGACCAGCTTGAGAGGGACTGACTGCAGTCTTGTCTCTATATGAGTCATGAGAAAACCCAAAGAACAGAAGGGCAAGGTAAATAGGGATCACTGGGGTTGTCTTTATTGGGCAATTACTATTATTTTCATCCAAAGGCAGCAGCACTGGAGGGCTCAATCAGCTCTCCGCATCTAAACACACACTTGGGCAGAGCATATCTCCATGGAAAGATCTTTTTTTCTGATAAACGATCACTTTATGTTTGGAATGTCCAATTGGTATTTATTACCAAAGACGACAGACACAAAGGTTAAAATAAAAAAAAAAACAAGTAAAATCACTGAAGATGGGAAACGGTTTTAGTGCACACTGCACCTGAGCCATCTGAAAAGTTTCTGACATATACATTAAATGTATCTATTGGACTTGACTTACCAGATGGGAGATCATATAGGCCTCCATCAGGGTAGAAAATGTCGCAAACCTTTTTTCACTTTACAGGAACATGTAGACAATTGTGGTTTTCTTATACAGAAGGACGCCACACAAACAAATTATATAACACACTATGTGGTACATGGACAACGTATTCCACCATATGACCATGAAGTGGTATACACTGGAAGTATATGGGGGCATATACCTTAAAAAAAAAGGATCTGCCACGTGTTCTCCATTAAACTATAAATGACCATAATGTGAGGGCTGCAGAAACTACTTTCCTCCTGACAGCAAGTCACATATTCGGAAGACACTGGCGCTTTAAATATCTGAATACGAGCGCTCGCTACAAAAAGGTTGAATCAAAGTTCTTTCAACTTTTTATTTAATGGAATTCCAGAGTAGAGATAGAAACGCTGGGGGCGACTTATTGCAAACTATGCAGGAGATTTGTGACAGGACGTTAAAACTTCATGTCAAGCCTTTCATGCAAACAATAAATATTACTTCTGCTCATAATCAGACTTTTTCTCCAGCTTCGTCTTTGAATGTTGAACCTTTTTCAATTAATTAAAAACTATGCACTGCAGAGTGCATATTTTATCAGCTCTCAGCTGCTTAAGTGCCTAGAACAGACCAGGCAGTTTTTCTTTTTTCTATTTTTTTTTCCAGGCAACCCAGAGTAAGTACTTGCAAGGGTCATATCTTTTTAATTATCTTTTCTCTCTTTGATTAATTATTCCGTCTGACAATAGCGGGCTTCTAATGCTATTCACCTGCCTCTGATGATTGACAACTTTTCTGTCTGATTCAAAGCAAACAGCTGCTGCCACGAGTGCCTAGCAACGGCCGTGATGGATGAGCCCCCAAGATGGATTGATGTAATAAATCATGTCTACTGCTATAAAACTGGGGGGATAAGAATACAAGAGGACAAAAACAAAACAAGGTTCCTTCCCATCAGTCCACCCAGCGCCCTCCCAACCACACCTGAAATGGACTTTATTTTCCACCTTTTAGAACAACAAAGTTTTGTCCTTAAAAGGGGTAATGATCAAAAACTTTTAATGACACAAAACTTTTCACAGGTGAAAAGGAGGAAACTTTATTCTCGCTGCTCACAAAAACCAACAAAGAGACAGATCCGTAGCGATAAATCATGCCTTTGCCTTTCTTCTATAGTTTAACATGTGTATATATACCGTATATACACATATATACATACACACACACACGTACATCACACACATACATATACAGTATACTCAGACCCTGTTAACCCCTTTAACATTGCAATAAACTAGAGCCATGTCACACAATTAACAGGCACCGCAGTGCCTAAAGGGAACCTGTCAGCACCTTTTTACTGGTGGCCCCGGAGGTATGGCTGTGTCTGTCTGTGACCTATAAAATAACACTTTTTCTGTAGAGTTCCAATGGGCCATTCATGAGAAATTTAGCGTTGAAGTTGTATATAAATCAGGCTGGCAGTGCATTTTTTAGGAGCCTTCAGGTGCACTGACGCCCCCCTGCATAAACAGTATAATTTGCATGGGACTTCTACACTAGATATCTCATGACTGGCACATCACATCCCCCCAAAAAGGTACGATTTTTATAGAGGGACAAGCACCAACTAAGTCATAAATTAAAAAAATGTGTTCCCCTTATACTCCCCCTGCCCATCATCTCTGATACGGTCATGTATCCAAGGGCTAAGAGTTTTTCATGGCTGATGCAGAAATTTCAGGACCGGCAATAACGTAATGTAAATGGCAGCTGGTTATTTCCTCCTTGTCTATGGAAATATCAATCACTGGTTCCAACTGATGACAATTTTAATGGCAAAGAAATAAATTATTTGGCCAAAATCCCCCCAACGCTCACTCTGGCCTATATAGGTTTGACATCACATCTATAAACTTGCAGGACTAGGACCTTTGGGAAACTGGATCCAGGTTCACCACTGGTCACCACCATAAGGGACAATAAACACTGTGGTTTACCACTAGAGGAAATTCCTGCAGGGTGGTCCACCTCACATTCACGGCAATTTCCATGAAGTCAAAGCAGAATGTAGAAGTTTTGCCAAGATTTTGAAAAACAACAAACATTTGCAGCCATCTAGATGCACAGTGTGAACGTACTCTTAAACCAAAGTTACAACACTACAATAATAACCTTTAAATCTTGGGAATAAATGGGTTTGTCCCAACATTGGACATTACATCCAAGCCATATTATATGGGTAAACTTCCTGATCGCTGGGGGTGCGACCACTGGGACCCCCATTGATCCCGAGAATGGGGCTCTGAAGAGCTCCTTCTGAGTGTGCAACTCGGTGCCATTAATTCTCAGTGAAATGTCGGAGATAGTGGAGCGCTGCGCTCCATTAGTCTCCAGCACTCTCGGTCTTCGGAGCCATGTTCTTGGGATTAGTGGTATTACTTCCAAACTTAGTATGACCCCCTTTAAAAAGGATCATTTCCTCATGACAAGGTCTATTTTCTCTGTGTAAAATATTCCAGTTGGTGTGAATTGCTCCTATGTTAATAGCATCGACCACGGCACCCAGATAGACCCATAGTTCACGTATTGAAGATCAACATTGTATTTATTGGTCATACAGAGAAATTAAATATTTTGGTCTCTTTTATCAGACGTTTCATTCATAAATATTGTGTCAGAGGAGTCAACAAAAAATAATTTTCCATCCATGACTAGCAGATCTGACTCCAGAAGAATGGGTGAAGTTACTGTTTTATGGAGTCTATCCACATAAAATGATATAGCACATTTCGTGATGTCGTTTTTTTTTTAATATACTAGCCCCCTGAAAAATATTTTAGCAGTGGGCTGATAACTGAGGATTGTGAATTTTATGATGTGACTGATGGGGGTTATCCCTCAAACAATTTACAAGTAGCTGCTGGAAAAAGTCGAAGACGAGTTCTTTTTCCGAGATATGCAGTTGAGTTTTACTGGTGAGCAAAGTGCCAGAAGATGTAATAATGCTCTATTGTTATGTAATTATTTCTCAGACACAGCGGAGACAGACAAGTAATGAAGTATGTGTTCTGTAGACAATATGTAAAAACAATGTTCATTTATCCAAAAAAAAACCCCAAGACTGATAGCTCCGATGCACGGAAACTGAAGATGATCACCGGCGATTACAGAAAATCTTCTGTATTGGATGAGACATGCGGCACGACAGACAGTTATAGAGGGTTTTTTTGCACTTTTTTCTTCTAAACAGTAAAGATTTTTCCTTCTACTCACAAATAATATTAAAAAGTAAATGAAAAATAAACAAATACTGTTGGGAGTATTTCTCAAGGTACAGCATCGCATAGGTAAATGGCACCATACATTAGCCATTGAATCCCATTGTAAAAAAAAAAAATCACATGGATCACGTTACTTTTTAAATGCCCCCCCCCCCCTCATAAGTCCAAAAATGGATTCTTTCCTATACAGTATAAAGACAAAATATACCAATGCATACCTGCCCAAAGAAAGCCAAAAGAAAAAAAATCTGATTTAGAGATATAAGAATCATAGAAAATACCAAATGTTTTGAGCATGATATAAAACTAGTAACAAATAAATAATAAATGTATAAAACTGGCTGTCTACTAAGAATAATACAGCAGGAGTAACTGAGATCAGCGCCACCTACACTAAAATTACTGTTAAAAGATGGAAATCATTATAAGTACAATATAACAATGCCGTTAACTCACTAAAGGGATCGATTGGAATAAAACATTTATTTTGCTCCACCATTTTCCGCAGCGCTGTACAGACATCATCATCGCTGTCCCCATTGGGGCTCACAAGCTAAATTCCCTATCAGCATGTCTCTGGAGGAAACCCATGTAAACATGGGGAGAGCATACAATGCGGATGATGGACCTGGTGGGATTTAAAGGGACTCTGTCACCTGAATTTGGAGGGAACAATCTTCAGCCATAGGGGCGGGGTTTTTGGGTGTTTGATTCACCCTTTCCTTACCCGCTGGCTGCATGCTGGCTGCAATATTGGATTGAAGTTCATTCTGTGTCCTCCGTAGTACACGCCTGCACAAAGCAATCTTGCCTTGCGCAGGCGTGTACTATGGAGGACACAGAATGAACTTCAATCCAATATTGCAGCCAGCATGCAGCCAGCGGGTAAGGAAAGGGTGAATCAAACACCCAAAAACCCCGCCCCTATGGCTGAAGATTGTTCCCTCCAAATTCAGGTGACAGAGTCCCTTTAAACTCAGGACCCCAGCGTTGCAAAGCAACAATGCTAACCACTGAGCCACCGTACAGCGTTAACCACTGAGCCACCATACTGATATACTTGAAAAAGGGGCTGTACCACCAGCACAGCGGTTCATCACATAGGGAGTCTGTTACAGCACCTCTCCACCTAGCAAGTGCTGCTGATCGACATGTACATGGAGGGTTGGAGCAATAAGGATGAGCCACAAGTTATACAGTTTTCACGACATTGTCATGGAGGGTTGGAACCACAAGGATGAGCCATAAGTGATATAGTTTTGACGACATGGTCTTGGAGGGTTGGAACCACAAGGATGAGCCACGAGTGATATAGTTTTGACGACATGGTCATGGAGGGTTGGAACCACAAGGATGAGCCACGAGTGATATAGTTTTGACGACATGGTCATGGAGTGTTGGAACCACAAGGTTGAGCCACGAGTGATATAGTTTTGACGACATGGTCATGGAGGGTTGGAACCACAAGGATGAGCCACGAGTGATATAGTTTTGACGACATGGTCATGGAGGGTTGGAACCACAAGGATGAGCCACGAGTGATATAGTTTTGACGACATGGTCATGGAGGGTTGGAACCACAAGGATGAGCCACGAGTGATATAGTTTTGATGACATGGTCATGGAGGGTTGGAACCAAAAGGATGAGCCACGAGTGATATAGCTTTGACTACATGGTCATGGAGGGTTGGAACCACAAGGACGAGCCACGAGTGATATAGTTTTGATGACATGGTCATGGAGGTTTGTAACCATAAGGATGAGCCACGAGTTATATAGTCTTGAAAAATCCCTTTAACAGTGAATTGGTATGATTATTCTTGAAAAAAACACTACAAAAGCTTCAACCACCATTCTCTGTCCTTACAACCTCTGCCACACTGCACTGCATCTCTCACCTCTTTATCATCTTCCGATGGGTCAATATAAGGTAATCATTAACAGACGGACAATCTGAGTTTTAAGCCCTGACAGACCGCATTGTTTCTGACCAGGTGATAATATCTTTTGGTCACTTTCAGGTTTTGCTTTACAATCCTCAAATTAAAGTCACAGAAATTTTTTTTGCAATGTTCTGTGAAGTTCCCCCCTTCAAAAAAAAAAAAAAACTGCTATGACGACACTTTATGAAGGGCTAAAGTTCTCTACTAATGACTCTGTACAAACAATAAGGGAAGAGCAACTCATCCATCAAAATCTAGAAAGATCGAGGCCTTCATTCAACCCCTGCTCGTCCACCTCTCAAGTTACTGATGTACACAGCGAGTCTAAATAATATTCAAAATGATAAATGGTACCGCCAGCCTGATATCCATCATCAATCTTTCTCAAAACACATCCATCTTCCGCAACGTTTGATTCCTGAGAAACCCGGAGTTCACAGATTCATTTAACCACCCCCGCTACTCCAGACGCCGGCTGAGTGATATGTGTCAAACAGATTTGCTTTCTCACGATGGGGCTTAAAACTTAAACAAAGATACACATGCATAAAAAAAAAAAAGTTTGGAGGAAATGTGAAAAAGATTGGATGTATCCGACGAACACGGCCTGTGCAATCACAAGTCTGCAGAGCGCCCCCCTACGATTGCACACTCTGCACCACTGCTTCACTCTTCTAAAGGGGAACAGACAGGAGACCACGCAATGTTGCTCTCTTTTTCCCTTGTTGTCTGGAAGGGCCCATTTGATAAATGACACGTGTCATTCTGTCAAGAGGAAAGGGTGGGTCAGTGATATATGGCTCAGCTGAAACGGAAATTGACTCTTTGGCATTGGTGAAGCTTTTCTCCACCAGGATTAGGTCGGAAAATTAAATCTACAACATTTCTAAGGCGCAGTTAGGGCAGCGGGACAACTTGTCCTTTATCCTTTTCTGTGCCCTTCACGTTCATACATTAAAAGGGGAGAAAAACAGCCATATATAAGAGCACCGAGGCAGATACAGCAAGCTCCCTTGTATGCAGCCATGACGTGTTTAGTTACAGGGAATGGGAGGGACATTTTAGGAAAAAGAGGAAGGGAGACATAACATATTCGGAAATATCACTACTTAGGCTGTATACTGCATGCAGCAGCCCTGCAACTTCACATGTTTTATGTAAGGGGTTTATATTAGGGCAGAACAAAGGAACCGAAAATATCTGGAAAATTAGGTAAAATGCCTCTAAGGCTGTGTGCACATGTGGCAGATCTGATGTGTTTTTACCTTTTTGATTTTCTAGATAAACCTGAAGCAATCCTGATACCAGCAAAGTGAATGAGAAACCTGAAGCTTCGTGCACATGTTGAGTATTTTTGACTTCCAGATTTGGTGCAGAAAACCATCTGCAGCGTCAATTCTCTGTGCGTTTTTGCCACTGACTTCACTCAAATCGGTCAAAAATGCAAGCAAAATGCATGTTTTTTTAACAGCTGCATTTTTTCTGCCAAGAGATGCAGAAATGGTGCAGAAATTTTACTCAAGGTGTGCACATAAGAGACAGGAAAAAAAAGTCCACAGCGGAGGCTGCACGGATTTGGACACTGATATCAACCAACGGTGTGAAATTTTCTGAAACAACTGACATGTAAAATCTGCAACGTTTGTAGTTTCCCGCACGGATTTACTCCCACAAAGGCTGATTTTCAGCCTAAAAATCCAGATGGAAAATCTACAGTGTATGCTATTGTGAAACTATCATTAGGATATATCTGCACACGAGGCAGAAATTTCTTCAAATGAAAACCAGTTCCATGCATTTGATTGGAAATATTTTTGCAGCGTGAGCGTTGATTTCTGCAAGCCCCATTCAGACATTTGGGACAGTGGTAGAAAGTTATTGCAACAAATCTGCCAATTTTACCAACAAATCTGCCAATTTTACCAACAAATCTACCAATTTTACCAACAAATCTGCCAATTTTACCAACAAATCTGCCAATTTTACCAACAAATCTACCAATTTTACCAACAAATCTACCAATTTTACCTATTTAAGCAAAGTAGACGTGATTTCATGAAAACTCCTGCTCTATGTGTGTTTACGGACGCTAGTTGAACGGTACGTTTTTTTGGTGCGTTGTTTCCCTCTAGGCCTAAAAAACGGATGAAAAATAGCAGTTGCGATCCTCAGTATTTCTGCATTAAAAAAGTGACTTGAAATCAGCATTAAATTGCATTTTTAAAAAAAGCAGTAAACCTGCAATAATCTGAGCAGATTGCTAGTGCGTAGTTTGGTGTGGACACTTGCAGAAAAAAAAGGAACGCAAAAAATTTTGGGGGAACGTGGTCTAACCCTTCATGTGATCCAGCATTAGGAAAGGATTAATAGACCATGGGGATTTTTTCTCTTGTTTAGGCAGGTATTAATGCATGTAAATACACACTCGCACATATATATATAGGCACATACGCAGAAATATCTAAAAATTAGCATGTTTGCAGTAATCGTCCTGCAGCTTGACATCTGCATAGTAAATTTTAAAAGAAAAAAAAAAATTGTGTAAGGCAGGCTGGAGCGTCTCCCTCCCCCTCTCTTTCATTAGCTCACTGGCAGGGTGGCACTTGTGAACCTCATTACCGAAAGAGGATTTATGAAGCTGAACCCAATGGCAGAGGAAAGGCATCTGTCAATAATTGTAGAGAGCTGTAGTCACAGCTTTGAAATCTCATTAAGTATGCACTTATCAGACATAAAGATCAAAAACATTACTCAACTCAGACAGAATCTTATGGAGGAACATTAATTAGCTACAGGCCTACAGTACAAAAAAAAAAATAAAAAAAATAAAATAAAATAAAAAATGAGAGACTTCCTCTCACACCTGCCCAACCCACAAACCCAAATCAACCAACGCTCGCCTTCCCCTCCTCCCTCCCCGTAGACACAAAAAAATAATTCTCAGCATCTGAGACTGATCAAGTACATGAAACAAGAGAGAAAAAAAAAAAACAGTTCAGACAGTCTTGGCGGTGAAAAGAGAAAAGGAAGGAGCTGTCACAATTGAGAAGGATGTCAGTACTGGCCCTGATTACAAGGGTCTATACCATTCCCAGGCCTTTTTATCATCCCTGCCATCAAAAACAGACTCTGTGTCACAGATGGATGACTGATGGATGCCAGTCTTAAGCAGCAGCGTCCACCAGTCTTGCAGGGAGCCCCCGCTGTGATCATGCCCTCCAGCAACAGCCCCTGACCCAGCAGGAAAGGAACTTTCTGGGCAAGGAGCCCAGACCCAAAAAAAGAGATACTGAATATAATAACGTACCCCCATCTTGTTCAAGTAGCAAAAAAAAAATGATAATAGGTTACTCTGGGATAATCTGTTCAGCTGCAGGAAGAACAGGATGGTTTTTTTTTTAGAGAAAACTGAAGCACATGCATAAGCCTGAGCTGGATAAACCTTCTGTGCATGGCCCTGACGAGTCCATTCAAGGTGGCTGCCCGGGACGGCACAATAGATTGTCAGCTCTTCTGAACTTCAATCTCACCTCCATTCTTATTTTTACAGCCCTGTGTGTACTGCTCGCTTGTTTGCAATAATTCTCTCTCCGGCTGTATAACATGCTCTACATATAGAATAATTAATCAATTATAAATGTAGTTAGGGTTAACCCTATTTACAGGGCACATGGGGAAGCAAATGACTTTTACAAGGACGAAGAAGCAGGAAAAAGAAATGATAATGCAGAGAAATCCAATGGGCTTTTTTTTAGAATATTTTAAAGAATCTGGAGGTAAAAAGTGCGCCGACCCAATGGATGAACCCGTATAAAGGAAGGCACAAAGGGTAAAGCTAAACGCATGCAATATTTTAAAATAAATGCCATTTCCACAGATGCGGTGACATTTTCCAAGGTTCTGACAGGTTCATGGTCCCCAAGCCCAAGACACTTTCTTGCTTAATGCTCAAACTCCAAAAATATAATTGAATCCGAATGTCGTCCTTAGTAATTAGATTGTAAGCTCTGTAGACAAGATCATGCTTGAAAACATGATACTGGAGATTTCTGCAGTAACTAAAATGCCCGTTTCTTTACCGTGAAAAAGAAGGGAACAAAAAAGTCCGTCAATTTCTCCCAGTTATGTCTGCGCCTATACAGTATACGCTTCTTTATGCAAATATGCTCTGGAACATAAGGGCTGCAAATATGTTTTGTCATGTGCCCATACGTATATCTCTAAAACAAAGCAACAGCCAATGCAGAAAGTGTCAGGGACATCTGTTTCGATCGCAGGCTCCCAAATAAAGCAGCAAGTTAGAAAATAAAGGCAGCTGAGCAGCATTCTGCTCCCCGAGACGGGCAACAGCGATGGAAGATCTGACGCCGGCCAGCTCTTATACAGGTAGTATTGTCTGCAAGGTCACAGCTCTTCCCTAACTACTAATGTATTTCTCAACTAGGTGAAGATCGCCCATAGCTCCCCACTGGGAATAGTCTGTCGCAGTCGGCACTGGAAACAGTTATCTGCAGTCCCATGTAATACGGGTGTCAAATATAGGGAAAAAAAATCAGCTCTGCACCTGTTGTTTCTAAAAGGTGGAAAACGTGTCCATCCACAGATCAGTGCTGTGACCAGGTGCAAGTCCCTGAGCACCGACTCACTATCCACCAAATAAAGAAAACACAGCCGCGCCCCGGTCTCAGGGGCTCCACAAAGGAGCAAGAGGCTTTCCTCTGGAGCCAAAAGGTCACATTGAGAGGTGAATAAAGTACCCCCAGTGCACACGGAAACATCAGTGCTGGATGATTTATTCTCTATCGTGTATTAATCTCAGATTTATCTCCAAATATATAATATCTATCTATATAGGACTTATATGTATCAAGTTACCTCCTATCTCATGTTAGTTTAATTACAGAGAATGTGTATCTATTTACATTATAGCTACGGTATGTATTTCACATCTTTCTACCCATGTGATATAGACCCATCTCATAACTTCTTCATACGTCATCTGTCTCATGTCATTGCACTAAATAGTAGAGTTGGGCGCCCATCTGCCAAATGTCAGAGCTAAAAGCCACCCAAATCTATCAATCCATCACATATTTATCCATCATCTATCTCTCATATCCATCCTTCATAGTTATGGAAATAGTAGAGTTGGGCGCCTGTATGCCAAATGTTTTATTCCAACTACTCCTGCACAGCCAAAATCCACCCAATCGAATGATCAATCTATCGCTCTCTATCACATACCTATCATCTCTATCTAACCACCTCTCATATATACCTATCTTTCTAACTCTTTATTGCATATTTATCTATCTATCCATCACACATTTATCCATCATCTATCTATCTCTCATATCCATCTTTCTATCCACCTCTCATAGTTATATAAATAGTAGAGTTGGGCGCCTGTATGCCAAATGTTTTATTCCAACTACTGCTGTATAGTCAAAATCCACCCAATTGAATGATCAATCTATATCAAATCAATCAAACATATCAATCTATTATCTATCCCTCCATCTTTCTATTATCTATCACATATCGATATTATATATCTATTATTATTTATTATAGCGCCATTTATTCCATGGCGCTTTACATGTGAGGAGGGGTATACATAATAAAAACAAGTACAATAATCTTGAACAGTACAAGTCATAACTGGTACAGGAGGAGAGGGGACCCTGCCCGCGAGGGCTCACAATCTACAAGGGATGGGTGAGAATACAGTAGGTGAGGGTAGAGCTGGTCGTGCAGTGGTTTGGTCGATTGGTGATTACTGCAGGTTGTAGGCTTGTCAGAAGAGGTGGGTCTTCAGGTTCTTTTTGAAGGTTTCGATGGTAGGTGAGAGTCTGATATCATGGGGTAGAGAGTTCCAGAGTAGGGGTGATGCGCGAGAGAAATCTTGTATGTGATTGTGAGAAGAGGAGATAAGAGGAGAGTAGAGAAGATCTTGTGAGGATCGGAGGTTGCGTGTAGGTAAGTACCTGGAGACGAGGTCACAGATGTATGGAGGGGACAGGTTGTGGATGGGTTTGTACGTCATGGTTAGGTTTTTGTACTGGAGTCTCTGGGCAATGGGGAGCCAGTGAAGGGACTGACAGAGGGGAGAGGCCGGGGAATAGCGGGGGGACAGGTGGATTAGTCGGGCAGCAGAGTTTAGAATAGATTGGAGGGGTGCGAGAGTGTTCGAGGGGAGGCCACAGAGCATCTATAATAACTATGAGAGGTGGATAGAAAGATGGATATGAGAGATAGATAGATGATGAATAAATATGTGATGGATAGATAAATATGTAATAAAGAGCCACTATCCATCTATATATCTCTTGAGCTCTCTATATTATATCTACCTAATATATATCTATCCTCATATCGCTATATATATATATATATATATATCTCATATCGATCTATCTATCCACCTCTCAAATGTACCTACCCATCTATCTATCTATCCTCATATTTCTCTATCTCTGCATATAACAGAGTTGGGCGCCTATAAGCCACATGTTATATTGCAACTATTGCTCCATAGCCAAAAAGCCAAAATCCACCAGATGAAGCTCCTTACTGTCTGCACCACAATGGAAAAGGGGAAATAAAATGATCACTGGTTTTGCAAGGAGCCATAAAAGTTTCACGCATCCTATTCAAGGCTGACGGATTCTTCCACGGAGTCATCTTCATAAGTAACATAGGTTTCCTTTGGCGCCTTCACAATGCCAATCAACGGGAGCGCAACGCAAATATTACTCACTACAAGAAATAACCAACAGGCCATTCTGCAATTCAAACCACCTAGGAAATGCTTATTTGGAGAATTACAAGGGGTCGGTTTGCAGTCTTATTTTTCCATATGCTTTACAGCGCCGTGTGTAACATTTATGTGATTAAAGCAATTACAATCCTGGTAAATTAATTATAAAATACCTCATATTTTTCAGCCATTAAAAGACCAAACAAATATAATACAACTTTATTGACTACTTTAACAACAGAGGGGAAAGAGTCCTAAAAAATGTGTAAAAAACTAAAATATATGAGATTGATAAATGGACGTATTACCTGCTCCATAGACACCCCAGACCATTAACTGCTGTCAGGTCAGTATAATTAATTAGGCTTGTCTCATTAAAAGAAATGGAAAAAAAGGGGGGAAAAAAATATCGTATTAAAAAAAAATAATATGTTCTTAAATAATGACCACGCTTTTATTAATGACCATCGTTAATGGAGGGAAGAGTTCTACATCTTTACTTATGCAAAATAAATTCATCTGGCTTCATTAATATTCATCTATATTCACATAGCATTTAAAATGGAATCGAGTATTTTGATAAGCCACCAGCTAATTGTATTCATATTGTAATTTACTAAGGAGAATACAAGTGTGAAGAGGCCGCGCCGCGAGATGACGCTGGTATTACCGGCGACCTGGACTCCACGAATTCCAGGAGAAGCTTTTTCCATTCCATTCCCTCCCTGCCTTCTCAGGCGTTAAAAAGTATTATTATATCTGCTTATTGGCCTGTACTATTGACCTCGGGATCTTGATACAAACTCAAAAATGTGTCATTACCGCGTCAAAAAAGGGGTATATTCAAATGACGCTAATGATGTGTTATCTAAAAGCTTTGTGAGACGGCGTCTGCGAAGGCGACTCCACATATCCTACTCACGTTCTGCTTTCTATAGACATTTCCAAAGGTGTTTTCATTTGCACAGGATTTATTTTTCTACTTGCAGAATATCCACCAAAATACAGTTCAACCTGTTCCCCCTTTATTCCCAAACAGCTGCTGTAGGTGAAAAAAAACCCCAGTCATAATTAATAACATGTGTCCTGACAGTATGAATTAATAATTTATAATTAAAGCACAAACAAGGAAACTTACATCATTCTTCAAGGCTCAAGATTTCCAGGCAGATAGGATAGGAGGGAGTTGTGGGCAGGCGGCTTGTTCGGCCTGTGCATCCGGATATGAAATCGTTTATTAATTGTTTGCAGACCAATTTGCTAATTATCTATGAAAACTACTTTAAATGGGGATGGTACGTGTTGATTAAGCAGCCAATTTACTGTGTTTGCATGTGATAAAAAAATCTAAAAAACAACCAAAAAGCACACGTGTTCCAAAAACAATAGTAAACTTATAAACATGGGGAACGTTGCATTTTGCATCACCGAGTTGTAGAAATATTGTCTTTTATAAGGGTAATCGTTAAACCCTTTAGACCAAGTGCCAGGTCTTATTGCTAAGGCTGAAGTCACAGGGATAGGAGTAGGATACTTACGGTGTCATCACACATACAAAAAAGCAAAAAAAATAAATAATCACTATTGGTTAAGGATTGAGTTAATGTGATTTTAAGGCATAAAGTTGTAGAACTAGAATAAATGTATGTGGGTGGAAAAAGTAGATTTTATTTCTAAAGTTTAAAGTTTTCATGGGGTCCGCTATATGACAGGTCCATTTAGGAAAGTCATGGCCGTCTAACTGCTAAGCCTCGAGATGGGCATCGGAGACCTCACCAACCACATCTATATGGTCGTCAAAAGCAGAAGAAACATGTTAATAATAATCTGGAAGGAATCAAAAGACAAAAAACTGTAACAGGGAAGAGCGAGCATTGAAGCAGGTTTGTTGGGACGCTTCACTTGGAGTCTCCTTTTGGTATTCCAAGCCCTCGTTCCGCCATGAAATGCTCCCGTATTAATTACGACAACGATAAATTGCAACCTTTTGCAGCAGACCCAGTGTAGGAAACGACGAAGTGCTACACCTTGGGAATTTTTAACAGCTCAAAACTGGTGAAGAGGTACAGCCCAGGGTCAGGCAAAACGACAGCGTCTGCACGCGGGTTAATTGTTGCGACGTCTATGGCATTTTAGTGAGACGTAGGCCGGGTGTTCGAGGAGTCTACTTTCCCCCTGTTTAATGCAAAAAGGTTAACAGTACGCTAATTATGGGTGGCACTTTCCCGTAAAGCCAACGGGGTCCTACTAACATGGCCTCTTATGAAATAAAATACCGCTAATGTCACTGCAGAGATGGAACGATGCGAAATATGGAAGGTGCCCGCATCGGGGAAGTCGTCTGTCTGCAGTTACTTTCATTCTGATCCCGAGAAACAGCTCTATGACCCAGTGTAATGGTGAAGCCTCCACTGCCCAACCCCTGGCTGAAGTGTATTGCTCATAATCGTATTGCAGTCACAATTCATTCTAATCACTGTACAAAACAATCTTTACGAAGGGAAAAAAAAACGAAAATGCAGAGACTTGTGAGCCAATTTACAAAATAACTGCTGATACATCAGCTATTGACTCTTTCAGTCCTGCTCATGATAACGCTGTAGGCAAAACACAGAACAAATGACAACATCAACGACAGGCAATAAACTGCACTGGGAGCGAACACTGAAGTACTAATTGACAGCTGTCAAGCTAATGGGAGAGATGGCAGCTGATTCTCAAAACTGATTTTTTTTTTCTTCTGTCTCTAGATATCAGTAGAATTTTCCAGCCATGCTCACAATGTGCACCCCCCTCCCCTTATTCTTTCTCTAAATTCGCCCCTTTTTTTTGCATTGTTCCTTTTTTCTTTGCAATGGACAGCCATAGCTAATCATTTTGTCAGCTGGCTGCTAAGGAGGAATCTCTGTCCCAATGAACAAATGTATGGCAGATAATATGCTGCAGGGGGGCAACTGTAACTGAATTTATACTAGCAAATATTGAGGGATTTCAGTGCAAGGCCTGGGAAAAAAAGTGGATTTCAGTGTTAGTAGGAAATGGCCATCGGGTAGCCCCTAAATATAAATGGGTAAATATAATATTTTTTGCATAACATTTCACAACTGTAAAAGTCAGGGTTTAGGGTAGGCAAAAGGTGTAAACTGAACTGGGAAAGATGCCTAAATCAGAACATCGTCATTTTGGAGCTGCACTTGGCCTGTGGTGTCGGCTATGGGAAAATATTGCTGGTGTTTTACTAGACAGAGGCAAATCAAGGTAACGAAGGCTCAAAAGAGGCCTGGGTCATCCGCAGGCATAAAACCTATGCCCACACTCATTACTTAGACCACAAGCTTACAGGTATATTCCCATATATACAGTGCTGGAGATCATCTATAGTATGTCCATAGTTTGGCAACATTATTCATTATGGATTGGGAACGTCTGGCACAGAGTGGGTTAAGAGGGTGAACTCTACGACTATCCGTTAAGATCTCCTCATAGCTCCCGAAGCTGCTCTCCTCCCCGCAGACCATTAAAAAGGCCTAATCCCTATGAAATGATTATCCAGGTACCAAAATCCATTTGTCACCTGCAGCAGCAAATTGAGTTAATGCACAAGTAAAGGCAAGCAGGACTGTGTAATATCAACTTGATTACATCAAACTAGCTGCAAACCTAATTCTCCTGGATGACACTGCGTGGAGCTTGTCATTTCCAATCATTAAAGCTGTCAGGAATCCATCAGGTTTACAGCTAATTAGGTGAACACTAATGAAGCTGGCAAAACAACTTTTCTTTTTTTACGCCTGAGCGGACCTTTCAGTTTGGAGAAAGAAGAAAAGGAAAAAAAAAATTCCTCCAAGTATTCTCAAGGTTGCTGTGGGTTGAAGAGTCCCCGACTTGGCCTCACCTTTTCCCACTGCACAACCAATTTGTCATCGTCCTCTGCAAGGCACAAAAAGACCCCGTGTACCCTACATCTTCCATCTACCCTCTGCATCATGAAAAACTTCTACATTATTATTATGAGGTCTGTATTGACTCCTGGCAATCATCTGAGCTTCTCCAGATCGTCCTCGTTGTCTGCTCGGGTCTACAGAATGCACATACGTCTGAAGCTATCATGTTCCAATCAACAGTATGGCCGACCCCCTCCTTCCTTTTATTTCCTGCTTAAATAAGCAACAATCCGGCCATTCCCAGCCACGTCCATTAAACAGAGACACGACCAGTCTATGAGATCCGTGCAGCACTCCCTGGCAGCCTGTGATTGACCATTAGGCTATTGATGAATGTGCTTGTCAGGAGAGAGACAATTAAATCAAATATGAAACAAAGTCGTTTTGACGGGTCATTTTGATAGAGTAAAACCATTCTCCCGTCTCTTATTAATTGTGCAGCCGAGGTTTTATTTTTTTTTTATTCTAGTTAACTAACCTGGAATGTTATTATGTAAAATATGTAAAGTTACATCCTGTGTACTGCATGCAATAGTAAACCAACTCGGAGAAGGGCGACCCGAGCGCTGGGATATAGCCAAATACAGAACCAGCAAACACAACAAGAGCAGCTGAACGACAACGTCACCGACCCCATCGCCGTCCTGTTACTTGTATACACACAGATCTGGTATGTAAGATCAGAGATGTATTTATGGCCGACATTATGGCCACGATATTACAGCAAACTCCTCCTACATGTAAACTGTCATACGCTCCGTATAACGGCCACTGAATGGCTATCTGGAGATGGCCGCAGAGGACAATATTCCTCCAATATCCAAAGGCAAGACGCTTGGATGTAAAGTTATGCCTGGCCTGAAACAAGGGGTTAAATGAAAACAACTTTACTATCCAATGTCTAAAATGGAGAGAATAAAAAGTACAGTCATGTCGTAACCTGCAATCTGTAGTATACCCATACTATGGAAATGTTTGTGTATATATAAATATACATACATACACATACATATATTTTACTTTCTATACATATATTCAAACTGTGGCGACAGCTAAGCATATATATGTACATACCTAAAAATATATATATTGTTCACACACACACATGATATATATCAACGTATAACTAATCACATCAGCACTGAGTTTATAGGCCAATGGTAAACCAAAAAGTTTGATGCCAGCTGTGCTTTTTTAGCCCCATGACCATACCATGTATATCCGTGTATACATGAGTATATACTATATATATATATATATATATATATATATATATATATATACACATCTGTAGACATAAATGTGCTTTTTGCATCTCCGTGATCTTTACATCCAGCCACCTTGCAGCTGCTATGAAATTGCCAGCACTGATCAAACAGGACAATACAATAGGATTAAAAAAAAAAAAGAAGCAAACAGCATTTTCGCTAGGAGGATACAACAAGTCAAAGAAGGAGAAAATGTGACAGATTTCAGCGAGGCCCGGGCTAGATGAGAGACCGTGCAATCTGCGGCCCAGTCAGTGGTACAGTGAGGTCTACACAATGCCACAGATGTGGAAGGTCACCGTCTGGAACCACATGGATCCTGTAACAAGCTCGCGGTGCCGAACCTGGCAGGAAGTTGACATGGCACCGCTGACGTCACGGTGCCTGGTGTTACCATGGCAAGTGATTTATTGACGTTTATTGGCAGTGAATAGATCAAAGAGGAGGCGGATGACAGGCAATCAATCAGTCGTCACATGAAGGATGGCAGGAGTCCATAAAATGAAATCCTTTCCCACTACTCCACATGTCCTAACTGAACATTATTGCAAAATAATGTTTGGCTCGATTCCCCCTCCTCCTACCTTATCCTCCCCTCCTTCACCTCACCCCCTATAGCTTCAGATGGAGATTGCTAAATCCTAATAGGATTTGTCATATGCAACAAGGGCTCGTCCAACATCACCAGGAAATAAATATATGGAGGGCTACGCGAGGGGTGGACCACCTCACCGGCCGGGTCAGAACCAGACCATTAGTGCAACTGAATTCATCTCAAAACAAAAAACACAGAAGCGCCGGAGGATTGTAAATCTTCCTGTGTACACTGAGAACAATGTGGCACCTCTCCTAGAACCTTGGGTGAACTTTCCTTGCCCCCTTGTTACCCCACTAACCCTAAATCCATCCCATCCCAAGCGCCTCCTCTGCACAAACATGTCCTGACCCCCCAGGAAACAATTTCCTTTCCAGAGAACGATTCACAAAAATGAATCAAATGAGTGATAAAAAGTGAAAGGGGAAAAAGCTGGATACTCTGTACATCCCCCAGGAGGGAAGAAGGAGAGTGGGTGCACAGTAACCCCTTGTTCCCTCAACTTTGTCAGTCCGAGCCCAACGCTGCACACCCCAGAGAGACCCTGATAGTGGGAACAGATGATACATGCAGGATGAGTTAATGATACAATGTAGCAATGTCCACAGAATACAGCACTCAGTACCTGCAGCTCTCCTGGGCGCCTGCTGCTTTCTCCTCGGCATGCTGCTGGTCAGGGCGCCTGCCTGGGCTCTGCTGGCTCTGGGGAGGAGGCAGGAAGACGTCTTGGGGCCCCACAAATCCTCCTGCGATGGGATCCACTTCTTGAAGGTTGCATGCACCGACAACACAGCCCCGGCTGCCTGCACAGTGCAAGTTTGCGAGAAAACGACAGAGAAAATAGATATAAAAATAGAATGTGTGCAGGGATGGTGGCCCCCAGGGTGCAGCCGAGTGAGGGTAGGGGGCACATTCAGGGCACTGGGGGGCTTCCAGCCTGATCCTTGGGTCCCTGGCTCCGGTCTCTGCAACAGGCGCAGGCTGATAGAGGGAGAGCTGAGGCGTCACTCAAACTAGTGAGCGAGGGAAAGCTCCTCTCCGAGAGACATCGGCACCCACAGGGGCTGTCACTTTAACTCCTTCCTGGGGGGAGCAGCGCTGCTGTCACACACACAGGGCGCTGGGACTACTGGCATTTAACCATGTGCGTGCTGCAGCCTGGAGCAGAGACACGGGGAGGCTGTCACTTAACCCTGCCGTCCCTACACACAATGGCTGCACACGGACTGCTCGGTGACAACACGGTACGTATTCCAGGATGTGTGTGTCCCGCCATTGATGCTGCGCTCTCAGGCACCAGAAGCATGCAGATACAGATATATAGGGAGGGAGTCCCACTGATGGCCACTTATCGCAGGTACAGGGACCCCAGTCCTCTCTGGGTGGTCGGGGATGTTTTCTCTCTGTCCATACACAGTGTTTACCATGCGCACAGTCTGCCATATGAAGTGCATGCTCCTAGGACAAGATAGGAACCAAATAGTGATGTTTCTACTACATTTCCCTATATACATACATTTCCTACCAGGAGCATGCAGATCTATAGCCTGCCAAATAAAGTGCATGCTCCCCATGCAGAGTGTAGCTGTCAGATTAACTGTTTATGGCCCACAGTGTAAGGGGCAGATGCCAGCACCAACAGATGAACTGGCCCCTGTCACCTTAACTCTTATCTGTGCTGCTACAAAGAGGCAGTGTCTGACAAAGTATACACACACACACATCCGGCTCTGTCTCATTAACTCCTTCAAAGCCCTGTGCAGACAGGGAGCAGCCAGTACACACAGCCAGGCAGAGGAGACACTATAGCAGATCATGGCTCACAGCATGCCTATTGGGAGAACCCTATTACACCCACCTATACCTACACTGTGTCTGGGACCATTCTCATGCATGCAGGTAGCTGATGTCAACCCTCACTATACAATGATACAGGAATAGGCTGTCACAGCTCCCAGTATCTGCCTGGCTCCCTGCACTGGAAAGTCACAACATCCTGAGAGTTGCAGTCGTTTCCCATAACAGACACGCCTTACCTACATTCCCCCCTTTTTTTTTACATGGAGTTAAGTTCAGGCCACTTTCAGAACCCAGCATGCCGCTGGAGGCCTTATCCTAAAGTATGTGTGATTGCCAAGACCCCAGACCACATGCAGACTCGTCACCCCCCTGCTGACCCCTGAATACCCTCACTTTGTGGCTGTGCACATTCCAGCAAGCAGAAAGCATGCATCAGCTATCAGCACAGAAAGAGGGGGGGAAATAAAGAGCTACCAGGACATTGTCTGTAAGGACTGCAGCTAGAAAACTTTACTTTCGCCAGACCATTTTTCATAGTGGAAAAAAATAAATAAGACAAAATAAAATGGGGAGGGGGGGGGGGGTTCGGGGGGAATGAATGTACTTACAAAAAAATGTGTTATTGTTCTCGGGCCAGGCGAGTGGCGATGCTTCTCCACGTCCTCAGATCAACGCATGATTGACAGCGAGCACCTTCCTGTTTCCCAGTGCAATCCCAAAATGGCTCAGTAAGAGGGATCTGGAGGTTCAAGGGAAGCCCTACAAGTTTCTTTCTGGTGCGCATCAAGATCGATCGGTGAGAAACACAACTATATTCTCTGTTGTCTTTTTTTGTGTGTGTGTCTTTTCTATTAGATATTACTTGTGATCACAGAAAAGCTCTGGAACATCAGATCACTTTCTTTTTTTTTTTCTTTAGTATTATGAACTGGATCTTGTAACGCCCTTTTTTTGTTTTCTCAGAGCGGGAGACTTTGATGTCCAGGATCTTACATGTGGGAGCTGTGGATTACATGGATCCAGGTTCACAAGGAGGGAACCCCAGGCAGAAGTACAGAGGATCGATGCGCAGGGAGCTCGATTACGCATTCCTGGCTGGAATCCTGTTCACATCAGAGAGGGACGGACTCTTTCCTAGCACTGTCTTCTCTGAGCTTGGATTGCAAGCTATTGCCAAACACCTTCTTGGCTGCCAATTGCAATTTTTTCCCCCCTTTGTGTGGCTAATAGATATTTCATGACAGCAGCGGCAGCAAATCACAGGCTTCACTCCAAGTCCCAGGCGCCTTGTGCACTCTCTCCAGATCTCCAGCAGATACCAGTAGCTCTGTGCCCTTTACTTTCAGTTTACAGGGAAGAGAAAGAGAAAAAAAAAAAAGAGAGCGAGAGGATGAGCTTACAAGATCAAAAAATCTCCTACTGCCCCCATCCTTCAGGACCTGGGATATTTCCAAAAGCCTCCTCTCTGCAGATGTTTCTTCTTCACATGCTGCATTCACAGGCACAACAAGAAGACTGCTTTCCCCACCAACTTGCAGAAACGCTGCTGTTCTCACGACTTGGAAGTTCTTTTCTTTTTTCTTTCAGATATTCTCTTGATCTTCTTAACTGATGCCCTCCCCCCCAAAAAAAAATATTGCAGCTTTTTTTTTTTTTCTTCCTGAAATGCTCTGGAAAATGGGGGATTTAAAAAGCAAAAGCAAAACAAAAATAGCAGTCACAGGAGAGGATGGTGAGTTGGTAAGATGCTACTGCTGAATGCCAGAGGTCTGGGGTGCTGGTGTTGAGGGGTGATCAGAGGAGCCGGGGTGTGATCTGCGGAGAGGTAAATGCTTTCCACATCCAGTGTGTTGTCTGTCAGGATTAGGTGATTTTCAAGGAATCGGGATTTTTGCAGCCTAACCTCCTTCTTGCCTCCCTCCCTCTCTCTGTTCTATCTGCTGGTTTGGCATTGCATAGTCTTAGATCCGCCCTAACATCTGTCCGTCTAACCATTGGCTCATCCATCAGTGTCACACTGCTGCACTCTGAGAGCACAACACATCACACACACAGGCTGCCATTCACTGTGGGACCCTGCACCGCCACACAGCCCAGCCGAGGGGGCTCTCCGCCTGCACACTGCCGCTGCCAAATAGCCTGGATTTACTCTCCTATTAACTTCCTATTCCCCCGATACAGACAGGACACCTCGAACCCCACACACCCACCCCCCCATAGTCCACACAAACACCATTGCTACATTTAATCCCTCTAATTATTGCACTTTATATTTATTGTACACATAGCCTTGCCCAAGACTGTGGGGATGAAGTTGCAAATGTTTATTATTAGTGAATTTGGATACTAGAAATAACCAACAAGTCACCACGTAAAGACCATTTTATCTCAGTTTTTAGTATAAAGAAAAGTATTTGGAGCAATCAAAGATATCATAATTGTGTAGAGTAAAAGTAATAGTAAGAAAATGACGAGCCATACCCATTGCCTATCATGTATACCCATTTATTTTCTTTACATTATAACTTTACTTTTGTAAAGTTTCACAACTTCTGTTAATCCTGTTATTTGCCTTGTATAACCCCTCCCGTGCTACGTTACTTATTAATCGCCACATATTACCTAATCCTTTTCTATAGATCATCACTTCCACGTCGGTAAATGTCGACCCCACATACAGTCCAGTAGAGCGCTGTCTGCTCATAGACCATACTGACAAGAGACCAAGGAAATAAAAGCCATTTTATGATGATGATATTAATAAGGAACATATGTGCATGGTGGAGAGGGAGGGTTGTATTGATTAGATTAATAATCATCCATTTTTTTTTGGGGGGGATGCTCTCTTTTATTTGAGAGGTGGGAAGGTCAGCACCTGCATTAGACACACAGGACCTTTTATCCTTCTTCAGACCATTACATTACCCTAAGTATTGTAAAGGAAAATCAATAAGCATCCACTTCTGCTGCCTAATCTACAAGAACCTGGACACCCCCCTGATTTACAGGGATCTCACAAGCCCCTAACCTGCATGCCCTCATCCAAGCTGTAAAGCCTAATATGTCAAGAGGTGGGTGGTAAAAGCCATTGAACATTATTATTTCCTGTAGAGAGTTTCCTTCTGCTTTATTTTTCTTTTTTTTACTAGGTAAATATGTTGCAGATATATATATATATATACACATACATAGTATATATATATATATATATATATATATATATATATATATATATATATATATAAATATGCATGTCAAATGCATTTTATTCCATGTATTTGGCCAACAGAGACTACCAGGGTTATTATGTGTGCGTTCTATCCTCATTCTCTATTTAGGTTACTTGTGTGAAACTTGTGCTGCTTCAGATAAAAAGTGCAGAATCCTTTTTAATTGTATCACAACGAGTATCGTACATTTTTATGCATTTTACAGACATGTTACAATGCCCATTTGAGGTCTAATCAAAGAAAAGAAACTGATCGATTAATTCCAAAACACAAGCAAATTCGGAATACTTCGTCGCTTCCATTTGGCGACGTTATTATAAACTGAAAGCGCTACCAAAATTATCAGCTATTTTTTTTTTCCCCTTTATTTTGGAGAGAATTTCCTTAAAAGTTAACATGTGCCTTAGTAGCTAAAGTAAAAAAATAGATGTGTTTGTAAGACAATGAAGCGATTAACAATGGCTGCGACAACGTAAGCAGAGAGACTAAATTTCTACTTCTCCTGCAGAGAGTGGCTCACCAAATAATTAGGAAGATGACGTGGACCCGGACGGTGGCAGCATGTTTGATGGGGCAGGGAGGAAATAATTGTACAGAGAGGTAACTGGGAACTCACACTCTGGAAGCATTGTAGTTGCAGGATCTTTCTGTATATTAAAGGTACGGTAATTTTCTATCATTTTGTAAGTTTTCTTTTCTTGCAGACACTAGATAGAATTGTTGCTGCGGATGTAGAATGGGAATTATCAATAATAATATTAATATCCATCCTTCCGGATTTTCCCTTTAATCTAAATGACTGATCTTAGCAGACACCTCGCTGTTGGAATAGGAGCAGAGAGGGAATAATTGTCGTGATATTTTGCGTCCTAACATACAGCTTGTTTCTACCTTCTTTGCTCATAGAACGTGTATAGATATGACACTGCAACTTTTCTTTTAGCTGATCCTCAGCTAATTCAGCTACAACCTAATACTTTATAAACCTCCTTATGATAACCTCCAACAAACCAGCACAATCATAGAGATTTCCAGCCCGACATCGAATCGTTGTACAATACAGAAGAAGCAGAAGTTCTTCTTAATCTCTCTGTGTGCGAGCTTTAAAGCAGCAAAGTTTCCATCACTATAGAAAAAAAAAAATATCGATAAATGAAGATGTGATGAGAACCTTCGCTACGGTGATGCGATATACATCAATCCGTATATCATTTCCCTTCCTCGAAATCAAACACGTTATCAGGAACGCTCTCCTAAATCAGTTACGTTAAGATTGCTAATACTATAGGAAAATCACAACGGCACCGTGCGTGACCTGTCGTGGGGATGTATCGCGGGGATGATGATTATGACCCACAGGTTAAAATGATATTATTGAAAACGTCTTGAAAAGGAAGCAAAATTTCACTCAGACCCAATGTGGATTTATTTAGTGTATATGAGCAGAGGATTGATAGATCAGCAGCTATTTATACGATAGATGCTGATAATGATTGATACAGAAGATAGTCAGAAATATGACTAGATATGAGATAGGTGACAAAGATGGACATATAGATAGAAGATAGTTGCAGTATGACAATATATAGATACACAGTAGGTGGTAGAATTAGATCCATCATAATAATGAGGTTTCCCAGTAATGCTCTTATTTAGCTGAGAATGTATTGAGAGATGCAAATGTTCCCATTTTATCTTATACTTATTGATCTCTTCTGCAGTGCCGTCCACAGAACATTTTTACCTAGCCTATACCGCAGCGCTGTACACAGTCATCGGTCGTGTGTGTGAGAGAGATGAGTATATCGAAGAGGTTGTATTATAGCATCATGTGTGCGATTGCGTGAAATGTAAAAAGTCCAGCCTGGAGCGTGCAGAAGACATCATCCGGTCATTAGTGGCCTCCTTATTGAGCCTTCTGTAATTGCGATTTGACTCTAGACAGACGCAGCCCATGTGAGGCTTGTGCAAACTTCCCTCCCCGTGATTTATGGAGACACCAACACTTTCGAGGAGGGACGTGCTAGAATACAGAAGGTGTTATAGAAAAAACAAAACTGCACGGCCTGTCATTAATGCAGAAAATATTTCTGATAAAAGATCATTAGCCGACCTGGATGACCTCAGCATGATTAATGGCTGTAGAGAAAGGCTCCTGACACCTAGAAATAATTAGCAATCATGATGGACAGTTGTCTCGCTCACAATAGGATGATGCAAGTGCAAAATCTTTGTAACATGTGAATGATAATAATATTAAAATATATATATATATATATATATATATATATATATATATATATATATATATATATATATATATATATATATATAAAATCTCCAAGACCTCTCTATGAGGCCAGTGTCCTGCTTCTGTATCCCAAAGCACAGCACCAATAAAGAGGTCATCAATCAGCACGGTAATGAGCAGATTAATTAGCAACAGTTCTGTCTCCTCCTCCTCTTAAAGTTCTGGGATCTGGAGGAGGAGGAGTAATTTGCGGATTGCTGTGTACACATTATCATGTGTCTTATGGAATGTGAAGCAGTTTTATGGCCGTTCTTAGATCGAGCTTTTATAGGTTTATAGTCATTTATATTGACTTTGTGTTCACTTTTTCTTTTATTTCGGGGGATTGATGCCACATAAACCTTACAGATAGCATGTTTAGAAATGACAAGATGGTAGGCAGAGGAGTGTTCTGTATATACCAAGCCTTGGTTTGCCAATCAGAAGCCATCGGATCTTGAGCAGATCCCATCTTTACAATAAGGATAGTAATGTCTGCGACTGAAAATCTGCTCCATACACCCGAATAGGGTAATATCTGCAGAATGTGGGTGCATACTCTATGCAAGTGCACGGGACAATTGGCAGAAGTTTATGGAAGACCGGCGCTCTATGTCTTAGTAATCACACATAATAAAGAAAATAATCCTCTCATGGGGGGTGAAATGCGACTTTCAATTATTTTCTCGTCCGTAGCTTTACAGTCCTTGACCCAGAATTGTCCATGTGGGCAATGCAAAAGTGAAATGTCCAGTATCTTGTCGCTTTGTATGTGCTCGGACCTATGGTCGATGTGAGCAATCAGTAGATCTGGAATCTGGCCTATAACATAAAATCCTCCCTATATTATTCAGGATGGATTGGATCCACAGTAACCCTGACACAGGTCAGACCAGAGGTCCCAAGTCATGTTATCCACACAAGGCTATACGTACGAAAGTAAAAAAAAAAAAATCCTGCAGGGAGCCAGGAATTGCTATCTCCCTCCTTCTCTACATCAGCCATAAGAAACATTCTCATTTCACAACAAACACTAAATATTGTGATTCCTTTTTTTTCCCCCTGACTCTGAATAAATGATATTTACTTGTAATTAAAACTTTGTTTATTCACAACACGCTTATACTGAAAATCGGCTAAACTGTCGCTGCTACAATCATGTGCGCAAATTTTCTATTTTTATATATTCCGGTAATTACGTCTATGTACATATGAATGTATGCGACTGCAGCAACGATCCCTACTGCTTATAAAAATGTTAAAAAAAACTCCACACAATTCTAAAGTGAAAGAAGCGGAAGAGTTTGCTCCTAAGTGTCTCCCTCCGGCCTCTTAAATTCATATTATACAAAGGGTTTAAGTCCTGGCTAAGTCTCGCTCGAATGTAAATTGTTTTGCTAAGTAAAAATTTGCACAGCAGCAAAGTTTGTTTAGTTAATTCGCTCTGGATTTTTTCCCTCTTCTTGTTTTTTTTTTTTTTTTGTAACAATCCAGATGCGGTCTGTAAATTCTCCAATTCTCGACATATTGTGGACCCTGAACGGTGTGAATGGGAGGCAGAATCAGACCAGACTTAAACAACTTCTTGTAAAGTTTACAAGCAGGTAAAAAAAAAAAAAAGAAGCAGGGGGCATGAGAATACTTCTGTGACAGTATAGAACTACAAGTGCCAGCTGCCGGGATATATTATGCTGGGCACCAAAGCAGGAAGGCCTTTTTAACCATTTTCATGCCATGATATTTACTTGGTGATTTCATTAGTAATTTATTTGGTCAATCAAAATCTATTAATGCAAAATCTGTAAGATTTTTTTTGTTTGTTCTGAGACGAATCTCTAATCTTAGGGATGGATCACAATTGACAGATATTTTATCATTTTAGGAAATAAAGAAAAAAAAAAACTTCACTGATTTTCTTTAGGTAAAATGCATTCAAATGTAGCAAAGTCTTCTATGTATTATATGATACAGGGGGAAAAAAAAGTAAATACAGAAACACATACACGTGTACCTGGTGTCTGAAAGTCAAACTTTCCTTATAAATACTTCCAAGGTCACTCAAGGTCAAAACTGCCTTAAGATTCATTTCGTTGCAGATCCTTTGGGCAAAACTCTAAAAATTTTTTTTTTTTTTTTTACAAATTTCCACGCCTTAAGGAATTGTCCAGGAGACGATCCCCTACCTTTTAATATTAATAAGTTCCATTTGCAGATAACATTATAATTAGTTTACAGGGCATAATAAATATTAATGACTGCTGCTCCCTAAATGTTACCCCGATGTCTATTGACTACTTTTATATAAAATTTACATTCCTGGTGAATTCGGCAGCGCGTATCGGCGAAAAGCGAAGGGTTAACGCTTGTATCAATCGACGATGACGACTGGTCAATGGGACTCAAAAGTGAAAGATTTAGATGCAATTAACACCCTGTAACACTACAGTGGCCTTATGAGTGCAGCAATCTGGGTGTTTGATGTCCATCCTCTCAAATTATCGTCCAAATGTGGGGGAAGGCCGGGGGAGTCAGACGCCGAGCTATCTCGGTACTGATGATGCAGAACACAGAGGCATAATTAAACGCCTTAATTGGCAGCTTTACTTTTGTGTAAACTTAGCAACTAGTCTGTAATACGCTAATGATATCGATTGCTGATCGCTAATGGAAGCATTAGATCGCAAGAAAGCGTCGCTTAATTACCTGACCGTACCGTGAATCTTCCCAACGGGTCCCTAGCACAATGGCGGGGAGAAAAATATATATATATATATGTAGTAACACTCACCTGCTCTACATTCCTTCACACCGTACAGCTGCAGGGGGAACACAAGTTCCAGCAATTGCTTCCTATCTCCCGAAGCTACCGTATTTCAATTATTTGCTAATTAACTTAATTACCTTATTGTAATGTTAACGTTTATTTCGACGGCATTCGGCAAAGAAATAATAAAAAAAAGTGGAAAAAAAGGCAGGAATGTTGTATATAATAGAAGATAATAATCATCGTTCAGCGTTAGAATAAAACCAAATCCACATGGAATCCGCCGGATTATTATGCAGATAGAAGATAAATGTTTTTTTAAGCATGATTTAATTGCCAGGGAGATCCACCTGACTTGTGTGCTTTTTTTTTTTTTTCTATTAAGAATTAATCATATTTGTTGTCTCTAATAAAATATTTAAATGATATAATTACAATCAAGCAATGCATTTTGCGCCCCCCCCCCCCCTCCCGGAAATAATAAATTGTCTATGATGTGAGATGGGTCCTCCAAGGCAGGTGTCTCAGCAAACCCATAACAGCTATTTCACGTATAGTCAGAAGCCAATGAGGACGGGCCGTGTACATAATAAATCGCAATAAATTATTCATCCTGTGTCTTCATTTAAATAAGGTCGTGGCAGACGAGAACACATTATTCTTTATTGGTCACCTGCTACATAAGTATCTATTCCCGACACTGTGGGAACGAACAGAAAAAAAAAAAAATACACGGTAGGTTATCGTACATCGCAGTCCTCGCTTACCCTCTTGTTTTTAGAATATTTCTTTTTTTTATATATAATTACCCATTTCTCAGCTTATGCGTCACCCTTTTTTTTTTTGGCCTCTTATTAATTCCCGTCTTATTTCTCCGCACACATTGCATCATGATACTCAAAAGTGCAATAATCCGGGATGCGCTTAACAGGAAAAATAATATCTATATATTTATTTTTATTTGATTGTTTTGAAGCGTATTTATCTAATTTCCTCAATTTAACCATAAAAATGTAATGACTGCTGGAAAAAAAAAAAAAAAAAAGTAATGTAAAAAAAAATCAGATAAAACTGAATGATTGCCCTGCAAGTAACTGGAAAAAAAAAAGACCTCTGCAGGGTTATATATTAGCTGGGAGCCGTCGTTTAATGCTCCTATATTTTAGCCCTTGCTATGTATTAAAGTGTATTCAGCTTATTGATCTCCTCCATAGATGGAAGCTTGTACACTGGCAGACATTGAGCCCATTAATACACCTAAAATAATTGCTATATAAATATATATATATATATATATATATATATATAGATATATATATATATATATATATATATATTATAAGCACTCATTTTTGTATTTTTTTTAGGCGTAGTAATACCACACCTCCATATGTATTTATACATTATGTGGTTCATGTGTAATACAGATTTATTGCAACCTGACTAAACCCAAACTATAGTAAATAATATGAATAAAAAAATGACTTCTACTACTAATTAATTAGTAGGTAATACTCATACATTTATATAAAAAAAATTGTCATTGTCATCAAAAATGTAAGTTTTATTTTGATAAACAATTACAAAAAAGGCAAAAAAAAAGAAGACTTTTTGATGAAGTCTGCTGCTTAATTGTAATGGGCCATGCAACACTGCCCGGGCCCCTTCTCTATAGATGTTATGTTAATTAACATGGCCTTTAATAAGTACACAAAGGGGCAGCAATGCTCATTTAACAAGGCTTTTCAGCAGCACCCTTCTACGGCTAACCTCGTTATCCTGGCTGCTATTGAGGCGGTAAAAGTACAATAAAATAACATAATGAATATACTGGGATTTAAAGGGTTAATACAGACCTCCAGATATCTGACCATCCTGACATTTTTAGGGGTTTTTGCTATTGATAATGACACGTTACGACATTATTGTACATCCCGTGACCACAGGTAGAAGGGGGGGATATGTAAGCCTTGCAGATTATGGGGTAAATGACGCAAGGTTTTACGCTGCCGGGCACCAAATTCCCTCCGTTTTCAATAGTAAAGCACCATCAGAAGGCCCACACCATGTCCAACTGGTGCAGATGCAGCAAATTGTACCCTTCATTTTGTGATATTTGCACCTAGTTTACATACCATACGCATGTCTACTAAATTTTGCGTCATTTTTACTATATAAAAAAGCAACAACTGATTCCTCAGATCAATCACAATCTGATGTAGCGGAGCGATAGTTTCCATTCTGCACTCTGACAAATCTGAGGATAAAGTACAAAAGAAATATATCTGTTATATACTTCTCCTATAATACCCTGACAGCCCAAAAAATGGCATCAAGGGGCACATAAAAGAGCGGCGCTGTTTGACTGTACGATCCGAACGTCACTTGTATTCATACTCTTAGGATGGTATCCGAAAAACTTGATTTACCAGTCACTTTTGCAAACCCACCAGCCAGACCCCGCAGATCATCATAGGTGTGAAATTGGTCATCACATATGAACATGCTTCCTCGCAGAACAGGTAAACGTAGAAGGTTTTCTTCAGCGTAAAAAAAAAAAAGCAACATGGCCTAAAAATGGTTTCAGACAGGCTTGTTGCAGCAAGATTTACCTGCTTCGATTGCAAAGTCAAGACCCAGATCCCCCAGGGATCTACTGAGCTGAGCTCAGATCATTGGGTGGTGAGTTATGGGTGTAATGGCTGTACGGCTACGTCCCCACGATGAGCTTTTAGTGCATTTTTTATGTTTTTGATGATATAAATTATTTGCTTTCTTTTTAACATGTGTTTTTATCTCGTTGGTGTGTCATGCTTTAAATAAAGTTGCTTTATTTTTCATAGGTCCTGTTTTTTTGCTTCGTCAAAACTTTATTGATATACTTTGCTGCGAAATACATGCGTTTTTTTATGCTTTTCCGCTGCAGAAACACAGTAAAAACGCATGTGCAATTGGTTGCTGTGGATTTTCCGCATCTGATATATGTTTATGGGTAAAATCCGTGCAGAAAACGCAGCGTACCAGCACAAGAAATTGACATGCTGCGGATTAAAATAAGGCACCGCAGGTCAGATTACGGAGCGTCAAAAAGAAGCACAGAGGGCAGGAGATTTGTGTAAATCCCTTTCACTTTGCTAGATCTGTAGGACGCTGCGTTTTTGAGGCAGGAAAGTTCATCGTGGGCACGGACACGTACTTTATAGAGGAGTTGTTGTGTTTAACTGGTCATAAAATAACATAGAAGGATTACCGGCAGCTTGAAAAATCAAGAAAAGCATGCAGGATGACAAACGTAGCTCTGCTGTATCTGTACATGTGCAGATATGAACAGGACTCGGCATATCTCACAATGGAAATATTTGTGTCATTGTTTATTCGGCAAATGTCATTAATAAAGTGATCGTAGCAAATAATAATAAAGGACAATGCGCCATATTACATGGAGGGTTTATGATATGTGAGCAGGACTGACATCACTAATCACAAAGCTGCCAGGTAGTGGAGGAGTAAAACTTGACTGGGAAGGCAGATTCCAAACCAAGTGTTGTACCGGCTGTGACCACTAGTGGAAGACTAAACACCGGAGACGAGGGAAGAATGTGCTGCACACATAAACCGAGGCATAGTCATCTCTCCTAGCCAAAAGTCCAGAGACTGAGCACACGTCGTGCTACTGTAAACTGATCGGCGTGCACGGTGTATGTACTCCAGGGTGTTCCTGAGCTCCACACAGGCTGACATTACACAAAAGCTGACAAGTTCTAGAGCTCTGGAAGAACTGAAGGTCCCAGCAAACCTCAAGACAACCCCGTCTAATAATAATTAACAAATAATCAGCTGACGTTTTGTGCCTTTCATTAAAAGGTGAGAAGAGCTGAAGACGGCGGCTGGTAAGTATATTACTAGGGGGAAAGGAACATGGATTAGTGATACCACTGCAGCAGTGAAATAAAGTGGTGCTTACATACCAAAAATACGGAGGGGCTGATAGGAGTTGTAAAGTAATCAACAGTGGTTCCAGCAGAAGATTAAAAATATTTTTTTTTTACTCAATGTAGATGCCCTAATGCTGCTGGGTGCCTACTCGGTACAGAATCCTTCCCCCTCTGGCAGCCAATTTTTTAGTCACTTAATACTTCCATTGTAGGAGTCTCCTCATCTATGCTGCCATATACTGGAGGATCTGCTCCTTACCTGACAAGCAGGCAGAAAGATGTTCCTATTGTCTGTTCTGCAGAGAACAGAGGATAATTATGGAAATACATGACTGTGGGGAGAGTGACTGAGCATGTGTGACCACCAGGACTCAGCTTATTAGATGGGGGTCACTGAGCATGTGTGACCACTAGCACTCAGGTCATTAGATGGGGGTCACTGAGGATGTGTGACCACAAGCACTAAGCTTGTTAAATGGGTGTGACTGAGCATGTGTGTCCAAAAAACACCCAGCTCATTAGGAAGAGGTGACTGAGCATGTGTGACCACCAGCACTCAGGTCATTAGATGGAGGTGACTGGACATGTGTGACCACCAGCACTCAGCTCATTAGATGGGGGTGACTGAGCATGTGTGTCCACCAGCACTCAGCTTATTAGATGGGGGTCACTGAGCATGTGTGACCACCAGCACTCAGCTCATTAGATGGAGGTGACTGAGCATGTGTGACCACCAGCACTCAGGTCATTAGATGGAGGTGACTGAGCATGTGTGACCACAAGCACTTAGATCATTAGATGGAGGTGACTGAGCATGTGTGACCACCAGCACTCAGGTCATTAACCCCTTTACCCCCAAGGGTGGTTTGCACGTTAATGACCGGGCCAATTTTTACAATTCTGACCACTGTCCCTTTATGAGGTTATAACTCTGGAACGCTTCAATGGATCCTGGTGATTCTGACATTGTTTTCTCGTGACATATTGTACTTCATGACAATGGTAAAAATTATTTGATAGTACCTGCGTTTATTTGTGAAAAAAACGGAAATTTGGCGAAAATTATGAAAATTTCGCAATTTTCCAACTTTGAATTTTTATGCAATTAAATCACAGAGATATGTCACACAAAATACTTAATAAATAACATTTCCCACATGTCTACTTTACATCAGCACAATTTTGGAAACAAAATTTTTTTTTGTTAGGGAGTTATAAGGGTTAAAAGTTGACCAGCAATTTCTCATTTCTACAACACCATTTTATTTTAGGGACCACATCTCATTTGAAGTCATTTTGAGGGGTCTATATGATAGAAAATACCCAAGTGTGACACCATTCTAAAAACTACACCCCTCAAGGTGCTCAAAACCATATTCAAGAAGTTTATTAACCCTTCTGGTGCTTCACAGGAAATTTTTGAATGTTTAAATAAAAATGAACATTTAACTTTTTTTCACAAATAATTTAATTCAGCTCCAATTTGTTTTATTTTACCAAGGGTAACAGGAGAAAATGGACCCCAAACATTGTTGTACAATTTGTCCTGAGTATGCCAATACCCCACATGTGGGGGTAAACCACTGTTTGGGCGCATGGCAGAGCTCGGAAGCGAAGGAGTGCCATTTGACTTTCAATGCAAAATTGACTGGAATTGAGATGGGACGCCATGTTTCGTTTGGAGAGCCCCTGATGTGGCTAAACATTGAAACCCCCCACAAGTGACACCATTTTGGAAAGTAGACCCCCTAAGGAACTTATCTAGAGGTGTGGTGAGCACTTTGACCCAACAAGTTCTTCACAGAAGTTTATAATGTAGAACCGTAAAAATAAAAAATCATATTTTTTCACAAAAATTATCTTTTCGCCCCCAATTTTTTATTTTCCCAAGGGTAAGAGAAGAAATTAGACCCCAAAAGTTGTTGTACAATTTGTCCTGAGTACGCTGATAGCCCATATGTGGGGGTAAACCACTGTTTGGGCGGATGGGAGAGCTCGGAAGGGAAGGAGCGCCGTTTGACTTTTCAATGCAAAATTGACAGGAATTGAGATGGGACCTCATGTTGCGTTTGAAGAGCCACTGATGTGCCTAAACATTGAAACCCCCCACAAATGACACCATTTTGGAAAGTAGACCCCCTAAGGAACTTATCTAGAGGTGTGGTGAGCACTTTGACCCACCAAGTGCTTCACAGAAGTTTATAATGCAGAGCCGTAAAAATAAAACAAAATTTTTTTCCCACAAAAATTATTTTTTTAGCCCCCAGTTTTGTATTTTCCTGAGGGTAACAGGAGAAATTGGACCCCAAAATTTGTTGCCCAATTTGTCCTGAGTGCGATGATACACCATATGTGGGGGGAACCACTGTTTGGGCACATGGGAGGGCTCAGAAGGGAAGGAGTGCCATTTGAATGCAGACTTAGATGGAATGGTCTGCAGGTGTCACATTGCGTTTGCAGAGCCCCTAATGTACCTAAACAGTAGAAACCCCCCACAAGTGACACCATTTTGGAAAGTAGACCCCCTTAGGAACTTATCTAGATGTGTGCTGAGCGCTTTGACCCACCAAGGGCTTCACAGAAGTTTATAATGGAGAGCCGTAAAAATAAAACAAAAATTTTTTCCCACAAAAATTATTTTTTAGCCCCCAGTTTTGTATTTTCCCGAGGGTAACAGGAGAAATTCGACCCCACAATTTGTTGTCCAATTTGTCCTGAGTGCGCTAATACCCCATATGTGGGGGGGAACTACTGTTTGGGCGCATGGGAGGGCTCGGAAGGGAAGGAGCTCCATTTGGAATGAGGACTTAGATGGAATGGTCTGCAGGTGTCACATTGCATTTGCAGAGCCCCTAATGTACCTAAACAGTAGAAACCTCCCACAAGTGACACCATTTTGGAAACTAGACCCCCTAAGGAACTCATCTAGATGTGTTGTGATAGCTTTGAACCCCCAAGTGTTTCACTACAGTTTGTAACGCAGAGCCGTGAAAATTAAAAAAAAAAATCTTTCCCCCCAAAATTATTTTTTAGCCCCCAGTTTTGTATTTTCCCGAGGGTAAGAGGAGAAATTCGACCCCAAAAGCTGTTGTCCAATTTGTCCTGAGTACGCTGATACCCCGTATGTTGGGGGAAACCACCGTTTGAGCGCATGGCAGAGCTCGGAAGGGAAGGAGCGCCATTTGGAATGCAGACTTAGATGGAATGGTCTGCAGACGTCACATTGCGTTTGCAGAACCCCTAATGTACCTAAACAGTAGAAACCCCCCACAAGTGACCCCATATTGGAAACTAGACCCCCCAGGGAACTAATCTAGATGTGTTGTGAGAACTTTGAACCCCCAAGTGTTTCACTACAGTTTATAACGCAGAGCCGTGAAAATAAAAAATCTTTTTTTTTCCCACAAAAAATATGTTTTAGCCCCGAGTTTTGTATTTTCCCAAGGGTAACAGGAGAAATTGGACCCCAAAAGTTGTTGTCCTATTTGTCCTGAGTACGCTGATACCCCATATGTTGGGGTAAACCCCTGTTTGGGCACACAGGAGAGCTCGGAAGGGAAGAAGCACTGTTTTACTTTTTCAACGCAGAATTGGCTGGAATTGAGATCGGACGCCATGTCGCGTTTGGAGAGCCCCTGATGTGCCTAAACAGTGGAAACCCCCCAATTATAACTGAAACCCTAATCCAAACACATCCCTAACCCTAATCCCAACAGTAACCCTAACCACACCTCTAACCCTGACACACCCCTAACCCTAATCCCAACCCTATTCCCAACCGTAAATGTAATCTAAACCCTAACTGTAACTTTAGCCCCAACCCAAACTGTAGCCCTAGCCCTAGCCCTAACCCTAACCCTAGCCCTAGCCCTAACCCTAGCCCTAACCCTAGCCCTAACCCTAGCCCTAACCCTAACCCTAGCCCTAACCCTAGCCCTAACCCTAACCCTAGCCCTAACCCTAGCCCTAACCCTAACCCTAGCCCTAAACCTAACCCTAACCCTAGCCCTAACCCTAGCCCTAGCCCTAACCCTAACCCTAGCCCTAATGGGAAAATGGAAATAAATACATTTTTTAAATTTTTCCCTAACTAAGGGGGTGATGAAGGGGGGTTTGATTTACTTTTATAGCGGGTTTTTTAGCGGATTTTTATGATTGGCAGCCGTCACACACTGAAAGACGCTTTTTATTGCAAAAAATATTTTTTGCGTTACCACATTTTGAGAGCTATAATTTTTCTATATTTTGGTCCACAGAGTCATGTGAGGTCTTGTTTTTTGCGGGACGAGTTGATGTTTTTATTGGTAACATTTTCGGGCACGTGACATTTTTTGATCGCTTTTTATTCCGATTTTTGTGAGGCAGAATGACCAAAAACCAGCTATTCATGAATTTCTTTTGGGGGAGGCGTTTATACCGTTCCGCGTTTGGTAAAATTGATGAAGCAGTTTTATTCTTCGGGTCAGTACGATTACAGCGATACCTCATTTATATCATTTTTTTATGTTTTGGCGCTTTTATACGATAAAAACTATTTTATAGAAAAAATAATTATTTTTGCATCACTTTATTCTCAGGACTATAACTTTTTTATTTTTTTGCTGATGATGCTGTATGGCGGCTAGTTTTTTGCGGGACAAGATGACGCTTTCAGCGGTACCATGGTTAGTTATATCTGTCTTTTTGATCGCGTGTTATTCCACTTTTTGTTCGGCGGTATGATAATAAAGCGTTGTTTTTTGCCTCGTTTTTTTTTTTTTTTTCTTACGGTGTTTACTGAAGGGGTTAACTAGTGGGCCAGTTTTATAGGTTGGGCCGTTACGGACGCGGCGATACTAAATATGTGTACTTTTATTGTTTTGTTTATTTTATTTAGATAAAGAAATGTATTTATGGGAATATTTTTTTTTTTTTTTCATTATTTTGGAATATTTTTTTTTATTTTTTTTACACATTTGAAATTTTTTTTTTTACTTTTTTACTTTGTCCCAGGGGGGGACATCACAGATCAGTGATCTGACAGTTTGCACAGCACTCTGTCAGATCACTGATCTGATAGGAGTGCAGGCTGCTTCACAGTGCCTGCTCTGAGCAGGCTCTGTGAAGCCACCTCCCTCCCTGCAGGACCCGGATCCGCGGCCATCTTGGATCCGGGGCTGGAGGGAGCAGGGAGGGAGGTGAGACCCTCGCAGCAACGCGATCACATCGCGTTGCTGCGGGGGGCTCAGGGAAGCCCGCAGGGAGCCCCCTCCCTGCGCGGTGCTTCCCTGTACCGCCGGCACATCGCGATCATCTTTGATCGCGGTGTGCCGGGGGTTAATGTGCCGGGGGCAGTCCGTGACCGCTCCTGGCACATAGTGCCGGATGTCAGCTGCGATAAACAGCTGACACCCGGCCGCGATCGGCGGCGCTCCCCCCGTGAGCGCTGCCGATCGCATATGACGTACTATTGCGTCCTTGGGAAGTAAAGCCCACCCCACATGGACGCAATAGTACGTCTAATGGCAGAAAGGGGTTAATGGAGGTGACTGGACATGTGTGACCACCAGCACTCAGGTCATTAGATGGAGGTGACTGACCATGTCTGACCATCAGCACTCAGCTCATTAGATGGATGTGACTGGACATGTGTGACCACCAGCACTCAGCTCATTAGATGGAGGTCATTGAGCATGTGTGACCACAAGCACTCAGCTTGTTAAATGGATGTGACTGAGCATATGTGTCCACCAACACTCAACTCATTAGGTGGATGTGACTCAGCTCATCAAACGGGTTGTCCGATTGAAAATCATGAGTCTGCAGTCACTTTGTGTGACTGCAGACTTACTTATGAATTTCCCCAGCGCATGCACTGTGCGCTGCATGGATTCGCCGGATTCTGAGCTGGGACCGACAGGTACATACTGTATGCGTTATGCATACTTTTGGTCAGAACCTGACTAGTGGGCGCAGCTTCGCTTCATACACTTCTATTGAGCAAGTCCGCGCCCAATAGTAGGCCGCGTCACTAGACAGGACGTGGCCTCACTCCATACAAGTGTATGGCATGAGGCTGTGCCTACCAGTCTGATTCTGCTCTGTAGTATGCATATACACACACACTTTATACTACCGGCCCTTTGGCACCTCCCCTTTTGATTTAGATTATAGCTGTGCGCCTTGTCCCATTTTTATCATATACACACACGCTGGTCCCAGCTCAGAAACCGATGAATCCCTGCAGAACACAGTGCATGCATTGTGGCGATTCATAAGTCTGCAGTCACTCTGTGTGACTGTAGGCTTATCATTTTGGACTGGACAACCCCTTTAAGTGGACAATGAACAGTAGGTGGCACCATACTATGTAAGTAAAATGTCACAACTGTTCCCATTCCAAATGGCAAACATTTTTAATTTTTATGAGCTATACAATGAATGCAATATGTAACAGTGAGAAAACCGCTTTAAAAAAGTAAATAAAAACAAACCAATTTGCAAACGAGCTACAAGACTCAGCACCAGAAGCCAGATAGACACAGACTACAATGGAACGTTTGATCATCTCATGAGGTAGATTTCTGCCGTTTTGACAACAAAGGGGTTATTCAACGGCAAGTACGTTATTGTTTTCCAAACGTAAAATAAATGAATTTACGCATATGCCATATATACTTGAGTATAAGCCGAGATTTTCAGCCCAGACTTTTTCGGGCTGAAAGTCCCCCTCTCGGCTTATACTCGAGTCATACTCAGGGGTCGGCAGGGTTGGGGGAGCGGGGGCCATCTAATTATACTCACCTGCTCCTGGCGCAGTCCCTGCAGGTCCCTGGCTCCCCATTTTCTTCCTGTACTGAGCGGTCACATGGTACCGCTCATTACAGTAATGAATATGCTGCCCCACCTCACATAGGGAGCTGCGGCACTGGGGAACCAGGGACTGCACCGTGCCAGGAGCAGGTGAGTATAATGGCGAGGGGGAGCACTGCACGATATTCACCTGCTCCCCGTTCCAGGCGCAGCTCCGTCTTCAGATCTTCTGCAGTGACGCTCAGGTCAGAGGGCGCGGTGACGTGGTTAGTGCGCGCCCTCTGCCTGAACGTCAGTGCAGAAGACGCTGAAGATGGAGCTGCGCCAGAACGAAGTCAGGTGAATGTTGAAAGTCCCGGGGGCCTAGGCGACGGAGAGGTGAGTATGTGATATTTTTTTTTATCGCAGCAACAGCAAATGGGGCAAGTGTCTGTATGGAGCATCTTATGGGGCCATAACGTTTGTGCAGCACTATATGAGGCAAGTGTCTGTATGGAGCATCTTATGGGGCCATAATCAACGTTTGTGCAGCACTATATGGGGCAAGTGTCTGTATGGAGCATCTTATGGGGCCATAATCAACGTTTGTGCAGCACTATATGGGGCAAGTGTCTGTATGGAGCATCTTATGGGGCTATAATCAACTTTTGTGCAGCACTATATGGGGCAAGTGTCTGTATGGAGCATCTTATGGGGCCATAATTAATATTTGTGCAACACTATATGGGGCAAATATCTTTATAGAGCATCTTATGGGGCCATAATTAACATTTGTGCAGCATTGTATGGGGCAAATGTCTGTATGGAGTATCTTATGGGGCCATAACGTTTGTGCAGCACTATATGGGGCAAATATCTTTATGGAACATCTTATGGGGCCATAATCAACATTTGTGCAGCATTATATTGGATAAATGTGTCTATGGAGCATCTTATGGGGCCATTATTAACCTTTATGCAGGATTATATGGGGCATATTTAAATATGGAGCATCTTATGGGGCCATCATAAACTTTATGGAGCATTATGTGGGGCTCCTGATTCAATATGGATATTCAAAACACTTAACCTACTGATGTCTCAATTAATTTTACTTTTATTGGTATCTATATTTACTTTTGACATTTACCGGTAGCTGCTGCATTTTCCACCCTAGGCTTATACTCGAGTCCTTAAGTTTTCCCAGTTTTTTGTGGCAAAATTAGGGGGGGTCAGATTATACTTAAAAACTACACGGATTGTCTGTACAGCTGGTGCAAGTAGATTTGCAGGACCCAGTCCACAGAACACGTCAATTTGTGGTCATTGGACAGGAGCTCTGATAACCGAATATTATCTGACAGCATCGGGGGCTCGTCTTTTGTCTAGCCAGCCTGGCGCAACATCTCAGGTTAGTCATGCCACAACGATGGCATTGCACCAGGCTGGATAATCAAAAGAACCATGGATGCTGGGAGGCAGTTCTCAGGGCTTCCAGCCAGTGGCCACACATTACCAATGTGGCTGTTGAATCGGTTCCTGCAAATCGATCTGCCCCATCTCTAATTGTCTGATTTCCAACTACGTCAGTGTGATAGTGGAAGTGTCTCTGACTTTTATAAAGGGACAGGAAGTTGGGCTCCATTAATATGCTAAGCCTGCCCCCTATCCTGTCTGAATTAGATGGCTTAGCAAATAAGATGAACCAGACAGACAGACAGCCCTCTAACATATGTCACTTACACACAGAGAGCTCTCTGGCTGTGGTGGAAAGTTTACAGGAAGAGAAATGGTCCACTATCAGGACCAAGCAGATAGTGATACAAATTGGACAACAAATGCATTTTAGCAAATTAAAACTCTATTATTGAGTAAATTTATATCACATTCCAAAAACAAATATTGAAGTTCTGGCGTTGAACAAAAAACTTGCTAATCTCCAAAACACTGCAAAATCACAATACATTTGGACTGCTGGGAGAATATTGCTACGGAGAAGAAGTTAGCATTGCACGGCGAATAAGCCTCCTTACCTTGACAAGCCAGTGCTGGTATGTCACGCTCCACACGGAGAAACAACGATACCCCTTAGACCTCAGTCCTTTTATCCTAGGTCATATTACAAGACTCGTTAAAGGGTTGATTGTGACTTGTAGGATCGCTACTTCCAACAGTTGGCGCTATAGAGTTCAAGTCCTCTTTTTCTCTGAAGAGGTAATTTGCATATTACATCTCCCAGAGGAGCATTGCATGGTGAATAAGCCTCCTTACCTTGACAAGCCAGAGCTCGTATGTCCTTTCCACAAGGAGAAACCTTACCCATAAGACCTCAGACCAGAGCCTCTCACCTAGCCAAATCAGTACTCATACTTCGCACTGATAAGGGGACAATACAAATATCTAAGGGGACAATACAAATATCTCGCTGAGGATCTGTTTATACCAAGGAAGGTGACGGGCACAAGGGGGCATTCTTTGCGTCTGGAGGAGAGAAGGTTTTTCCACCAACATAGAAGAGGATTCTTTACTGTTAGGGCAGTGAGAATCTGGAATTGCTTGCCTGAGGAGGTGGTGATGGCGAACTCAGTCGAGGGGTTCAAGAGAGGCCTGGATGTCTTCCTGGAGCAGAACAATATTGTATCATACAATTATTAGGTTCTGTAGAAGGACGTAGATCTGGGTATTTATTATGATGGAATATAGGCTGAACTGGATGGACAAATGTCTTTTTTCGGCCTTACTAACTATGTTACTATGTTACTATGTTACTATGTAACAGCCCGAAACACCGTGTCTGCAAATTGAGATACTGATTTGGCTTTTATCCTAAGTCATATTACAAGACTCGTTAAAGGGTTGATTGTGACTTGTAGGATCGCTACTTCCAACAGTTGGCGTTATAGAGTTCAAGTCCTCTTTTTCTCTGAAGAGGTAATTTGCATATTACATTTCCCAGAGGAGCATTGCACGGCAAATAAGTCTCCTTACCTTGACAAGCCAGAGCTGGTATGTCACGCTCCACAACGAGAAACCTTACCCCTTAGACGTCAGTCCAGACCAACAGGTGGCTCTATAGAGGTCAAGTCCTCTTTTTCTATAAAGAGGCAATTTGCACATTGAATATTAGTCACTAAGACAGAGATGTTCATTAAGAAAATGGGAAATATGCCATGTTTGGTCATCTTCTGGCTATATTAAAGTCTATCGGCGCTCTAACAGGCAAGTAACTGACAAGTTCTGACTCAAGATCCTTAAAATAAAATCTAAAAAACTAAAACCTTATTTCAATTTAAAAAAATAAATAAAAGGACACTATAGATAGAAGTAAGAGACATCTAACAGACTCATCCAGAATTAAATTAATATATTTACCTTGTTCTAGTCGTCAAAAAACAAAGTCCGGCCATTGTCACCCGGTAGTTCAAACTTATGGCAGCACCACAACGGTAGCAAGTAAAGTGTTAATGTTGTCGACGGCCAGTTCAGACGCTCTCATCTCCTCTGCTCATTAATACCAGTTAGTTATGTGCAACATTTTACCTCTGGCATCATATTTATCATGCAAAATCTCCGGAAAAGTTTACAAAGCGGCTGGTTTTTATGCAATTATCATAGCTAATTTGATCAGCATAAAATATCTTGGAGATATCATGGCAAAACAGATCTGAGAGCACCAGGTTTTACCCTTCTACCTCCCTACTAAATGCCCTGAGCTGCTGAGAAACTTAGCTTCTAAATGAAAAAAATACATACACAGAATAATTATAATATTTCATATAATTAGCTCCACTATAAGCATCAATCCTTAACAATAGTTACCATCTGAAACATATAGCATTTTATATGGGCAGCTCTGTGGTTATCACCACTGCTTTGTAGCATAGGGAGGACAAGGGTAAAATCCACATAAAAGCTTGTGGTTTTATATGTTGTCCGCGTGTTTGCGTTAGATTCCTCCCATTTTCCACAAACAAACTGATAATATTATTGGCTTCCTACAAAAATGTCTGACATCACGAAATTAGATTGTGAGTTTTCTTGGCCACAGGGACTGATAAGACTAGAGAAACTACTGATGAATAAGCAACCTGAAAAATAAAGCAAAAATAATTCTATATTGTAAATTACAAAATTATATTTCTATAGGAAATTGATACTAAAAATGTATGTCTTAAAAGAAAAATAAATATTTTTTTAATGGAAGACATACAATTATTTTTGCTTTATTTGTCACGCTGCTCATTCATCAGTTCGACAACTTTCTAATACACTTTGTATTGAACAATGTAAACTAACGTAATTGTCCCTGAAATTATAGGTGATCAACAATGTCTCTCATACACAGCACGCAAAGAGAAGATCCTGCTCTTTATCTCTATGCTCCCCTAAAAACAACAGCATGGAGAACATTAAGCAGTGTAGCTGGGAATCCAGCGCTGAAGTGGTATGAAACACTTACTAGAAAGAAGCAACATCTGTTTGTGTATCTCTCTACCTCTCATTCACTCCGCTATATAGACTTCTACGTACAGCATGTAACCTGATTAGTCAGTAAACTGAAAATTCTTTGTACCTCCCAAGACAGATTTTTTCAGTTTAGGAAGTAGAGGGAGAAGAACTGGACATTTTTTTTCCTCTAATACAATAAATAGCAAAATTTGTTATATTCACTTGTACCATAGAGTTTCTCAAAACTTTGCTGACGACCATTTAACATAAAAAGGGTGCCATGAAAAATGTATTGCTACCGTGCACTGTGTTTTACTTTTATAAATTTAATTTAGTTATGTAATTAATAAATATGATTATTTTGACTGAAAAGCCTATGCTCATATATGTATACCGAGCAAAAAACAGCAAAAAAAAAATAGAGAAGCAAAGTATTTAATGAGCTGCTTGTCCTTTAGTGTCAAAATCTTGTATATACAGTAATTATTGCAAGAATCATTTTCCTTTAACCCTGCTGTTGTCTTCGGTCAAAAACGACCGACCTTGAACTTCAATATTCTTTAAAATATTCAAGATGCGGCTCTGAAACCCGTGGCCGACCGACCCATCCTCACTTAAGTCAATCAATCACAAGTTTCAGAACCGCATCTTGAACACCCCCAAAAATACCAAAGTTAAAAATACTTCTCCCAGACCGAAGACAACAGCAAGGTTAAAAGCAAAAAAAAATCCCTGCCACAATATCCAAGTCTTCCTTATCGCTTGGATGTCTAGGGTTCTTACGGCCAACACTGCCGAGTAAACCGGAGTATATTGGAAGACTTTTCAGTGATTTTTTTTTCTCACCCAGATGAAAAGCTCCTTTAAGTCGTTCAGGTAGAGGAGGACTGGGAGTGAATGAGTGTTCTGTAGTGAATCACAAGTCTCTCATTTGTAACTGGATATATTTTGAATGAACTCTACTCCCCACTTGACAAACACTTAAATCAATGAACAACACTATGTAATTGCCAAGTTGGCTGATTACAAAGGCTGAGGCTCGGGCTGTACAGCCCTGTGGTGGAGTTACTAGGCTTTTTTTCATGAGAGAGAGATCTGTTCTCTGGTTTGGCTTTCTGTTTTGTTTTTTTTTCTTTTCCAGTTTCAGTGACAAGCTTCTCGGTTTCATTAAAAGCAAAAAGTTTTAAAAAGAAAACAATAAAGGACGTCAAATGTTTCAAGCCAGGATTTGCACGGATGATATGTGTTCCTAAAAAATTACTTCTACATCAAATAAAAAAAAAAATAAATCGTATAAAATGTTGTGTGCGAATACAATAAACTTTTAGTTCCTTCCTGTCTGACGAGCCTTTGTTGTGATTTGATTTATTTTGTTTGGGTTGGAATTGTTTCATAATCGTTACACGCTGTATTGTACGGCATTACAGGACGGACATATTTGACGAACAACAGAATATATAAAGTCTATAGAGAAACAGGGCAATGTATACATATTTCTACAGGTCATAAAATAACACTAGTGGGGTATGTGAGAGCCGGGAACCCCGTCACCCACAGTGGATCCCAAATAAAAAGAAGTATCCAAATTCCTTGGTCGTCAAACTCACGAAAGGAAACACTTCCCCCGATTGCCTCTCACTTGGCCAAAAAGTACCCCGCTCAGTTCTGACAAGGCTCTGTACAGATGGGTGCTTTTTTTTTTTTAGAGAAGACTTTGATTTGACTAAAAATCTTAAGTCATATGGCATATAATTTATTTATTTTTGCTTTTCATGCCATCGCTAATCTTTGCTGATGGGGGCAAGCTCTGGACAGAACAAGTCCTCTTTCCCCATCTGGCAGCTGACGATATACTCCTCTCTTCTGCTGTGGAAGGAGCCTCCTTCCCTGACCAGAAGGAATAAAGTTGTTTCTACTGCCTGCTCTGCATGGAGTAGAGGATCTCTATGCATAGATCTGGCTGTGAATAGTTATGAGCATGTGCAACCACCAGCGCTCAGCCCAACAGGTGGACGAGCACATTACTACAGATTGAACACCAGTTGGCGCTATACTATGTCGTTAGGCTAAAAGTGCTTCTTGGGATTGGGGAGAGTCCCGGTGGTCAAACAACTAACAATCTTTAACTTGTTAACTTAGGAAAACTCTTTAAGGGGTTTTGCTTCAAACCCAACAGGGTTAGAACAGGTTAGTAGAAATCAAGTTTAATAAAGAATTTACAAATTATTCAGTTTTATATCGTCATTTATCAAATTTGTCTCAAGGTGAATATTGGTTTTGAAACAATTTTTCTATCCTGTGGTTTATGATGAAGAAGAATAAAGTAAGTAGATTGTCGTTAACTCAACTTACATACTTATTGGCTGCCTCTGGCCCATACACAGGATACAACCTTCCAATATACTGTGAAGGAGGAAATAAAAACTGATTTGTAAGGTTCAGACACAAGTATAGATCCCATTACAATTTCACAGTGATCAAAAGAAAAAACCTTGAGATGGGACATAATGGATCCAACAATGGCATTGATCAGCTTCCACGTGTGTATCTGAACGTGGACCGAGCACCATACTTAAACACTGCGCGTGGCGGTCATTTTTACAAGGGGCCTAGGACAGACAGAGAACCTTTCATTACCCTGAAAGCCGATACCTTCCCTTTCATTTTAGCAGACACATCTAGGCTTCTCCTTTGCAGGATCACATATCATTTAATGCGAGCTATTCTGATCAAAACGTCATTAAGCTCCTAAAAAAAGAATGTTCAAATTGCCTTTCTCCAAGTATTAACTTACTTTCACACGTTTTGCAACCTTTCATCTTTTTTTGTGCTGGAAGAAAAGGTCATTTCATGGCGAATGGATGCATCAGTTCCGTAATTGTGCCGTGTGTCCATACACCGACCTGGGTACGCCACGGGTACTCATCGCATTGTTGTGATTACCGGGAAGCATCTGCAACCTTCGGTATGGTTTTAATAAGAGCATAACAGATGGACTTGTCTTCTTTCTGTCGAAATAATGGAAAATACATCAGGTGCGCCGAGATTATATACTTAGGTATAATAAATGCTATGCAGAGTTATTGATATCTTGCATACAGCCTGGCAATTATATGTGTGTAGGGATAAAGCATCAATCATACAAACCAGCTATAGAGGAAGAAACAGAAGACCGATAGCATTTACTACATTTTGTCCCAATCAGACCACAGGAGAGAAAGGGGAGCAATTTAAAGAGCCAGGAACATTAACAGGCTTTTTATTTTTCTAGTATTTATCGATCATACCGTTCTTACTAATAGAGATAGGAGCTACGTCTGGAATGGGCAGTTCTTCTAAGTTACTTTTATACCAGTCTATGATATGTACGTCCCCATGAAATGTCACATGGAGTCTGCCCGAAGCTCACACGTTGCTCTCAGGACCTTGTCTAAAATAAATTTAGTAATATTTTGTTCCTAAACGCACACCTGCACCCTCATTCCCTGAATTATGGAGAATTACCTAAATAAAGTCATTCACACGCCATTAGTTACTAGGAAAGTTTACACCTGTACCCAGCCAAGGCCTGAAGACTCACAGGTTTCTGCAGGTTGTTAATAATTCATAATATTTATCAGCATGGAAATATATTCACTTATATGTTATGTACATGGGTAGGTCAGCGGGAGCTGGGTATACAAAGTACCTGTGCAAAAGTTTTAGGCAAATTCTACAAAGAAAGAAGTTTTCAAAAAGAAAAGTTGTAATCGCTGTAATTCTTCTAGCTTTATTTCCAAGGAACTCGGCAAGGAAGTTGTTCCAAACATCGTGGACAACTAACCACATATCTTCTTGCAAATGGGTGGATAATGGAAGCGCGATGCAAAAGATACAGGACAAGAGTAGCTTACCAATAATATTTACTCTTTAAAAACCTGCAGACATTTTATTTTTCTCCTCCGCTATGTTCAAGAGCCATGACCTTATTATTTTTCTTTCGCCATCGCTGTATGAGGCCTCATTTTTTTGCAGGACGAGTTGTAGTTTTGAAGATCATCACTCATTTGATTTATAAAATGTCCTGCAAACGAGAAAACGTTTCAAACTTATATAAACGTATACTTGTTATTCTGCACACCGAGCTGAAGTTTTTAATCATATCAATTTGGGTTACATATAACTTTTGAATGCTTTTTTATTGCATTTTTTTTGGGGGGGGAGAGGGAGAAAAACAATGACCGAAAAACAGCAATTCTGGTGTATAAATTTTTTTAGTTTTGGTCTTTACTGCACTGTTTACATCATTTTAATATATTGAGTGTCTACAGTACATTATGTAATTATTATCATGTGTGATATATTGGCAGCTTTTCCTGTGGCGAATGTCACAACGAGGGCAATATAGAATGTGAATAGGGGCCTACCAAGGCTATCATGTGTGATGTCTGCGGATCCACTGTGAATTAATACCCTCATGTGGTGTATCTAAGCTTATCAAGTGTGATATACTGCACTGATTCACTGTATCTAAGCCGATCATGAGCGATACGGTTTCCTGACCTAATGTTTCTGAGCCTATCAGATTATATCAGCTAATCTGCTGTATCTAAGCAAATCAAAGTATGACACTGTTTGCTGAGTGTGTGTATCTAAGCCTATCAAAGTTAGTTACAGTCTTATAATTTGGTGTATCCAAGTCTATCCTGTATGATACTGCCTGCTGATCTGGTGTATTTATGCCTATTTGTTGACTTAGAGTATCTAAGCCTGTGATACTGTATGCTGAGCCACGGTATCTAGGAATATCATGTGTGATATTGGCTCCTGAGCCATTGCATCTAAGTCATGTGTCATACTCTCGACTGGTCCAAAACATTTAGTCCTAGCATGTGTGACGCTGTCTGCTGATCCAGTGTATCCAAGCTTAATAAGTGTGATACTGTAAGCTGAGTGGGTGTATCTAAGCCTATAAAGTGCGACACATTCTACTGATCCATTGTATATATGTCTATCATGTGTGATACTGTCTGCTGATCTGGTGTATCTGCATAATACTATTTGCTGACTCAGTGTATCTAAGCCTATTATATGGGATACTGCAATCTGATCCACTGTATCTAATAATGTGTGTAATTCTGTTTGAGAACATTTCTCCTATAAAGTTACTATTCCTCCTGTGGGCTCCCTGTATATGGCAGAGACTTACTGCTACAAAAGTACATTAGCATGGTGTTCTAGTGGTACATTTAGATACAGTGAGATATATGTTATATAATAAATGTTTGGCAACTTACAACTTTCAAAGTCTGGAAAATTTCCTATTTAACCCTCACTTTCAAAGTCTGGAAAATTTCCTATTGAACCCTCACTCCAACCTTAAGATCATATGCACTAGGTAGATTAGTCTTTTACACAGACCACAGCTGGGGTCATGGCCCTTTAAGAGATGCTTAATAATTTCATGAATGCTTTTTCATCGTGAGCCGAGACGTTCAGCGCTGACTACGCCCAGCGCTGGATCCTGTTTTGGGCAAGGTTGTGGCACACTCATGTAATAAGATCGGCTCAGAAGGCAAAGCGATTTAACACACCACTATTTGTTAGGGGGCAGCTGAGCCAAATATGCTTTTTGTAATGTGTTGAAAATGGAAAATCCTTGTGGCATAATCTAGGCAGATCCAATGGCTGACCCTCAGAAAATAAAGACATGGGCTGCCAGGCCGAAGTGTGAAAACTTCCATCTGTGATCACGATGTAAAAATAAACACTAATACCTAGGTTTACATTTGGACTCTGTAGAAGTTTTGTAGGAGAGAGGAAAACTTGGTAGATAATTTATGTTACGATTTCACCAATTGTTACAACACTACAGCTGTAAAATTGTGCCAAGGAATTCAGCAGCAATTCTGCCATAAAATGTAGGTACCGTCACAGCAGCAAATCGGGACCAAATACAGCGCCGGCAAAAAAAATCTTTACACTTGGGTGGCAATAAAAACCTTTACATGTAAAATCCACGCCATCATTTAACTTCTTATAAGTGCACAAAATGGGGGAGATAATAAAAACCGGTATAATAGCAAAACTGCTGTTAGACAGTATTTGATTATCACCCCAATGGGTCAAAAGAAACTTAAAATGGAAGAAATATCCTGTGCCTTGACTTTGTTAGAGAAGGGGGATTCGGTGATTGCTGAAGTTAGAGATCTTGGCATGTCGAGAGAGGTCTCCTGGGAAGGTACCGAGAGGTCTTCTGGGATGGTACCGAGAGGTCGCCCTGAGATGGTACCGAGAGGTCTCCTGGGAAGGTACCGAGAGGTCTCCTGGGATGGTACCGAGAGGGCGCCCTGAGATGGTACTGAGAGGTCTCCTGGGAAGGTACCGAGAGGTCTCCTGGGATTGTACCGAGAGGTCTCCTGGGATGGTACCGAGAGAACTCCTGGGATGGTACCGAGAGGTCTCCTGGGTTGGTACCGAGAGGTCTGGGTTGGTACCGAGAGGTCTCCTGTGATGGTACCGAGAGGTCTCCTGGGAAGGTACCGAGAGGTCTCCTGGGTTGGTACCGAGAGGTCTCCTGGGATGGTACCGAGAGGTCTCCTGGGATGGTACTGAGAGGTCTCCTGGGATGGTACGGAGAGGTCTCCTGGAATGGAACTGGGATGGTAACAGAGGAAGTCAGGCTCTGGTGCACCAAAGAAGACTTCACCAAGGACTGATTGTTATGATAAGGTAATTCAGTACCACAATGGACATAGAGGTCAGAGCACATACAGTGACCTGACAATAACCCAAAAACATAGAACGAGCTCTGAGACGTGGGAACTCTGCTGACCGCAATCCCTAATCCTCTCCAACACACACTAGAGGCAGCCGTGGATTGCGCCTAACGCTCCCTATGCAACTCGGCACAGCCTGAGAAACTAGCTAGCCTGAAGATAGAAAATAAGCCTACCTTGCCTCAGAGAAATACCCCAAAGGAAAAGGCAGCCCCCACATATAATGACTGTGAGTTAAGATGAAAAGACAAACGTAGAGATGAAATAGATTTAGCAAAGTGAGGCCCGACTTTCTGAACAGAGCGAGGATAGGAAAGGTAACTTTGCGGTCAACACAAAACCCTACAAAAACCACGCAAAGGGGGCAAAAAGACCCTCCATACCGAACTAACGGCACGAGGTACACCCTTTGCGTCCCAGAGCTTCCAGCAAGCAGGAAAAAACAAATAGACAAGCTGGACAGAAAAAACAGCAAACAAAATAGCAAAGCAAAACTTAGCTATGCAGAGCAGCAGGCCACAGGAACGATCCAGGAGGAAACAGGTCCAATACTAGAACATTGACTGGAAGCCAGGATCAAAGCACTAGGTGGAGTTAAATAGAGCAGCACCTAACGACTTCACCAAATCACCTGAGGAAGGAAACTCAGAAGCCGCAGTACCACTTTCCTCCACCAACGGAAGCTCACAGAGAGAATCAGCCGAAGTACCACTTGTGACCACAGGAGGGAGCTCTGCCACAGAATTCACAACACTGATAAGCTTTTGAACTGTTAAGTGATGTCAAATCCTTCTATAACTGCTGTTGAACTAAAAAAAACAAGTACCCTACGCTGATCTAGAAGGTCACAACTATGACGATTCTTCACCACCTGCAGAAGGACCTAGGTCTACCATGCCATGCTGCAAAAAAGCCACTGCTTCAGCAATGGCAGGGGATGCATCTACTATCTAGCTATGATCCTGTTATAGGAAACTACATTTCACACCATAGGTCAGAGTCACATAACATACCGTACAGGCCACCGACACCTCAATAATGCAGCATTACAGAGGAAACAGTGAGAAAACCTCTACTGCAGCTTGTTTGCACTGATGTTTTTTGGTGTAAGAAGCAGAGCAGTCATGACCTTTAGTGAATATGTAAGAGAGTCTGTTTGGAATATGTTTTTCCCCCTCAAAAGAAACGGATCCATTTCTAGGTGAAACTTGTTTTTCTAGTAAACAGATGGAGTTTGTAAATGGAGTGACAGAGAATTGGCCGTTGAGGAAAGCTCTCTTACACAGACTTAATATTATGTCTACAACACGTGAGGTTTAATCGCTGCGCCAGATTACAATTGCTGCGTACCCTCCTGGGACGTGGAGCTGAACACTGAGGGCAGCGTTATGTGTCATGTTCAGGTCACGTGATAACCCGACACAAAGCTCCCAGGAGATGTTGGTGCTGAGCCCATTTTGTGAAAGGGCTCAGCCTGATCTTTTTGAGGTTTCGACATCTAGTGTGATAAAAAACTGTTTTTTTTTACATGTTGCGATGTTATATCCTTACTACAAAAGCCATTTGTAATTTACCCAAATATGATATAACACTTGTCTGAACTTTGTCCATTACTGGTGAGGATTTCTGTGCATCTAAGCCTCTGATATATGACACTACCTGCTGACTCGAGCTGTAGCTAAGTCTGTGTTTAGATCAAGTTATTTCTTCTAGGTTTGGCTTATGCACCAGGATACTCTGAACGTATGCATCGTCTTTAGCAGCACATGCACACCTTTTATACAGCTATATAAGAAAGAGCCGCAGATAAGGTTTTTGTCTACCATTTACTGCAAGGCATACTTTTTTTCGTTTTCAGCAAGATTGAAGCAGAAGAGCGACATACACAACTGTATGGCTATATATAAATGTCGTAGCCTTAAACCCTTAGCTGGGTTTCAGGCAGATGCTGTAATAACACAGGTCTGCAAGGGTAAAATTGTTTGAAAAGAGTTGATTTTTACGTATTTTCGATCGATGAACTCAATAAAAATATCGAAAAAATTCCATCGCTTACAGTTATTTCATAAACACTGACTCCGTAGGCTTTTTCTTGCACCATACATTGAACCGTTTCCGAGACCTCTGGTGGATGATTTTGGTGTCAGATTAGATACTGTGGGCAGACAAGACTTTCTTAACTCAGCTTCCAAAGAGTGCGGTCGTGTCCACAGCATTTCTTTTATTTTACTTCAACAGTATAAGAAATGAAAGCTATGCTGTGATTAATTGTTATGGGCAGTTTCGTACGAGCAACGTGGAAGGATTCAACCTTAAAAATAAGAAAATAAAAATTATATACCCGGACCTCCCTTCAGCAATTTGCCCTGTGCCTCACAGTCTAGAAATACCTGTCTCTTCACCTCCGGAGAAACTTGAAGATACATCTGATTGAGAATATGAAGAGACGGATTCTGACGAAGACTTTCACGCAAGTTCCAAAGAGTCACAGCTTTTTTCACAGCTCATATTAAATAATTTAGTCAGGGATTTAGATCTTCCTAAACATTCTGCAGAACTTTTAGGAAAAGAACCTGCTAGCTCCTGGTACCTGTGTTTCATGGTATAGAAGCACAAAAAAGGAACTCCTTCAATACTTTTGTCCAGATGGTGCTCTAGTGTATTGCATTGATGTCCCTGGGCTGATGGAAAAATGTAACATTGAGCACAATGTGAACGACTGGAGACTCTTGATTGATTCATCCCAAAAACGTCTGAAAACTGCTACTGCTCAAAATGACAGCAAGTATGTTTCCGTGCCTGTAGGGCATTCTGTGCAGTTGAATGAAAGCTATGAGAATTTAGACTTTATTCTTAAGAAACTTAAATACGAGGATCAATGATGGTCAATATGTGATGATCTGAAAGTTTTCTCTTTGCTCCTTGGGCAGCAACAAGGATACACAAAGTACCCATCCAAAAAATTTAGTGTGAATGTGACAGCTGGGATAGGACTCATCATTAGATCCAAAAAATTTGGCCAACAATAACATTTTTGCAACATGGATTTAAGAACATAGATGCGGAAAGTTTAGTTGATCCCGATGAAGTTCTCCTGCCACCACTCCACATTAAGCTTGGACTGATGAAGCAATTTGTGAAAGATCTACCGAAAGAAATAGAGACTTTTAGGTACCTTTGTTCCAAGTTTCAGGGAATGTCTGAAAGCAAAAGTGAAAGAAGTCATTTATGTGGGTCTGGATATTTGGAAACTCATGAAGGACGACGTGTTCGAAACAAAAATTAAAGCTGTTGAGAAAAGGGCTTGGGATTCTTTTAAAGAAGTTGTGAAGAAATTTCTAGGTAACAACAATGATCCAAAATTTAAGTCCATCATGGAGAACATACTGAAAAGTTACAAAGTCCTGGGTTATCTGATGAATTTGACATTACATTTTTTACATTTCCATTTGGAGTAATTTTCTGAAAACCTTGGTGCTGTTATCGAAGAGCAAGGAGAAAGATTTCACCAGGATATCAATGGAATGACGATACCAAGTTACATGGAATGTGAACATGATAGGAGACTACTGCTGGATGCTTCACAGAGAAGACCATAGGCCTTCTATAAGAGAAAAGGCATCAAGGGAAAAGGCACAAAAATACAATTCCAATAAAGTTGCAGAATGAATGTTCAATAGATTTTTTATATATAATATTGTGTACATTTTTGACTACAATATTTTTCTTGTTCATCTCGCTTGTACGTAATTTAACGCACATTTTGTGCAAAATCCACATGTGATAGTTAAAAATAGATGTGTTGTTTTTTTAAATCAGGGCATAAGAAAAAATAAGGGTCAGTGATTGGATACAAAAACATTTTCATAAACCCAAATTTTGCATATCTGTGTAATCGGGCTTGTTGGAGCGCTCAGAGATACACACAGAGCTGTAGATTCTGTAATTTGTACAGCTCCATATGTTCTTCGGCATCGAGCACTGACACAGATTCTTTCTTCTGTAATATTCACTCCTCCAATTTGTGAAAACAGCATATTAAAACATGTAGTTAAGAAAAAGGCAAAGTCTGTACTGTGTTTGGGTCTTTATTAAGGCAAAGATGTATCTCAGCCTCAAATGTTCTATAGCAAGTTGACCTGAGCTGTATCTAAGTCTACAACATGAAACTGACCAAAGGCTCAGATGTGATATGAATGCAGACCAAGCATGTGTGACACTTTTGCACAGAGACACTCCCCACCATATAATGCTTCTACATTTTATTTAGATGAATATTTACTGTATTATTATATATATAGAGAGAGAGAGAGATTTTCACAACTTTTCAGGAATCTACTCGCCTATATTTGACTTCTTCAGCTCTATCGGAATGTTACCTAGCATTGAAAAGGAAAACACATTACCTCTGAAAAACGAGCAAAGCAAGAACATAATTGATGTAATCAGAGAAAGGGAATATTGGAAAAGAGTAAATTGTACATTTCCTAAAATATTGCAAAATAAGCAGAAAACCCTAATGTACAGTACAGCAATGTGTGTAACGCCAGCACGGACCAAACGTGTCCTGTGCCCCCTGTGTTCCACAGATCTTCCCTACTCACTGGGGAGGGAATCATTTAAGACTACACTTGATGTGCCCAATACATCAATGTCTCCTGGACTGGGCTTGAAATTAAACTCCTATGTAAAAATCTGAACAAAAATGAGATCGAAATTGGCAGGGGTTGAAGAGGGTCAAAGTCCTGAAAACATAAAGGTGGACTCTGCCTTTCTTTTGATTTATGATTTGTGAACTCTGCAAAAAAATGAAAGAAAATTAAAGGAACGCAACTGTGGCTTTTCTATAGATATAATGAATCATAATCTGTTGTGTTTGGCCCAATCATCGCCTTTTGGAGCATCTGGTTTCTATTCTCTACAAACAATTACTTTAACCCCCCATTAGTTATTATATTTTTTTCCCTCAAACATCACAAACCTCTGTCAGCTCTCGGAGGAGACACCGGAATAACTGATTGCGTGTGTGGTTTCTTCAGACGTGAATATACAAATCTGTTTGTGTGTCTGTAGACAGCGGGTTTTATTGTTTCAAAATATTTTTCGGGCAGATTCCACACGCTTCTTCTTGCAGACAGGGACGGCTGCAGAATGTTTTCATTCTGAAAAAAAAGGAAACAAAGCTGTTTTATGCCATTCTGTAGTTTCGCACACAATAGGAGTGATGCCAAGAGCTCAGAATCTTGAAACTGGCTTGCGGAAATGTGGAGACTGAGCGGCTCCTTGCCTAGTTTTATTGGATTGTAATTCACATATTTCACGTAGCAGCTTCTGCACGTCTATTGCTGATGGGGTGCAGAATCTGCGTCACGTTTCATCACTCACATTGGCTACTTTACTTCTAATTATTTCAGATATTTTACCTACAGGGATCACTTACTGATGAGTCAGACCTGTGTTCCCCAAAAAACGGATCACAAGCTGTAGACAATTGTAGGTGTACACGACCGTTTTACTCTCCAAAAATTCTCCAATTATGCTGAGCCGATTCTAATCGGAGTCTGACCGGTTTTTCTCGGGAGGCAGAGAGACAAAACAAAAAAGAGTTTTTCCACGTTCTCCAGTTAGGCTGTGAAAATCGTACCACACTCAGTTGTCATCTGAGTGCAGTCCGATATTTTACACAGACCTATAGACTTGCTTTAATCTGACACTTGGATCAAAATCTGAAATTTCACCGATTTAGTTTTTTTTTCTTTGACCATTTGGACATGTGCACAGCCCCACAGAATAACATGGGCACAAGAGCTATCCGTGAAAATCAAGGATTGCGCCTGTCCAATATAAACCGCCATGTGCACCTGCCCTAATACTCTGCACGAGTTGCACCAGTTACGGTGCGGAAAATAAGTATTTGGTGTATTGTCGATTTTGCAAGTTTCCCCCCTACGCAGAATGGAGAGGTCTGTAATTTTTATCGTATGTACACTTCACCTGTGAGAGACAGAATCTAACAATAAAAACCAGAAAATCACATTGTAGGTTTTTTACATAATTAATCTGCATTATATTGCTTGACATACAGGTGATGCTCACAAAATTAGAATATCATCAAAAAGTTACGGTAATTTATTTCAGTTCTTCAATTCAAAAAGGGAAACTCATATATTATACAGAGTCACTACAAATAAAGTGATCTATAGCAAGTGTTTATTTCTGTTAACCTCTTTCTGACCTCGGACGGGATAGTACATTCGAGGTCAGATCCCCCTCTTTGATGCAGGCTCCGACGGTGAGCCCGCATCAAAGCCGGGACATGTCAGCTGTTTTGAACATTTGACATGTGCCCGCAATAGCGGCGGGTGAAATCGCGATTCATCCACCGCTATTAACTAGTTAAATGCCGCTGTCAAATGTTGACAGCGGCATTTAACCGGCGCTTCCGGCAATCCGGCCGGAAATGAGCGCATCGCCGACCCCCGTCACATGATCGGGGGTTAGCGATGCATCAGAAGGGTCACCATAGAGGTCCTTGAGACCTCTATGGTTACTGATCCCGGCTAGCTGTGAGCGCCCGCCTGTGGTCGGCGCTCATAGCAAGCCTGTTATTAAGCTACATAGCAGCGATCTGATAATCGCTGCTATGTAGCAGAGGCGATCGTGCTGTGCCTGCTTCTAGCCTCCCATGGAGGCTATTGAAGCATGGCAAAAGTAAAAAGAAACAAGTTAAAAAAAATGTGAAAAAAAAAAAAAAGTTTAAATCACCCCCCTTTCGCCCCATTCAAAGTAAATCAATAAAAAAATCAAACCTACACATATTTGGTATCACCGTGTTCAGAATCGCCCGATCTATCAATAAAAAAAGAAAATAAACCTGATCGCTAAACGGCGTAGCGAGAAAAAAATTTGAAACGCCAGAATTACGTTTTTTTGGTCGCCGCGACATTGCATTAAAATGCAATAAGGGGCGATCAAAAGAACGTATCTGCACCAAAATGGTATCATTAAAAACGCCAGCTCAGCACGCAAAAAATAAGCCCTCAACCGACCCCAGATCATAAAAAATGGAGACGCTGCGGGCATCGGAAAACGGCGCATTTTTTTTTTGTTTTTAGCAAAGTTTGGATTTTTTTTCACCACTTAGATAAAAAATAACCTAGACATGTTTGGTGTCTATGAACTCATAATGACCTGGAGATTCATAATGGCAGGTCAGTTTTAGCATTTAGTGAACCCAGCAAAAAAGCCAAACAAAAAACAAGTGCGGGATTGCACTTTTTATGCAATTTCACCACAGTTGGAATTCCCGTTTTCTAGTACAAGACATGTTAAAACCAATGATGTCGTTCAAAAGTACAACTCGTCCCGCAAAAAATAAGCCCTCACATGGCCATACTGACGGAAAAATAAAAAATGTTATGGGAAGGAGGGGAGCGAAAAACGAAAAAGGGCTGCGTCTTGAAGGGGTTAATATGACCAATCCCTCAATTTGCCCTGAAGTATTCCTTTAGTATGACCCAGCCCTCTATTTGGCCTGCACTATTCCTTTAGTATGACCCAGCCCTCTATTTGGCCTGCACTATTCCTTTAGTATGACCCAGCCCTCTATTTGGCCTGCACTATTCCTTTAGTATGACCCAGCCCTCTATTTGGCCTGCACTATTCCTTTAGTATGCCCCAGCCCTCTATTTGGCCTGCACTATTCCTTTAGTATGACCCAGCCCTCTATTTGGCCTGCACTATTCCTTTAGTATGATCAATCTTTGCAAAAGAAAAGTTTACAATGCGACTAAAAGAGAAAAAACATTAGTTTAAAACACCTCAAAAATATTTTCTTTGGTATGTCCAAGGTATCACAGTCCGAGACAGATATTCACAGACACTATACTAGTAAAGCGCAAGTGTCTCTAACCTGCTGCATAAAATCCTTAATAATATACTAAACTTACTATCAATTGACATAACAGGTTTTAAGACTCAATAGACAATTATTGGTCTCGGCTTCAGAAAGAACGACAAAGATTTTGTTGCCAAAGGCAAAATTTCTTCCTGCAGAACGGCAAGAGAATTCAAAGTACTTTGCTAGGAAACATCCTTACCTAGGAAAGGTTTATTAATAGGTATTGTCACTATAGGATGTTTGTCATATCCCTGCAAATAACAAAGAACTTTAATAGCAAAGGTATTTAAGTAACACGAAGTAACGGGAACACAATATACAACTGCAGCGCGAGATCTCTAACAAGACACTGGGCCGCCGCTTCCCAACATTGTATCAACATGCACGTAGTCTGGTTTTAGCAAGCTATTTTTCTCTGAGCATCATTCAGGGACCTCGGTGTTTTAAAGATACTGCAGACACCTCGGTGAGACACTTTTGTGATGGTAATATATTCTTCGGATAGGCAGCATTGATTCCCATAAGCAAAGGGATTTGGATTTATATAGCATCTATACATCCCCATATCCCAGAGCTTTTCAAAATACTGAAAGAAGAGAAAGACTAACAAAAGCAATAAGAAAATCAAGAGAGAGTGGGAGAACCGAACAGAACCGGGTGGTTCTCGAGCGATGATACTGGATCCCATGATATATTAGTGTGAACAAATAAAAGAGTTAGAACATTTGTTTAATAAAATTGCTCCTTTCTTCCAAAAACAGCGCCACAACTTCCAAAACTTTGGGTATTCTACGGTTTCTCAGTGGCAATTCCACACGCAACCTGAATACAACGGTGGCGCCGATTTTGTAATTCTGCACATCCCCTTTGAGTGAATGTTCCCATGATCCCTTTCTGCCGAAGACGTTTCCAAATCCACAATTTCTTCCCAATCTTTGGTGCAGGTCACTTTAGGCCGATCCATTCTTTTCACAGCATAAAGATACGATTTGGAAAAATTCTCATCCACAATTTTGCTACTGTAATTAATACACAAAATGTTTTGTGTATTAATTCCGCTTTTGAAAAAATGCTGCAAATTCGGCATGTGGGAACTTGACCTAAAAGTTATTCCCATACCGACATTTGTGGCATATGTTTACTGCTTGCGGGTAAAGGGGAGGTTTCACAAGCGGCACAGGATCGAGGAACAATCAAAAAGGATTTGCTGATTCTCACAAACTAGCAAATGTACAGAAGAGGCAAAATCTTGCTTAAAAAAGCATATATATATTTAAAAAAAAAAGAAAGGAAAAGATAAAGAAAGGAAAAGATAAAGTAATTTACAGAAAATAAAGCTAAACGGAACTTTTATAGTTGCGGCAAAATGTTTGTTTTTTTGCTGTTTTTGTTTAGTAACAACATTTTTATTACCTCTTTTGACATGTGCATCTCAATAAACGTAAAACAAGATTACACTTAAAGAGCAGAGACGAAACCTCACAAGTGTGCGCAGCAATTTCATGTGCAACCTACCTTTTAATGAGCATAATAATATGCTGTGATACGCGGATGCTCTGGGGACGGGGTGTGTTCTAGTCTCAATGCAGCAATTACACGAAGTAACAATTAATGGGCATTTAACACATGTAAACATGTGCTGGATGACAGATGTTGCATGTTTGGTAACCATCTGTGTATTATTAGAGGCCACTAAACTAACCTTAAAGGGGAAAAAAAACTCACAACAGGAGCTGATCTAACATGAAAATGTATAGTAACAATTAAAGGGAAAATGTCATCAGAATATTACCTATTGTTTAAAGCTAATTTTTATCATTACTGAGCCTCAAATTGTCAGTTCTGTAGCGATCACTCTCAGCTGTTAATGTATGTGCAGAAAAGGACCATGTAGTATACGGCTGTTTTTGCTAAGCAGCTCCCCAGTCCATCTAATCAGTCGTCATGAGCAAAAAAAAAAAATCCTCTAATGATCTTGATACAAAGTGATTCCTTAACCCCTCTGTGACCTTAGACGTACTATCCCGTCGAGGTGCCCTGGGCTTATCTGACCCTGGACGGGATAGTACGTCATAGCCGATCGGCCGCGCTCACGGGGGGAGCGCGGCCGATCGCGGCCGGGTGTCAGCTGCTTATCGCAGCTGACATCCGGCACTATGTGCCAGGAGCGGTCACGGACCGCCCCCGGCACATTAACCCCTGGCACACCGCGATCAAAGATGATCGCGATGTGCCGGCGGTGCAGGGAAGCACCGCGCAGGGAGGGGGCTCCCTGCGGGCTTCCCTGAGCCCCCCGCAGCAACGCGATGTGATCGCGTTGCTGCGAGGGTCTCCTCACCTCCCTCCCTGCTCGAGCCCCGGATCCAAGATGGCCGCGGATCCGGGTCCTGCAGGGAGGGAGGTGGCTTCACAGAGCCTGCTTAGAGCAGGCACTGTGAAGGCTGCAGCGCTGCTAGTCAGATCAGTGATCTGACAGAGTGCTGTGCAAACTGTCAGATCACTGATCTGTGATGTCCCCCCCTGGGACAAAGTAAAAAAGTAAAAAAAAAATTTTCCAAATGTGTAAAAAAAATAAAAAAAAATATTCCAAAATAATGAAAAAAAAAAATATTATTCCCATAAATACATTTCTTCATCTAAATAAAAAAAAAAAACAATAAAAGTACACATATTTAGTATCGCCGCGTCCGTAACGACCCGACCTATAAAACTGTCCCACTAGTTAACCCCTTCAGTAAACACCGTAAGAAAAAAAAAAAAAAACGAGGCAAAAAACAACGCTTTATTATCATACCGCCGAACAAAAAGTGGAATAACACGCGATCAAAAGGACAGATATAAATAACCATGGTACCGCTGAAAGCGTCATATTGTCCCGCAAAAAAAGAGCCGCCATACAGCATCATCAGCAAAAAAATAAAAAAGTTATAGTCCTGAGAATAAAGCGATGCAAAAATAATTATTTTTTCTGTAAAATAGTTTTTATCGTATAAAAGCACCAAACCATAAAAAAATGATATAAATGAGGTATCGCTGTAATCGTACTGACCCGAAGAATAAAACTGATTTATCAATTTTACCAAACGCGGAACGGTATAAACGCCCCCCCCAATAGAAATTCATGAATAGCTGGCTTTTGGTCATTCTTCCTCACAAAAATCGGAATAAAAAACGATAAAAAAATGTCACGTGCCCAAAAATGTTTTCAATAAAAACGTCAACTCGTCCCGCAAAAAACAAGACCTCACATGACTCTGTGGACCAAAATATGGAAAAATTATAGCTCTCAAAATGTGGTATTGCAAAAAATATTTTTTGCAATAAAAAGGGTCTTTCAGTGTGTGACGGCTGCCAATCATAAAAATCCGCTAAAAAACTCGCTATAAAGTAAATCAAACCCCCCTTCATCACCCCCTTAGTTAGGGAAAAATAAAAAAAAATGTATTTATTTCCATTTTCCCATTAGGGCTAGGGTTAGGGCTAGGATTAGGGTTAGGGCTAGGGTTAGGGCTAGGGTTAGGGTTAGGGCTAGGGTTAGGGTTAGGGTTAGGGCTAGGGTTAGGGTTAGGGCTAGGGTTAGGGCTAGGGTTAGGGTTAGGGCTAGGGTTAGGGCTAGGGTTAGGGCTAGGGCTAGGGTTAGGGTTAGGGTTAGGGCTAGGGTTAGGGCTAGGGTTAGGGTTGGGGCTAAAGTTAGGGTTAGGGTTTAGATTACATTTACAGTTGGGAATAGGGTTGGGATTAGGGTTAGGGGTGTGTCAGGGTTAGAGGTGTGGTTAGGGTTACCGTTGGAATTAGGGTTAGGGGTGTGTTTAGATTAGGGTTTCAGTTATAATTGGGGGGTTTCCACTGTTTCGGCACATCAGGGGCTCTCCAAACACGACATGGCGTCCGATCTCAATTCCAGCCAATTCTGCGTTGAAAAAGTAAAACAGTGCTCCTTCCCTTCCGAGCTCTCCTGTGTGCCCAAACAGGGGTTTACCCCAACATATGGGGTATCAGCGTACTCAGGACAAATTGGACAACAACTTTTGTGGACCAATTTCTCCTGTTACCCTTGGGAAAATACAAAACTGGGGGCTAAAAAATAATTTTTGTGGGAAAACAAAAAGATTTTTTATTTTCACGGCTCTGCGTTATAAACTGTAGTGAAACACTTGGGGGTTCAAAGTTCTCACAACACATCTAGATAAGTTCATTGAGGGGTCTAGTTTCCAATATGGGGTCACTTGTGGGGGGTTTCTACTGTTTAGGTACATTAGGGGCTCTGCAAACGCAATGTGACGCCTGCAGACCAATCCATCTAAGTCTGCATTCCAAATGATGCTCCTTCCCTTCCGAGCCCTCCCATGCGCCCAAACGGTGGTTCCCCCCCACATATCGGGTATCAGCGTACTCAGGACAAATTGGACAACAACATTTAGGGTCCAATTTCTCCTGCTAACCTTGGAAAAATACAAAACTGGGGGCTAAAATATAATTTTTGTGGAAAAAAAAATATTTTTTATTTGCATGGCTCTGCGTTATAAACTGTAGTGAAATACTTGGGGGTTCAAAGCTCTCACAACACATCAAGATGAGTTCCTTAGGGGGTCTACTTTCCAAAATGGTGTCACTTGTGGGGGGTTTCTACTGTTTAGGTACATTAGGGGCTCTGCAAACGCAATGTGACGCCTGCAGACCATTCCATCTAAGTCTGCATTCCAAATGGCGCTCCTTCCCTTCCGAACCCTCCCATGCGCCCAAACGGTGGTTCCCCCCCACATATGGGGTATCAGCGTACTCAGGACAAATTGGACAACAACTTTTGGGGTCCAATTTCTCCTGTTACCCTAGGGAAAATACAAAACTGGGGGCTAAAAAATAATTTTTGTGGGAAAAAAATTTTGTTTTATTTTTATGGCTCTGCATTATAAACTTCTGTGAAGCCCTTGGTGGGTCAAAGTGCTCACCACACATCCAGATAAGTTCCTTAGGGGGTCTACTTTCCAAAATGGTGTCACTTGTGGGGGGTTTCAATGTTTAGGCACATCAGTGGCTCTCCAAACGCAACATGGCGTCCCATCTCAATTCCTGTCAATTTTGCATTGAAAAGTCAAACGGCGCTCCTTCCCTTCCGAGCTCTCCCATGCGCCCAAACAGTGGTTTACTGCCACATATGGGGTATCAGCGTACTCGGGACAAATTGGACAACAACTTTTGAGGTCCAATTTCTTCTCTTACCCTTGGAAAAATAAAAAATTGGGGGCAAAAATATAATTTTTGTGAAAAAATATGATTTTTTATTTTTACGGTTCTGCATTATAAACTTCTGTGAAGCACTTGGTGGGTCAAAGTGCTCACCACACATCCAGATAAGTTCCCTAGGGGGTCTACTTTCCAAAATGGTGTCACTTGTGGGGGGTTTCAATGTTTAGGCACATCAGTGGCTCTCCAAACGCAACATGGCGTCCCATCTCAATTCCTGTCAATTTTGCATTGAAAAGTCAAATAGCACTCCTTCGCTTCCGAGCTCTCCCATGCGCCCAAACAGTGGTTTACTGCCACATATGGGGTATCAGCGTACTCAGGACAAATTGGACAACAACTTTTTGGGTCCAATTTCTCCTGTTACCCTTGGTAAAATAAAACAAATTGGAGCTGAAGTAAATTTTTTGTGTAAAAAAGTTAAATGTTCATTTTTATTTAAACATTCCAAAAATTCCTATTAAACACCTGAAGGGTTAATAAACTTCTTGAATGTGGTTTTGAGCACCTTGAGGGGTGCAGTTTTTAGAATGGTGTCACACTTGGGCATTTTCTATCATATAGACCCCTCAAAATGACTTCAAATGAGACGTGGTCCCTAAAAAAAAATGGTGTTGTAAAAATGAGAAATTGCTGGTCAACTTTTAACCCTTATAACTCCCTAACAAAAAAAAAATTGGTTCCAAAATTATGCTGATGTAAAGGAGACATGTGGGAAATGTTACTTATTAAGTATTTTGTGTGACATATCTCTGTGATTTAATTGCATAAAAATTCAAAGTTTGAAAATTGCGAAATTTTCAAAATTTTCGCCAAATTTCCGTTTTTTTCACAAATAAACGCAGGTACTATCAAAGAAATTTTACCACTATCATGAAGTACAATATGTCACGAGAAAACAATGTCAGAATCACCAGGATCCGTTGAAGCGTTTCGGAGTTATAACCTCATAAAGGGACAGTGGTCAGAATTGTAAAAATTGGCCTGGTCATTAACGTGCAAACCACCCTTGGGGGTAAAGGGGTTAATATATGAAAGGTTCATGAAAAAAGTGGCAAATGTACAAAAACCTTTATCTTAGTAATATCTGCTTCTATCTCCATTTATGAGCCAATTCTCCCCAGCCCCTCTTTCTGAAATCATTTCTCTGTTAAACCACACCCTGATGAAAATACCTCCCTGCAGGACCAGGATGCAGCCCCATGGCCATATTGGATCTGGGGCCTGCAGGGAGAGGAAGGTAGGAGACCCTCGGAGCAACGCGATCACATCGCATTGCTCCGAGGGTCTCAGGGAAGCCCGCAGGGAGCCCCCTCCCTGCGCGATGCTTCCCTATACCGCCGGAACACTGCGATCATGTTTGCTCGCAGTATGCCGGGGGTTAATGTGCCAGGGGCGGTCCGTGACCGCTCCTGGCACATAGTGCCAGTTGTCAGCTGCGATAGTCAGCTGACACCCGGCCGCGCTCCCCCCGTGAGCGCAGCTGATCGCTCTGGACTTACTATCCCGTCACTGGGAATTAAGTCACAGGTCACCTTGATGGGATAATACGTCCAATGGGATTAAGGGGTTAAACAAACTTTGTTAACAGCTTCCTTGACCGTAAGGTGTTAGCATAAATGTTGTGCCCCTAATGCGATATCTTGCACCGTACTCTTACCCTCTCCTGAACCGAAAGTAAAGAAATCAGAACTAACCATCTATTAACTTAGACACATTACAAAACAGAATATTACAAAACAACCTGGATAAGATGTCTGAATGGGCAAAAACTTGGCAAATGAGATTTAATGTTGATAAATAGAAAGTAATGCATCTAGGATGGAGGAATCCTACATTAAATGGGAGTATACTCAGTACTACAGAATAAGAGAAGGTCGGGACATTCTGGTTACAAGTAAGCTGAGCAGCAGTACTCAATGTCAAGCAGCAGCCACAAAGGCAAACAAGATTTTAGGGTGTACAAAAAGAGAGACAAAATCCTGGGATCCCAATGTATTGTTACCCCCCTATAAATCACTTGTGAGGCCACATCTAGAATATGGGGCAGCACGGTGGCGCAGTGGTTAGCACTGCAGCCTTGCAGCGCTGGAGTCCTGGGTTCTAATCCCACCCAGGACAACATCTGCAAAGAGTTTGTATGTTCTCTCCATGTTTGCGTGGGTTTCCTCCGGGCACTCCGGTTTCCTCCCACATTCCAAAGACATACTGATAGGAATTCTAGATTGTGAGCCCCATCGGGGACAGTGATGATAATGTGTGCAAACTGTAAAGCGCTGCGGAATATGATAGCGCTATATAAAAATAAAGATTATTATTAATATGGATCCAGTTTTGGACTCCACATTTTAAAAAGGATATTCAGAAGTTAGAGTCAGTTCAAAAACGGGCAACTAGATTATTACAAGGGATGGAGGCCTCTCATATGATGAGAGTTTGGAAAAGATGTCTCAGAGGATATCTCATTTATATGTATAAATACATGTGTGGTCAATACATAGGACGGGCACATGACTTATTCCTTCCAAACACCATACTAAGGACCAGGGGGCACTCATTGTGGGTGGAAGAAAGGCGATTTCGGCAGCTAATTAGGAAAGGGTTTTTTACAGTTAGAGCAGTCAGAATGTGGAATGCCGACCACAAGAGGTAGTAACGGCGGACACCAGAACAGCTTTAAAAATGGGCTGGACGATTTCCTCAATACACACCATTGTGGATTAGAGATAATTTAGTGACTAAGAATATATAATTTATGGAGAAAAGTTGAACTTTATGGAGCTAGGACTTTTTTCAACTGATGTAACTATGTAAGGATTATTAATTTCAATCGAAAAGTTTTCATTTGATTGAATCTGCTAATCCAAGGGAAAATTCAGAGGAGACATGGGCTGCACAATCTCTGCAGAGGCAACATCTTAGCTTCATGTCCATTTCCACTCATGCCCTCACAGGCCTCCTGTCTAAACATTCTGACAAAGTTTATAATTATATATAATGAAGACCTTGGGGAGATGTTATTTTGCAGAGTGTGAGACCTTTTTTTAATTTCTCTTCAGCACCCATGTAATTAGATTATTAATCAAAAGAAATCCTTAAAATAAACTCTTGTCACAAAATCTAATCAATACTGCAAAAGGACCGAATGTTCAAAAACAAGGGTTCTTGCATGTTGTAGAGCGGCTTCCTGCTATTGCTGCCATGTTGTCTTAAGTGCCTCTATTAGCTGGAAGGAGCTTTAATGTAGCTTAAAAAACAAATGGTATGATAAGAAGGTCTTTATTCTCGGCGTGAAACACTAAAACGAATAGAATTTAAGGGGTGAAAGTGTGTCCAGTGATTCATCCTTCCAGGAGAGATGAAGAATCTCAAATTAATGTCAATCTTGAATTTTTTTTTTACCTAATTAAAAAAAAAACACAGGAAAATATAAATCTATTTATAACTATTTAATAGCACAGTACAGGTTACAAGCAACTGAAGTGAGATACGCCATTACTCACATTGCTAAGAAGTAGCTGTGAACAAATTAACAATTGTGGAGGTCAGGTGATATATGTTAATACATACCTGTTTCTGCACTTACTGTACATACATACATGCGCGCTGTATCAGTTATCGATTAAACAAAATTTAGAAAATATCTGATATTGTCACATGAATAAAAACACTGCCCCTTATGGACTACATTACAATTATTACAAAACTGTCTCAGATTTGCAAATATAAAACTACTATAATACTGCCCCTACGAATAAGAACATAACTACTATAATACTGCCCCTATGTACAAGAATATAACTACTTTAATACCGCCCCTATGTACAAGAATATAACTACTATAATACTGCTCCTATATACAAGAATATAACTACTATAATACTGCTGCTATGTACAAGAATATAACTACTATAATACTGCCCCTACGAATAAGAACATAACTACTATAATACTGCTCCCTTGTACAAGAATATAACTACTATAATACTGCCCCTATGTACAAGAATATAACTACTATAATACTGCTGCTATGTACAACAATATAACTACTATAATACTGCCCCTACGAATAAGAACATAACTACTATAATACTGCCCCCTTGTACAAGAATATAACTACTATAATACTGCCCCTATGTACAAGAATATAACTACTATAATACTGCTCCTATGTACAAGAATATAACTACTATAATACTGCCCCTATGTACAAGAATATAACTACTATAATACTGAACCTATGTACAAGAATATAACTACTATAATACTGCTACTATGTACAAGAATATAACTACTATAATACTGCCCCTATGTACAAGAATATAACTACTATAATACTGCTCCTATGTACAAGAATATAACTACTATAATACTGCCCCTATGTACAAGAATATAAAAACTATAATACTGCCCCTATGTACAAGAATATAGCTACTATAATACTGCCCCTATGTACAAGAATATAACTACTATAATACTGCCCCTATGTACAAGAATATAACTACTATAATACTGCCCCTATGTACAAGAATATAACTACTATAATACTGCTCATATGTACAAGAATATAACTACTATAATACTGCCCCTATGTACAAGAATATAACTACTATAATACTGCTCCTATGTACAGGAATATAACTACTATAATACTGCCCCTATGTACAAGAATATAACTACTATAATACTGCTCCTATGTACAAGAATATAACTACTATAATACTGCTCCTATGTACAAGAATATAACTACTATAATACTGCTCCTATGTACAAGAATATAGCTACTATAATACTGCCCCCTATGTACAAGACTATAACTACTATAATACTGCCCCTATGTACAAGAATATAACTACTATAATACTGCCCCTATGTACAAGAATATAACTACTATAATACTGCTCCTGTGCACAAGAATATAACTACTATAATACTGCCGCTATGTACAAGAATATAACTACTATAATACTGCCCCTATGTACAAGAATATAACTACTATAATACTGCCCCTATGTACAAGAATATAACTACTATAATACTGCCCCTATGTACAAGAATATAACTACTATAATACTGCTCCTGTGCACAAGAATATAACTACTATAATACTGCCGCTATGTACAAGAATATAACTACTATAATACTGCCCCTATGTACAAGAATATAACTACTATAATACTGCCCCTATGTACAAGAATATAACTACTATAATACTGCTCCTGTGTACAAGAATAAAACTACTATAATACTGCTCCTATGTACTGTAATATAACTACTATAATCCTGCTCCTATGTGCAAGAATATAACCACTATAATACTGTCCCTATGTACAAGAATATAACTACTATAATGCTACCCACTATGTTCAAGAATACCCTGATGCGAGCTGCTATCAACAGAAAGGTGGTCTGAATTCTAATTCAAATTAATAGGAATAATGATCACTTCTGAAATTACACTTTCATGCATCTGGGTCATAACCTCGAGATGGTTGTAGACTCCATTGGTGGGACCCATACTCACTATGAGATGTCAACATCCCTTAAATGTTTTCCTTTTCAGTTTTCGGTCTTTCTTACTGCATTTTAAAATTACCACACCTTTAGGAAATTAGGAATTGCAGTTGGGCATATTTTATATAAACCACTGCAGGAATATTATGGACTTTGCCCTTTCAGCGAAGAATTAGCCATTGTTTAAAGTTATCACATCTTTGGCATGCTGGACATTACACTGCAAAACGTGTTTGTAATTTACTCAGATAAATGAGGGGGGTAACTAAGTCAGGGGGCAAAAAAAAATGGTGTCCAATTTTGTTCCAATTTACGAGACACACAAAATAACAGATTTATATAACTGTGTTTTAGATTATATATAAAAAATTACAATAAAACAAAGTCACAGCTGAGTGCACAAGCGTGTTCAATGGGTAACAAGGAGCTGGGTCTTTGGCTGCAGTTCATTTCCCACTACGTTAATATGCAACATATGTGAACCTTATAGTGAATTGTTTCCGTGCTTTGGAATGTGCACAAAGGGAATCGGGAGCATACAGCCCATAGCTATGTTGCATATTGTAACTACGGCTTTACAAGAGATCCCTCTCTGCTTCAATCTCTCCAGACGTCCTCTCAATAATTCGGGAATGAAAACTTACGATACCCAAGTGAACCGCAGCTCGCTCAGACTATAAAGCTCTCCCCATGCTTAGTTTTTGATGTGAAGTCATATGAACCTGTTTTTCGTTTTTCTTGGAAAAGAATTTTGGGGGGAAAACCAGACACAATACATTAAATAATGTAAATGCAGTACTGGATTGTTGGTCATTATATGATTTATACTAACAGGTTATCCTCCACTTTTAACAATCTTTTAATCAATTAATTAATGGTGCTATATAAATAATAATAATAATGATAATTCATGAGTTCAAGATAAGCTGATCACACAGCATGTCCATCAATGATCATCTGTAATTCGCAGGAGAATACAACAGCAAGTGTTAAGTTCTGCAGCAGCGCCTCCATAGTCAAAGTGAAGTATTACATGGTCCCTACTGACATTTAATCATGAAGGTCCTCCAGGAATAGATTACCTTTGAAACTTCTCTTTGTTCTGGGTATTTCATGGAAGTCCAAAACAAGACCAATCCCGCCGATTTTAACTTAGAATATTTTATAATAGGAAACCGTGAAATGTTTACTCCATTTAGGGAACATCGTTTTATGCGTGCCTTTATGGGGGTTTTTTCCCTGTACTTCATTCAGTAAGCAATAACTTTTTAGTCAATGGAGCCATTTGAGAGCTTGTATTTTCCAGAACAAGTTTCATTTATGACAGTATTTTGGGATAGATAGATTTCACACACACACACACACACACACACACACACACAAAGAGTCATTTGTGACACCATATTTATTGTGTTTTATACACTTTATGTCCGTTGTCTGATAAAGAGTGTGGCTTGGTTGAAAGTTTGGGCTTCTTGAAAAAGAAAATGTCCTGAAGTGGGCAACTACGCAAAATATGCGCCAAAATCTTGGCACGAATTTCTGGTACAATGTAACACAACTACCAGTTTGTGTAAACTATCTGTCACATTCTAACACTGTCTAGTCTAACTATGCACTGTGTTTAAGAGAGTGTTCATAAGCTTGCTTTTAATTAACATGTTTCGAAACTTATTTCGTAAGTTTAGAAAGTTTTGGCAAATGGTTTTGGAACCTGGAGGTCATTTTTATACTCTTGGTTGCAATAACAACTAGTGATGAGCGAACATGTTCAGATAAGGTGAATGCTTGGGTGCTAGCCAGTGTATCTTGAGCATGCTTGAATAAATGTTCGAATCCTCATGGCTGCAGGTCTTGTGGTTGATAGACAGCCGATACACATGCAGGGGATTGCCTGATTTTTAGGCAATTCCCACATGTGTAGCAGCTAACAACCGTGAGACATGCTGCTGCGGGGACTCAGAAATATTCAATCATGTCCAAGATATTCAGATAGCACCCGAGCATGCTCGGATAACACCATATCCAAGTACGCTCGCTCACCACTAATGACAACATGTCCTGCAATCGCGTGTCAGGAAGGTAGGTTCTGCAGAATGACCATGATAGAAGGAACGCCTTAGCTTTATCTGTTAGATGCTGCAGTTTAATTGACTGTGGCATATAGAGGGTTAAGCTGTAGAGATTGTCACTTGTGGCATTCACAAGCAATTATCTCAAGGATACAGTGGCAGATCCCACAGTATCAGGATGGTGTGTATATGCCACAGAGAACAAACATATCTTATTTCATGAGAAAGATATCCATAATAGAGTGCTACGTGGTTATAGTCTCCTTCACTATAGTGTTCATGGAGCCATTACAGGAATTGTATCTAGTAACAGGCAGAAAAACACATCCAGCTACTAGAATACCACATAGTCAAAATAGATCATAAATAAAGGTAATCCATAGTGAATACTGATAGGACCATGAAGGAAGTTTTTCTTCCGAAACGAGCGTCGGGGAGGGCGGGAGATTGCATGTGCCCTGATCACACGCCACTTGGTATGTTACTAGAAGCAGGATATTCACATCTGCACTGACGCTATTATTAATCCTCATGCTTTCATTGTTGCGATATTTGGGCACATTATGAAGTCTCCTACCGTTTGTGCTGTTGTTTGGTTCACCGCTTTTTTAGCCTTGTCTCTGTTTATTACCTTTTGTACTTTTTACCACTGAATTCCCCCCCTGAAGGAAGTTTTTCTTCCGAAAGGCGCGTCGGGGAGGGCGGAAGATTGCATGTGCCCTGATCACACGCCACTTGGTATGTTACTAGAAGCAGGATATTCACATCTCCTAACGTTTGTGCTGTGGTTTGGTTCACCACTTTTTTAGCCTTGTCTCTGTTTATTACCTTTTGTACTTTTTAATAAACTTTGTTGCATTATATATTTGTTATGTTGTTCGGACAATTTTTCCAAGGAATTGTATCTAGTAGATTCCCGTACATACAGAAAACTAAAACTATGCATTTGAAGAACTTAACTTTGCAGTAAACAAGTAGATAAAGCTACTGTGCATATATAATCCTAATGCTGGTAAATGAATCTTTAATGCAGGCCAGACTCATTTGTAGTTCCATGACGGTTACAATGGAAGAACATAAAACTCTGACCTTTAGGGTATGTCTGTGTTTCTATCGTGCGCACCATGCTCGACACAGAAAAAACTAAATTGTCTTCCACATTTATTACACTTTAATGTTATTATTTACAACCTTAAGGGATAGTCAGCATATGACTAATTTTGGAGCAAGGAACAGTGAGCATTTAATCGCAAAACATCCCTATTAAAATAATTGTAGCTGCAAAAAGAATTCCCCAAATTATAATGGGTTTACAAAATTGATTATTTAATATGTGATAAGATAATTTCAGCAAATGCGATTTCTAACATTTTAGGAGTTAAAAGTCTAGCCTTGATTATAAAAACTGAAACATTATTATGTAGATAAAATATAAAAATATTCTAAAATAAGAATATGGATGATCTAAGGCAATTATTAGCTGGCACAGAAAAAAACTGCAAATGAACTCTGGCGTCAAGTATACATAACAAAAAGTCTTATGTCTAACTTAACGTCCATATTGACCAAAAGATTTGTGAAAAAAAGTGTTTAAATATTTTCAATTTTTTTTCTCAAAGGAGAATGTTATAAGCATAAAAAAGACCAAAGAGTAGCCAAAACTTGTATTTTCAATATCTTTAATATTGCCATTTTCTATTTTTCATGGCAGTGATCTTTTATAAATACTTCAAATCAAATGACAACAGATAAAAGAATAAAATAAAATAGTAGCTTCATGAAGTTGGGTATTTTTATCAGATGGTCTGGATACGTTCTTCTGAATGGTACTACAAGGGGAGATGGACCTTCTGAAGTTACACAGAACAGAATTTTTACACTAGATGAAAGTGCTATGCCGCTGTATCAGCAATGTCATGTCAACAGAGCATCTGACTATGATACACAATTACTGGCTGCACATGAGACCTTAGATAACACGTCACATCATCACTGGAGCCCAGGAAACAGTGACCGGACCACAGAAGCATCGGTATAGGGCTCTACGAGGGGAGTATTTCTAGTTTTATTATTATGGAAAACTGTAGCCTGTTTGTGATTAAAAAAAACCCTGAAACCTGTTGGAATGTCTAAAAATAACTTTGTTTTAATCAGATTTCCATGCTAAATTCTTCTTTTGATAATGCATTTCTTTTTCCATATTACTACCCATATAAATATGGCACTGATGAGGAGGCCTAATATTAAACTCATAACTCAACAACATTTCCCGGATCCGTTCATTCCTTAACCAAGAAACTGCAAAAATGCTTGTGCATGCCCTCATCATCTCCCACCTTGACTATTGCAACCTCCTGCTCTCTGGCCTCCCCTCTAGCACTCTGGCACCACTCCAATCCATCCTACACTATGCTGCCTGACTAATCCATCCGTCTCCTCGTTATTCCCAAGCCTCTCCTCTGGCCTTCACTGGCTTCCTATTGTCCAGAGGCTCCAGTTGAAAACCTTAACTATGACAAAGCCATCCACAACCTGTCTCCTCCATACATCTGTGACATGGTCTCCCGGTACATACCCACACGCAACCTTCGTTCCTCTCAAGATCTCCTTTTCTACTCCACTCTTATCTCTTCTTCCCACAATCGCATACAAGACTTCTCCCGTGCTTCCCCCATACCTTGGAACTCTCTACCCCAACACATCAAACTCTCGCCTACCATAGAAACCTTCAAAAAGAACCTAAAGACCCACCTCTTCTGACAAGCCTACAACCTGCAGTGATCCCCAGTATACTGAACTGCCACATGACCAGCTCTACCCTCTCCTACTGTATCATCACCCATCCCCTGTAGACTGTGAGCCCTCGCAAGCAGGGTCCTCTCTCCTTCCGTACTTACTTGTGTGTTCATTGTATTGCTCATATTGATTGTACTTCTCTATATATGCCCCTTTTTCACATGGAAAGCGCCGTGGAATAAATGGCACTATAAAAAATGAATAATAATAATAATTCCTGTTCTGTGGATATGACTTTTCAGCAGTCTTATTTTCATTACAAATAGGATTACATTGAAAGGTAACGCCTTAATTTATAGTAGATAACAAAGGATCCACCATTCACAATAGGTGATGTCACAGCTCACCTCCATCTTTACAATGAATGATAACACCTCCTTATACAGTAGCCAAAACTGGATACACCATTTACAATAGGTAATATCACAGCTCACCTCCTCCTTCTCCTGTACAATGACTGATAACACCTCTATAAACAGTAAATAACCCAGGATCCACCATTCACAATATGTGATGTCACAGCTCACCTCCTCCTCCAGCTCACCTCCTCCTCCTGTACAATAACTGATAACACCTCTATAAACAGTAGATAACACATGATCCAGCATTCACAATAGGTGATGTCACAGCTCACCTCCTCCTCCTGTACAATGATTGATAACACCTCTATATACAGTAGACTACAGAGGATCCACCATTCACAATAGGTGATATCACAGCTCACCTCCTCCTCCTGTACAATGACTGATATCACCTTTATATTTAGTAGATACATGATCCACCATTCACAATAGGTGATAATAATAATAATTTTTATTTATATAGCGCCAACATATTCTGCAGCACTTTGTAATTAAGCGGGGACATGTACAGACAATAAATTCAGTACAAGTTAAGACAATTTAAACAGTGACATTAGGAGTGAGGTCCCTGCTCGCAAGCTTACAATCTACAAGGAAATGAGGGGGACACAATAGGTGAAAAGTGATTGTTATTACAGGTCTGGCAATTATAGTAAATAGGGATTTTCATATAAAGCTGCATGATCCGGTCATCAGCCCGTGTGTTTAAATGCAATAGTCAAGTATCAAGTGCAGTTATCGTGTGCATCGAGGGTGTGGAGACAGATGAATAGTAGGGTGCAGATTCACATGCAGATAATATTTGGAAGGAGGGAACAGGACAAAGTTAGTTTACAGAGTAGTTGATGTGGTAGGCTTGTTTGAAGAGATGGGTTTTTAAAGCGCGCTTGAATAGGTCGGGGCTAGATATCTGTCTGATCGTCTGGGGAAGTGCATTCCAGAAAGCTGGCGCAGCACGAGAGAAGTCTTGGAGACGGAGGTGCGAGGTTCGGATTACGGGGGATGTTAGTCTTAGGTCATTTGTAGAACGGAGGGCACGTGTAGGGCGATAGACAGAGATGAGAGAGGAGATATAAGGCGGTGCAGAACTGTGGAGAGCTTTGTGGGTGAGAGAGATGAGTTTATACTGGACCCTGTAGCGAATGGGTAGCCAGTGTAATGACTGGCACAAGATGGAGGCATCAGTGAAGCGGCTGGACAGAAATATGACCCTGGCTGCCGCATTTAAGATGGATTGGAGAGGAGAAAGTTTGGAAAGAGGGAGACCGATCAGAAGAGAGTTGTAGTAGTCCAGACGAGAATGAATAAGAGCGACAGTAAGAGTCTTAGCAGTTTCAAAGGTGAGAAAAGGTCGGATTCTGGAGATGTTTTTAAGATGCAGGTGACAGGAGCGAGTGAGTGATCGGATATAGGGAGTAAAGGAAAGTTCAGTTCGAATATGACCCCAAGACAGCGGGCATGCTGCTTGGGAGTTATGGTTGAACCCTCCAGGGTAATTTCGATGTTGGGTAGAGCGAGGTTAGTAGAAGGGAGAAACACAAGTAGTTCAGCTTTGGAGAGATTTAGTTTCAGATAGAGGGAGCACATGATGTTAGAGACAGCCGACAGACAATCCTTGGTATTTTGAATTAGAGTGGGGGTGATGTCAGGGGAAGAAGTGTATAATTGGGTGTCGTCAGCATAGAGATGGTACTGGAACCCAAATCTGCTGATTGTTTGTCCAATAGGGGCAGTGTATAGAGAGAAAAGGAGGGGGCCCAGGACTGAGCCCTGCGGAACCCCAATAGTAAGGGGACGAGGAGAGGAAGAGGAGCCGGCAAAAGATACAGTGAAGGAGCGGTCAGAGAGGTAGGAGGAGAACCAGGAGAGGGCTGTGTCCTTGAGGTCTATGGAGCGGAGCATAGTGAGAAGGAGCTGGTGATCCACAGTATCAAATGCGGCAGATAGATCCAGGAGAATCAGCAGAGAGCAATGACCTTTGGATTTAGCTGTTATTAGATCATTAGGGACTTTAGTGAGGGCAGTTTCAGTGGAGTGTAAAGAGCAGAAACCTGATTGTAAGGGGTCGAGAAGAGAGTTATCCGAGAGATAGCGGATTAGATGGGAGTGGACCAAGCATTCCAGGAGTTTAGAGATGAAGGAAAGGTTAGAGATAGGTCTGTAGTTAGCCGTGCAGCTCTGGTCCAGGGATGGCCTTTTTAAGTAAAGGGGTAATGATGGCATGTTTAAATGAGGAGAAAAAGATAATTGGAGAGGTTAAATATTTTAGTCAGGTGAGTGGTGACCACTGGTGAGAGAGACTGCAGGAGGAGTGAAGGAATGGGGTCACTATTGCAGGTTGTAGGCCGAGCAGAAGTGAGGAGCTTGGAAACTTCTTCTGAAACAGGCTCAAAGATGTCTAATGAGCTTGAGGTGCGGTAAGGAAGGGGATCCAGGCACTGAGGAGATTGGGCTGAAATATACTGATGGATGTGGTTGATTTTTCCTAGGAAGTAAATGGCCAGATCCTCACCACTGAGATTGGAGATGGGGGCCTGTACTTTAGGTTTCAGGAGGGAGTTTAAGGTTTTAAAAAGTCATTTTGGGTTGTTGGATAGTGAAGTGATGAGGGTGGTGAAGTAGGATTGTTTGGCCAGAGAAAGGGCAGAGTTAGAGGTTTTGAGCACAAACTTATAGTGGATGAAGTCTTCTGCTAAGAGAGATTTTCTCCACTGCCGCTCTGCACACCTTGAGCAACGCTAAGGCTATGTGCACACGTTCAGGATTTCTTGCAGAAAATTCCTGAGAATTCCGGACATTTTCTTCAAGAAATCCGCAAGAAAACCGCATGCGTTTTTGCCGCGGTTTTGACGCGTTTTTGCCGTGGTTTTTTCCGGACACTTCCCAATGCATTTTGGAGTGGGAAATCCGCAAAAAAAAAAACGGAAAATGAATGAACATGCTGCATTTTTTGCCGCGATGCGTTTTTTTCGTGGAAAAAAATGCAGCATGTGCACAAAACATGCGGAATTCATTCTAAATGATGGGATGCTTATCGTATGCGTTTTTTTTGCGGTTTTATAGCGTTTTTATCAGGGAAAACCGCGAAAAAAAGCAACGTGTGAACACAGCCTAAAGAAAGCGTATTTGCATAGTGTGTTAGGGCTGCCGTTGTCTGCGTTGGGTCTTTCTGCGTGTAGAAGGTGCTGCTTCAACCAGGGCATTCTTCAGTGTAATATTGAAATGTGACAATGCTAAGTCTGGACAGGAGTGGGAGGAGATGGGGGCTAAAGATGTGTGGAGGTTGTCCATAAGCTGCTGGGTATTAATGGTACGTGTATTCCAATAAGGTGGGGGAGTCCCGGGTGAGGAGACAATTCTTGACAGAGAAGGAAAGAAGGTTGTGGTCCGAGAGCGGGAGAGTGGAGTTCGTAAAGTCGTGCAGCGATCCGGGATGGGAGAAAATCAGGTCCAGAGTATTCCCGTCCTCATGCGTAGGAGAATTAGTAAACTGTGAGAGGTTGAATGAAGAAGTTAGAGAGAGAAGATGAGACGTGATGTCACAGCTCACCTTCTCCTCCTGTACAATGACTGATATCACCTTTATATTTAGTAGATAACACATGATCCACCATTCACAATAGCTGTCACAGCTCATCTCCTCCTCACTTCACAGTGACATTTCCCCAGATTAGAGCATGCCAAATTTATACGTTGATAAAAAAGGTCTTAGTCTATTGCTGCCAATCCCATTGAGAAGAAAATGAAGTAGGAGTCTAATATTAGGAATATCAATTAGTGTGAAATTAGTATGTACATTGCAAGAATTTTTTTAAATAGAGTGAATTTATACACCTGATTTAAAGACTAGGTCATTTTCTGATGATTCCTTTTAACCCTCTGGTTATAAGGTGGGATCACCAACCTTTCGTGCCACCCCACTGGAGACATGTCATTTTCAATTGGTAACATCACTTACTAAAGTGAAATCTTGGACTTCACAAACAAGTTAAAATGCTTCAGCGTTAAGGTATACTAAGACTGCAGGCACTATATCATTACATCTTTAAAAAGTTTTCGTGAGTGGTGTACAAGGAAAATAGACAATGCACGTCACAATGATGCATGTTTTTGTGGCTAAATAGCAAAGCCTTAGGTCACAATCCGGCAATCTCGCAGTCATTCAATTTGAGAGCACATCAACGTCTCACTAAATGGAAGCCGCCTTTTGCCGCGCACCTTATCATAATGTCACAAAAACTATAACATTACAAATCAGTTCTCGGGCAAAATACATGACAGCAAAATACTGGTACACAAAAGCTGCATTTAATATCCGTCACTGCTGCCTGCTCAAACTTACCTCTGTACGAGAAAGTGCCGGCTGTACTGCTCAGCTTGTGGTATTCCAAGATTCGTTTCAGAGTGGAATGAAATATAAATGACAGTTCATACAACACATGAACATAAGAAATGGTATGAAATATTTAAAATAAAAGACATCTTTGAACAGAGGAAACCAACAGAGCCTTTCTCCAACCCAGCCCCTGGGACTTTAACAGTCTGCAATTCATTGAAAATTTCAGTTCCATTGTTATTTTTAGTGAAATATTTTGCATCGCTCAAGATCAGATACCCGTGTACTGTCCTTTCTCCTGACAGATAGATTTTGTTTTTCCATCAAAGAGATTTCTCATCACTTTGAGAAAACAAAGGAACAATAACTCAGCAGTAGGTGCTGAACCCTGAAATATTTCATAGGTTACCCGGTTATAAACTCTACAAATACACATTTCTTACATTAGAGCAATCTGTAACAACCGAGAAAGGTCAGACGCACAATAATCTGTGCTCAGTCTCAGCTGTAAGGCTAAATTCACACTTGTAAATATCCATTATGAGTATGAATCGCGAATGATCCCAAAGCTTTCCATTCACCTGGAGAAGAGGGTCGTTTTGGTCACCATTAGGCTGGCATATTGTTATTTTCAGCTGCAAGTAAAAATCTTCAGGTCTATACTATACAGATGCATCAACCGGAAAATGCGTACAGAACATTATATGTTAACGTGACGACGTATGGACAATACAAGACTACGACCAAATTACCCTTGGCGACATACGCTGAAAATGCAATGGAAAACTTGTGATGGGAAAAGCTGTTCCTAAGCTTGACTTTCCTGTCGATACTTCATTATGCATGGCCTTTAACCCCTTAATGACCAAGCCAATTTTGACCTGAATGACCAGGCCACATTTTTTAAAATCTGACTACTGTCACTTTATGAGGTCATAACTCTGGAACGCTGATTCTGAGAATGTTTTTTTGTGACATATTGTACTTCATGATAGTGTTAACATGTCTTCGATATGACTCTATGTGTTTATTTGTAAAAATATCGTCTTTTTGGCGAAAATTTGGGCGCACTACAGGGCTTGGAAAGAAATGAGCACCGTTTGACTTTTTTAATGCAAAACAGTCTAGAATCGAGAGCGGATGCCATGTCGCGTTTGGAGAGCCCCTGATGTGCCTAAACAGTAGGAACCCCCCACAAGTGATCCCATTTGGAAACTACACCCCTCATGGAACTTATTAGATGTATCATGAACCCTCAGGTGCTTCACAGAAGTTTATAATGTACATCTGTGAAAATTTAAAAACAAAAATCACATTTTACCCACAAAAATATACCTTTAGCCCCAATTTTTTTTATTTTCACAAGAGTAACAGAAGAAAATGGACCCCAAAATTTGTTGTATATTTTCTACTGAGACTGCCGCTACCCCATATGTGGGGGAATACTACTACTTGGAGGCACGGCAGGGCTTGGAAGGGAAGGCGTGACATTTTGGAACGCAGACTATGATGGAATGGTCTGCAGGCATCATGTCACGTTTGGAGAGCACCTGATGTGCCTAGACAGTGAAAAAAAAACAGTGACCCCATTTTCGAAACTACACCCTCCCTTCAAGGATTTTATCCAGTGCTATAGTGAACATTTTTAACCCACAGGTGCTAACACAGAATTTGATAACTTTAGATAGTCATATTGAAAACTATCATTTATTTTCACAAAAATGTTGTTTTAGCCCCAAATTTGTAATTTTCACAATGAATAATAGGAGAAAACGGACGTCATAACTTGTTGTGCAATTTGTCCTGAACAAGAGCTATTTGACTGGGATAGATTGTGAGTGCCATGTCGCATTTGAAGAGACCCGGACATGTGAAAACAACATAAACTCCACATAAGTGACCCCATTTTGGAAACTAGACCCCTCAGAGAATTAATCTAGAGGTTGATTAAGTATCTTGAACCTATATGTGCCTCACAGAATTTTTTAAAATTGAGATGTGGAAATATGACATTTTAGAGGTAAAAATGTACCGTAATTGTTGTATATTCTGCAAGCTTATCAGGTACACAACGGTTAATGGTTGAAACTAGACCCCACAATTTATTTCTCAACTTCTCCCAAACGCGGAGTTGCCCCATATGTTGTCAGAAATTACTGTTCGGCCACACGTCAGGGCCGAGACGGAAGGAGCGCTATTTGGCTTATGGAGCACAGATTTTACTAGAATAGTTTACGCGCGACATTTGAGGAGCCTCGAAGGTGCCAGAACAGCAGAAAAACCCCAACAGTATCCCCATTGTAGAAACTGCACCTCTAAATGAATTAATCTATGGCTGCAATGACTATTATGTGACATCCACGCCATGCTTTTTTTCTTCAGAATTGAAAATCTGCCAGTCTAGTACCCATACATTGTGTCCCCATACAGTGTAGAGCTCCCATATACTGTAGCGCCCCCATATATTGTGCCCAGCTTGTGCTTCTGGTGATACACATCCGTAAATTAGGTGCCTTCTCTCCATTACAATAATGCCAAACATGTGGCAGCTCACTGTGGTTTAGGCACAGTGGGGCTCAGGAGGGGGGGCATTTGGATTTGGGAGAGCAAAATTCACTGGATTTTATTTGAGCGGGCAGGAGCTATGTTGCTTTTCCAGAGTCTTTGTTCGATCAGTAAGGGGGGAACCCCCTATAGTTCCAGTGACAGATGACGGACCTGAGTGGGGGCTGGTTTTGTGTGGGATAAATTAGGGTTTTTAAAGGAAACATTTTGGGGTACATTATATTTTTCGACTGCTTCCAGAATAACGATGGGATCCCATTCTGGTGTTCTACGCTGATAACTTACGTTGGGGTTTACATGTAACTCCCACGAAAATTTGATTTAGACAAAACCCCCAATGGAACCACCCCCATGAAGCAGATGGAGACACTTTGTACTCAGTTTGCATCTGCTCCAGTGGTATCCATCTTTTTAGGCATGCAGAGATCTGTGGTCACAAACACTTGCATTCTAAATGACACCTAAAATGATGGGACACCACCAGAACACAGACCAGTCCAAAGTGACTCCACCTGCCTAATAAGTGAATTGTTCCCTCCAGGGTTTTTTCTGATTCACGGTTCTGGGGAATTTACACGGAAACCCCGACATAAGAGCTCAATGGAGAGCGCAAGATAAATGTGAGCCGAGCCTTAAGGTACCGTCACACTTAGCGACGCTGCAGCGATACCGACAACGATCCGGATCGCTGCAGCGTCGCTGTTTGGTCGCTGGAGAGCTGTCACACAGACCGCTCTCCAGCGACCAACGATGCCGGTAACCAGGGTAAACATCGGGTAACTAAGCGCAGGGCCGCGCTTAGTAACCCGATGTTTACCCTGGTTACCATCCTAAAAGTAAAAAAAAACAACCACTACATACTTACCTACCGCTGTCTGTCCTCCAGCGCTGTGCTCTGCACTCCTCCTGTACTGGCTGTGAGCACAGCGGCCGGAAAGCAGAGCGGTGACGTCACCGCTCTGCTTTCCGGCTGACCGACGCTCACAGTCAGTACAGGAGGAGTGCAGAGCACAGCGCTGGAGGACAGACAGCGGTAGATAAGTATGTAGTGGTTGTTTTTTTTTACTTTTAGGATGGTAACCAGGGTAAACATCGGGTTACTAAGCGCGGCCCTGCGCTTAGTTACCCGATGTTTACCCTGGTTACCAGTGAAGACATCGCTGAATCGGTGTCACACACGCCGTTTCAGCGATGTCTACGGGGAGTCCAGCGACCAAATAAAGTTCAGTACTTTCTTCCCCGACCAGCGACAGCACAGCAGGGGCCTGATCGCTGCTGCCTGTCACACTGGACGATATCGCTAGCCAGGACGCTGCAACGTCACGGATCGCTAGTGATATCGTCTAGTGTGACGGTACCTTTAGTCCGATTTTTGGGAGGTAGAATAAACAAATAGACAGCAGTACAAGAATAATTCTTATTTTTATTTTTGCGCAGTTCACTGTGCGGTATATGTGATAAGGCAGATTTATTCTGCGGGTTGGTGCAATTGCAGCTATACCAGATTTATATAGTTTTTTTAGGCTTTGCCAATATCACACAGTAAAAATGCTTCTTTATGAAAAGTATTTTTTGTTGCCATATTCTGAGAGCTGTAACTTTTTTTTTAAGAACAGAGCTGTATTAGGGCTTTTGTTTTGCGGGACGAGTTGCAGATTGTTTTTGCACCATTTTGGGGCACATAACATTTTTTGATCGCTTTTTATTTACATTTTTCAGACACATAATGACCAAAACCCATCAATTTAGTTATTGTTTATTTTTTGCGCCGTTGACTGTGCAGTAAAAGTGATAAGACCGATTTTCTTTGTCGGGTCGGTACGAATAAAGGGATACCAGATTTATATTGTTTTTTGCAAGCTTTGCTATGTTTATAGACTAAAAATAATATTTTAGCAAAATGAATTTGTTTTTGCATCGTCATACTCTGAGAGCTGTAACTTTTTTTAAATTTTTTTGCCGAACGAGTCATATTGGGACTTGTTTTTTTGCGGGATTGTTTGGCATTTTTATTTTTACAATATGTTCGCCACACGGAATAAATAACATGCCAGTTTTATAGAGCGGGTAATTACAGATGCAGAGATACCAATTATATCTCATTTTTTTGTTTTACCACAAAACAGATTTTAGTTAATTGTGCTCACTTTTTGTGTTTTTGTTAATTTTTACATGTTTTATTTTACTTTTTTTTCCACTTTTGTACTTAGTACCACTGTGCCTGTGTGGCTTATAGCTAGATTTCACAGGCCACCGTATCTTGCGGTCATTACATGACCTCAGGGTAAAATGGTAACCATCGGGATCCACATCTCATCACGGGGGTCCGATGGTGACTAAGGGGGGGGGTCTTGTGACACCCTTGTAACAACTTAAATACTGCTGTCACAATTGACAGCCGTATTTAAGGGGTTATTCGACCCCAATCGGTCGCAAAACCAGCAAGGGGCAATATCGCAGGGTGTCAGCTGTCACATAAAGCTAACACCCATGGGAATCGCCGCCACTATACTCTTATTTCTCAGCGCTGTTAAGAAGCAGCGCTGATGAATAAGGCTCCTTAATGATCGCCGTTAAAAGGCATATCGCCGGTCGTTAAGGGGTTATTGTGGACCTTAATTTTAAAGCTTACATTTTGCATGATTTATTGAAACATTGTATTGTCAACATGACAGTTTTATTTTGATTACCATTTTTTCCTTTTTATTTGCATGTCGAAGTCATTGCATTAGGAGAAAGCCATGCTTTAGGCGCTATTAATGCAATTTAAAAAGTTTCAATATTTATATATATATATATATATATATATATATATATATATACTAGCTATTGAACCCGTTCTACGCCCGGGTGGCGAGCATTTATATTGGTATATGGTCTCCATCATGTGCTGCTGCCATCCTGCGCCCGTTCTGTCATGTGCTGCTGCCATCCTGTGCCCGTTCTGTCATGTGCTGCTGCCATCCTGCGCCCGTTCTGTCATGCGCTGCTGCCATCCTGCGCCCGTTCTGTCATGTGCTGCTCCCATCCTGCACCCCCGTTGTCATGCGCTGCTGCCATCCTGCGCCCGTTCTGTTATGTGCTGCTCCCATCCTGCGCCCGTTATGTCATGCGCTGCTGCCACCCTGTGCCCGTTCTGTCATGTGCTGCTGCCATCCTGCGCCCGTTCTGTCATGTGCTGCTGCCATCCTGCGCCCGTTCTGTCATGTGCTGCTGCCATCCTGCGCCCGTTCTGTCATGTGCTGCTCCCATCCTGCTGCCATCCTGCGCCCGTTATGTCATGCGCTGCTGCCATCCTGCGCCCGTTCTGTCATGTGCTGCTGCCATCCTGCACCCGTTCTGTCATGTGCTGCTGCCATCCTGCGCCCGTTCTGTCATGTGCTGCTGCCATCCTGCGCCCGTTCTGTCATGTGCTGCTGCCATCCTGCGCCCGTTCTGTCATGCGCTGCTGCCATCCTGCGCCCGTTTTGTCATGTGCTGCTGCCATCCTGCGCCCGTTCTGTCTGGGGCTGCTCCCATCCTGCGCCCCCGTTCTGTCATGCGCAGCTGCCATCCTGCGCCCCTTCTGTCATGTGCTGCTCCCATCCTGCTGCCATCCTGCGCCCGTTATGTCATGCGCTGCTGCCATCCTGCGCCCGTTCTGTCATGTGCTGCTGCCATCCTGCGCCCGTAATGTCATGTGCTGCTGCCATCCTGCGCCCGTTCTGTCATGTGCTGCTGCCATCCTGCGCCTGTTCTGTCATGTGCTGCTGCCATCCTGCGCCCGTTCTGTCATGTGCTGCTGCCATCCTGCGCCCGTTCTGTCATGTGCTGCTCCCATCCTGCGCCACTATTGTATTATATGCCCCCGTATGCTGCTGCCATATAAAAAGAAAAAAAATACCATACTCACCTATCGTCCGGCTCCAGTGCAGGTGTGTCTTCAAGAAAATGGCGCAGGAAAGCGCGGACTGCGCAGGCGCCGATTCCGGCAGCAGGAATCGGCGCCTGCGCAGTACGCGCTTTCCGGCGCCATTTTATTGAAGACACTGCCGGAAAGCGCGTACTGCGCAGGCGCCGATTCCGGCACCAGGAGGAGAAAGATATTGGCGGCGGAAATGCCGTAAGTAACAAATGGCTGTGGCATGAAGTGCCACAGCCTCATGGCACAGCAATTTGTTACTTACGTCAGTTCCGGCGCCATTGTCTTGCTTCTCCTGGAGCCAGAATCGGCGCCTGCGCAGTACGCGCTTTCCGGCGCCATTTTATTGAAGACACTGCAGTGTGTCTTCAATAAAATGGCGCCGGAAAGCGCGTACTGCGCAGGCGCCGATTCCGGCACCAGGAGGAGAAAGACAATGGCACCGGAACTGGCGTAAGTAAAAACTTTCTGTGCCGGGCGCACATACGGCGCCCCCGTGCTCCCGACCCCCTGCTCTCGGCGGCATCTCCCCGTACTCCCGACCCCCTGCTCTCGGCGGCATCTCCCCGTACTCCCGACCCCCTGCTCTCGGCGGCATCTCCCCGTGCTCTCGACCCCCTGCTCTCGGCGGCATCTATAATGTAACGCTGGGAGCGTCGCGCCTGCGCATTCTATTAAGGCTTCGGACAGAGTGACGCTCCCAGCGTTATATTATAGATATATATATATATATATATATATATATATATATATATATATATATTGTAAGATTGCTCTCACTAAGTGTATTGGGGGACACTCGCTTGGCACAGGATTAACGTAGTCAAGGACGATTTTTCGCTTAAACACAGTCTATACGGTTTATTAAAGTGTCATAAACCGGGTTGTGCACAGTTCACATTATACATTTCATCAAACACAATAGGCACCAACAGGTGATATTAACTTGTAGCTTTGTCTTAAACACTTCATTTACGGCTTTGTTTCACGGACACTAAACATGCTGGACCTCTCACTTCGCCGAGTTACCATGGGTGTCTGTACGCCGTACTCTTCACCAATGTCCCAAGTCACATACAGCGCATATGACACTGGGTCGCGGTCTCTAAACACGCCGAACCTCACTCCGTTCAGTCACCGTGGGAGGCCACACAGTTCATAGAACATCATAAGCACCAACAGTCTGTATAGGTACCTGACTGGAGCTCCTGCTCCACCTGCTGACTCCTTGTCAGCCCACTCCTCCAGGAAAGCTGCCTCACAGGGATCACCAACTTACCTGGGTGGCATATCTTAGTCAGTTCCAGACTCACCGAAGGACGGTAGCTTCCCCCACATAAACCATCCAGAATCATAGTCTTTCTGTGCGCTATTCAGGGATCCGGTCCTACTCCCAGGACCTCCCAACACACCAGCATGTGCTCTTCAGGAAGCCTCCTCCCAGGTCTTCCAACACAGGTTGCCCAGTGTGCTATTCAGGATTCCTACTCCCAGGAAATCCAACACACTGGCATCTCCTCCTCACATGAACCGCACATGTGACCTGTCTATTCAGGACCTCGTCCAACACCCCAGGCATATAACCTGTCCAGGTGCTATTCAGGATGTCAGTCCAATACCCCAGGCATATGACCTGTCCAGGTGCTATTCAGGACGTCAGTCCAACACCCCCAGGCTACTAGCAAGTCCAAAGCCCCACCATGTGCTCTTCAGGACTCCTACTCCCAGGAAATCCAACACAGGTTGTTCAGTGTGCTATTCAGGACTCCTACTCCCAGGAAATCCAACACACCAGCATGTGACCTGTCCAGGTGCTATTCAGGACCTCTGTCCAACACCCCAGGCCACCAGGTCCAAAGCCCCACCACGCGTTCTTCAGGACTCCTACTCCCAGGAAATCCAACACAAGTTGTTCAGTGTGCTATTCAGGGATCCGGTCCTACTCCCAGGACCTCCCAACACACAGGCTCTCCAGGACCTTCCACTGGAACCACACAGGCACATGTGACCCACACCCTGGTCACATTATATACCCTTAACCACTCCCCTGGGTGGGAGTGTGGATGTGTGGCTAGTTTGTCCCACCCATCTCACACAACTAGCCTAGTAAGTCTCCCTTACAACTACACATACATATACAATATCTTGATTGACTACAGGTCCCACAACAACAACATTGCCTCAGACTTACCACGCAGACTCCCTCTGCGACACATATCGGCCATTCACAACACAACCAGTCACTGTTTCACCATGATTATCACAATAGATATGCCTCCATGCACATCCCAAGGTGCACTCACAGCGTCCCCTAGCTGTAACAGGGGTCACTGCATCACAATATTATATATATATATATATATATATATATATATATACACACATATATATTTTGCATTTATGGGTTTCATAAAGCAATTTTGCACTATTATGGATGTGCCATCTTCTCTGCATGTTTTGTTTTCTCAACATTGGGTCAACATTTTGAAAATACATTTAACGTTGTCACTATTATTGCCCAGTTTTACACCTCTAAAATGACCAATAAATGGGCATAAATATCTGTTTCGCCATACATGTGACATACTAGCAGTCATGTTGTGTCAGTGCTGCAGCCGCACACTTTGATGTCCCAGTGGTGTACTGTGGCCTTCAGGTAAAAAGAAGAATCTCGAAGTCCATATATTACAAGAAAATGGAAAGCATCAAATAAGTATAAACCCCTCTGGTTATGATGGGGTTAATGAACCGCATTTAAAAGGATTTCTGAGCTTAAATTCTTGCAATAAAAAAAGTTTCAGGAGTGGATGAAAAAGATAAAGAGATAAGCTATTTGTGATAAAGTTGTGATGGTGAACATAATTCTTCCCCGGCACCGTGGTGTCATTAATCCCTCTGAAGGACAATATAGCCAGCGCCTTTTAGCAGTTTAACAGAACAATAGTTTCCACTTCACTTAAACCATAAAACATTTCAGTCCAGGAAGTTTCACAAATACATTAATGGATGTTATTAGCAGCTCTTTATACCATTCAACTTATATTTTAGGGTTTGTGGTCATTAAAACATTAATTCCACTTCTAAGCAAGTGATTCTATGAATTATCTCCCCTCCAGCTTGCCATAACGTGTACTTTCACATGTGGTGAACCTGCACAAATACAAGAAGGATCGGCATAAACAATTCACCGATATATCTCCTTTTTCAAAATCTGTCCATTGGTTGTGTGCAGTATTGCAGCACAGGTTCATTCACTTTTGTAAAGGACGAGTTGCAGTACTACAGGCCAGATTCTAGTGATATGCATTCACTTCCTAAGATGGAAAAACTGCTTTAACACCTTAGTGACCGGGCCAAATTTTTAAAATCTGACCAGTGTCACTTTATGTGGTAATAACTCCGGAATGCTTTAACGCATCCTATTGATTTGGAGATTTTTTTTTTTCGTGACACATTGTACTTTAGGATAATAGTAATTGTTTTTCTATAGTCACTAAATGCTAACTGACCAGCCATTATGATTCTCAAGGTCAGTACAAGTACGCCCATACCAAACATGTATAGGTTCTTTTTTTTTTAATTTAAAATGGGTATCCGGGACTTAATTTAAAAAAAAATGTACCTAAGCAATAATAGGCAGGCAACTTAGCTTTTTTTTCTCATAACCCAATTAAGAAGTAAGTTGTAGCCCAATGAAAACAAATACATACAATATTTAGCAATAATCAAATAGACCAAATACAAGATACAAACTTACTTGTGTGTTGTGTCAGGAGCAGTTCTTTCCTGGCACAGACCGCTGACGTTGGTGAATCAGCTGTCTTTGCTGACGTCATGTCTACAATCGGAGGTTTCTTTTCCGCTCTGTTCTGTCGACAGGGCGGGACTTCCAGCGTCGTTGTGACTGATAGCCAGATCCCCACTGCCTAACTGACGGAACCGGTCAATCAGAATGATGTTGAAAGTTCCGCCCCATCACATCAGCAGAGGCAGCTGAATCCCCGGCAGGACCGCCGGCATGCACAACAGGTAGGTAAGTTGCAATTATCGGCCTGTTAGTGCTTAGAGACAATTTTGTTTTATATAAAGTCTTGGATATACCCTTTAAGTGGTGAAAAAAAGGACTAAAGTTTGTAAGGAAAAAAAAAACTGTCACCATTTTCCGAGACCCGTAGCGTCTTAAACTTTCAGGATCTGGGGATGGGTAAGGGCTTATTTTTTATGCGCTGAGCTGGTGTTTTTGTTAATACTATTTTGGGGTAGATACAATGTTTTGATCGCCTGTTATTGCATTGTATTGCAATGTCGAGGTGACCAAAAACAGTACTTCTAGCGTTTTGATTTTTTTTCTCGTTACACCATTTACTGATCGGATTTAGTTTATATTTTGACAGATCGGGCATTTCTAAAAGCAGCGATACCAAATATATGAATTTTTTTTATCTTGAATGGGGCAAAATGAGGGTAATTTGAAATTTTTTATATTTGTTTTACATTTTCTTAATATGTTTAAAAACATTTTTTATCTATTTTTTATATGCTTCAATAGTCTCCTTAGGAGACTAGAAGCTGCGATTATCTGATTGATTGTGCTCCAGCCCTGTTATATGTAGCAAAAATCATTTTCTCCTATGAACACCGGCCATGGGCTGATATTTATAGAGGATTTCCAATGACAAGCATCTTCTGCAGATGCCCGGTTATCATGCCAACCCATTGGCACCCTGCGATCATGTGACAAGGGCGCTAATGGGTGGGACTTGTGATGCGCTTCCGGCGTGATCGTGCTAAATGCTGCTGTCAGAGATTGACAGCGGCATTTAGCATGTTAACAGCTAAATGGATGGATCACGATTCCATCCATGGCTGTTAGGGGCATATAACAGCAGATCAAATTAGATGTCATGTGCCCAAAAGGTTACGGGCTCACCGCCGGAGCAGACACCAAATGTTGGGAAACAACTTATGATGTATTTAAATGTCATAAGTCGTGATGGGGTTAAAGTCTGGCTAAGCTAAGCATAAAGCCCCCCCATACACATTACACGAATGTTGACCAAACTCGCCGATAATGATGGGTTAGGCCGACAGTATAATGTACATCGAAGCCTCATACAACTGATTTTTTGGGAAGTTAAGGAACCAGTGTGTCCTATTTTGGATTGTCAAACTTTTTATTCTCCCTGAGATAAGCCACCGCCATTCACGACTGGTGATGGTTTTCTCAGAGACCAAAGGAGCTCCTGTCACGGGTATGTCAGAAGCTTCAGACAGTCGCACTGCATCTAGC